>NC_048237.1:16121869-16211202 GCF_002007445.2 Ailuropoda melanoleuca
TTTCTTAATTCGTGAGTAAATCAAACCTTATTGTTTAGTTTCCAAATACAGTGGTGTTACAAGGACAGAGCAGAGTTTTATCATTCTATGCCAGCAATTACAAATAATGTCAGTGACAAAAAACTCCAAACTGAAGACTTCTATTGGTCTAAAATCTAAAAACTTGGAAGAAAAAAAATAAAAATCTGTACAATTGCTATGGCTACTGCTGAGTTTGTAACCTTCCGATTAGCACGTTTTTATTACTTATTCCTTGATAAACATTGTGTTCAGTATGGAACTTAATTCATAACTCCCAGATATATAGACACACTTCAACTTGGACCGTAAGTTAGTAACACATTTTGAATCATTTCGGCTCCCCTGGTGGGGGTGGGGAAGAGTTTGTTTCTTCAATACCCATGGTACTAAATATCCCCCAGTTTAAACAGTAGGCTCAAGTAAACCACACTAGCCTAGTTAATCATAAAGATGAAGAAACAATTCTTGGGAGTTTTTGTTTGTGGATAATATTAAAACACCAAAACAGAGTGTGAACTTTGAAGTGTAATTTTTCCAAGTGCACATTTTTAGTGCCTACATAGAATCTTTTACTGAATTTGAGTATCTTTACAAGTAAAATTTGTCTTTTTTTAACTGCTGTTTTAAAACTCAAAGACTAACCAAGAAAATAAACCACTACATCAGTGGCAAAATTTAGAGATTTTTCTTGGTGTAAAGTTTTGGATGAGGTTAATCAAAATTCAAAGTAGTTACAGTCTAAATCAGGCTTGAACAATGTATAGTAAGACAGTAAGCTTTAGATCAGCACATAGAAACCGTAGAGAAGGCAATTAAGTATGTAATAACAAAATGTAAGAAAATAGACATTTACACTGAAGAATCAAATTTCAAAGAATACCTGTAAAGTAACAGAAGATGTTTGTTTTACATGGCCAGAAGAAATTAAAACAGCAATATTCAAATGCTTTGATCTATAACTGAACACTTGTCCAAAACCAATGGATCAAATAATGCCAATGTGCACCATCATTCAGCCATTCGCACTCATTTTTGCAAAAGAAGAAAAACTTTGGAGGGTTTTACTGAACGTAATAGGAATTTATCTTGTATCTTCTAGCTTATCTATTACAGTGGATATCTTTCTACCAAGAAGCTTTTTGAAAGCTGCTAGCATCAATTCTGAAGAAATAGTGTTAAGAATTCAGGAATTTTAGAAATTTGTGAAAATGGGTTTTTTATGAATGTCTGTCAAACTTACCTTTGAGACTTTTCCTATTTGTGTATCTTTTGCTTCAAATGAAAAACTTTTGAAATTAATGTGTTCTTCACGACCAACTATGAAAAAAGATTGATGAGTCTGACTATACTCAGTAAAGCATGGATATGTGAAAAGATCAATTTTTATGAAGTCTTAAGACAAATTTACAGAAGTTTCAAAATACTACATATGATTTTATTCATTACAGGGAAAGACCATTAAGTATTTTCAATTTTCATAAAATGCACTAAAAAAGTATTAATCCATTTTTTTATGTCTCTTAAGTATTAATCCACTATTTTTTTTTGTCTTTTATTTACCATGCTTTCCTTTTGCTGCCTTTTTCATCTTTCTTGCCTTCTCTTTGATTGAGCAGATTGCTTTTATTGCTGCTTTTCCTCCACTCGTTTGGAAGTTATATATTTGGGTTTGAAAGTTTTATATCCTGTTTGATCTTCGTTATCCCTAACTTTTAAAAATACATAGCTAGGCTGCGGGCGCCTGGGTGGCTCAGTCGTTAAGCATCTGTCTTCGGCTCAGGGCGTGATCCTGGCATTCTGGGATCCAGCCGACATCAGGCTCCTCTGCTGGGAGCCTGCTTCTTCCTCTCCCACTCCCCCTGTCTGTGTTCCCTCTCTCTCTGGCTGTCTCTATCTGTGTCAGATAAATAAATAAAATCTTTAAAAATAAAATAAAATAAAAATACATAGCTAGGGACGCCAGGGTGAATCCGACAGTTAAGTGTCTGCCTTCGGCTCCACNTCCTCTGCTGGGAGCCTGCTTCTTCCTCTCCCACTCCCCCTGTCTGTGTTCCCTCTCTCTCTGGCTGTCTCTGTGTCAGATAAATAAATAAAATCTTTAAAAATAAAATAAAATAAAAATACATAGTTAGGGACGCCTGGGTGAATCCGACAGTTAAGTGTCTGCCTTCGGCTCCACGTCTTGATCCCAGGGTCCTGGGATCGAATCCCACATCGGGCTCCCTGCTCAGCAAGGAGTCTGCTTTTCCCTGTCTGCTGTTCCCCCTGCTTGTGTTCGCTCTCTCTGCCAAATAAATAAATAAAATCTTTAAAAAATAATAATAATAAATAAATAAATAAAAATACATAGCTAATTCAATGTTGATGTTATTAACAAGCCTAAAATTAACATTTCTATCTTCCAAATGCTTAGACATTTTACTGTTTTTTTGGGGCTTTTTTTAGTGTTTCCTTAAAGGAAAAATTTCCGCAATTTCCCAGTATCACATCCTCAACCCAAATAACTGGGCTTTATGTCAGTATGATCCATAGATGGGGAAGAAAAAATTCTGAATTTATTTAGTAATGTGACTTCATTATTCCATATCTAGTATTGCATACCGATTACTATATTTGCCAGATAATAATACATTAAGCCTAGACCAGAGTTTCTCTAGTAAAGAAAGGAAGAATGAACATAAGGAAAATATTTTAATTTCATAAGGTAAACTATTACAAAGCAAACAAGAGAAACATCTGAATTACTTGATAAAATGCTCAAGATGAATACAAACCAAACACATAAAAGTACAAAAAATATGTATGCAGTATTTTGGAAAAATGGAAGATGAAAACAAAAATGTAAATATAGGCATTAGAAAGCAAATAATCGCAATTTGTTGGTGGTGTTTGAAAAGTAACCGAGTAATTATTTTCCTTTGAAATAAAGCCAAGTATGGGACGCCTGCTTGGCTTAGTTGGTTAAGCCTCTGCCTTCAGCTCAGGTCATGGTCCCAGGGTCCTGGGATTGAATCTGGCATTGGGCTCCTTGCTCAGTGGAGAGCCTGCTTCTCCCTCTCCCTCTGCCTGCTATTTCCCCTGCTTGGGCACTCTCTCTCTCTTACAAATAAATAAATAAAATCTTTAAAAAGTAATAATAAAATAAAATAAAACCAAGTGCAATAAGCCACAGCATTTAATTTATAACAGCCAGTGAAGAATGCATTTGCTTTTGTCACTGTATAAATCCCAAATACCACACATAAGACTAATGCTTAGGTAGAACGAGAGACCCCTCTCCAATATACACCTTTTCAACTGTGTCCTTTGTGCTAATTGTCTAAGGGAGATCTAGTATCCGACTGATATGTAGTATGCAGTGTTACCAGGGCAAAGTGTTTGGATTTTATTATGAGGGCAAAGGGAATGACATAATCAGATTTGTATTTCAGTGAACTGAAGAGAGGGCTGGAGGAGACTGGGGAAACAGACCGGTTAGAAGCCTCTTGCAGCAACCACGTGAGATGTGATGAAGATAGAAGAGCAATAAAATAGAAAACAGCAAATAGAGTCGGGTGATATCAGAGAGGCAGAACTGGTAGATTTTGGTTCCTAAAGATGTTGTGGAGAGTAAGAATTGAAAACGATTCACTGGTTTCTGGCCTGGACTGGACAACAAGCACATTCATCAGGTCCAGTCCATGGGCTAGGGAATATAAGAGGGAAGTTTATCAAGTGGGGAACTGGATAGAGAAAATGTCAGCTCACTTTTGGAATCAGCCAATAAAAGAATAAATTTATCTTGTTACAACATAATATAAATGTACACAGATGACGTCCAAAGTTGTTTTTAGAGATAAGGCCACTGGGGTAGTAAGTTCAACAGTGAATTCCAAAATAGTTGTGGACATACCGACGCTTCTCAGTGCTGCTAACAATTTAGCAAATATTCTTTATCCACTCTAAATTTCATTAAAAGGGTTAACATTTCTTTCTTCAATAATCTATTTAAATAGCTAGCAATTTAATAATAGCTAAATTATACACAAACAGATCCCAGGTGCTTTCTTTCAAATGGTAAATTAAAAGGGTATGATGATATATTTTTTCCCCCTTATCCCTTAAATACAGAGTTACTTTAGCACCTTCAGCTGTAATTGATTTGGAACTAAAGGACAGTTTGGGGGTAAGTACCCACATCACTCAAGAATAACAATGCATTCTTAAAGAGGGTAAGTTAAGGAGCCACGCAAATTAAACATGTATCATCATCACAGGGGCTTAATTCAATTCAAAATATGTTAACTCCAAAACATAATTTCCTCAGAGCAAAAACAACTACCTTGGGGAATATGAAAATGCTCTAAAATTGATTGTTGTGATGATTACATGACTCTGAATATTCTAAAAACCACCGGGCTGTACAATTTAATATGGGTGAACTATGTGGTATGTGAATTCTATCCCAATAAAGCTGCCATTTTTTTTAAATGAACGCTTTTTAATCTACTCATAGCAGATTTTATAATTGCTCTAATTTTACAGTAGGCTTCTCAGGCTTTACTAGACTTTGAAATAAGCAGGAAAACACAGAAAAAGTGTATTTTATTGGTATTTAGGCCTAGCACAGTTCAACTGAAATAAAATGGGACAGAGCAATTTATTTAATTGAATATAACATATAAACAATTTTTTAACTTTGTTTTTATATGATTGTGTTCATGCAAGTACAATCATCAAACTGTCCTAAGCATTTATCATAGCACCACCTTTTATTTGCAGTACTTGATATAAATTTCATTGTCAAACATCTGGCTTTAGCAATGTAAACATTTGCTACAAGTAAACTTTAAAAGGTAAGAGTGAATGATACTAATGAATAAATCAAAATAACACTGAGCATCACCACGTGATCCTCAACAAATTATATAATACTGTTTCAATAAGAAAAACTTAGTACATTTCACAAAATAGAAGCAAAAAAAGAGAGGAATATGTAAACTCCCAAAATAGTGTTAAAATACTGAAGAATATAATGTAAAATTTACCTCAGAAAAACAAGGGGAAACAACATAACCATGCAGTAAAAATCAATTTTGGTTTAGTAGTGACAACAGCTATTTTACTGCAGACTTCCTAAAATGCATTATGACAAAATGGTTTGTTTAATTTCTATCACCCTTTTAAAAAAAATGATCATGTTTAATCACATAAGTTGGGTACTCTATGGGAATTTCACATTTTTTTGTCAATTGTGGAACAGTTCCCCCAGAAACTTTTCATCTCTATTTTTCCAAATAACCAAAAACATTGAATTAGTTTCATGAAAACTGCCTTATATAAAGTCAAATAATTCCTAAACAAATCATCAGAAAAATAAATCTGCCTTAATAAGTACAGAAAAAGTATATGCATAAGTGCTTAAAAATCACAGATACATTTCAATGAACAGGCAAAAATGTTCACATTTATCATTACTGTTGATGATTTTGTTTATTTTCTGGTTAAAATCAAGAAACATGTCTTCAAAAAGTCAGCAAGGACATTCAGTGCCACTTTGGATTTTTCTGCAATATACAAACGAGTTATATCTCTGTAGTGCAAGGCAAACTCTATTTTTACTCTTTAACAAAATTAAGTTATAAAGACCTCAGATTTCTAAAACCAGTCATAATACTGTGGCAAGCAAAATAAATTTGTTCTTATTGCTCTTATATTCCAGCTTAATCTGTGAACATTTTTCCACATGTTGTCTCAAACCATACTAATACAAAGAGTCTAGAGAGATACCTCTGTTGGTTTCCACAGATAAAATGAAAAAGGGAAAAAAATGAAATTGAAATATTATTTCATCCTTAATATGTTTAGTGCTTCAAGCAGCACTTGACACAGCAAGTTTCTTCAAGTGATCCATAAACACTTGTAAACTAACATCATCTGTGAGAATAGGTGCTCCAGACTCCTAGAGGAAAAGAAAGATATTTGCTATGATTAAAACATAGAGTAATACCTTAAAATGTATAAGCAAATGTTTAAAACACACAAGGAATCACTGTAAGCAGAATAATGCCTATGCTCCTATTATAAGGAATCTGACTGGCCTTTATCCCTGGTTCCTCAAGGGAGAATCTACATCCTTGGAATTTTCTAATAGTGTCTTTGTTATTCATAAGCCTNAATCACTGTAAGCAGAATAATGCCTATGCTCCTATTATAAGGAATCTGACTGGCCTTTATCCCTGGTTCCTCGCAGGGAGAATCTACATCCTTGGAATTTTCTAATAGTGTCTTTGTTATTCATAAGCCTCTCCGATCACACCTGAGTTCATGCTTTGAGAGGAGACAATCAGGATGAGGGCCAGTCACCAGAAAGAACATGTGATTAGAGGGCCGGGGATTTAAGACAGCCTGACCTCTACAGAGGGGAAGTGAGGTCAAGGGAGGGAAAAGAAGAGGAAAGGAGCTGGAGATTCCGTCAATCAAGCCTGGTGGTAAAGAAACAAACTCTGGACGCCAAAGCTCAGTGGAGCTTCCTGTCTAACAAATTTATCAATATGCCAGGAGGATGACACATTCTGATTCCATGGGGAAGAACACAGAAGCTCTCTATTTGGAACCCTCCTAGACCTCTCTGTGGGGTCCCTGGTCCTTATTTGTAATCTTTATAAATAAACTGTGATCATAAATAGAGTGCTTTCCTGAGTTCTGTGAGTTGTTCTAAGGAGTTATCAAACCTGAGGTGGGGCGGAGGTGTGGGGACCACCACCACCACCAACCCCCCCCAGACACACACACACACACACACACACACACAGATTCGTAGCTAGTTGGTCAGAAGTGCAAGTGCAGGGATCCCACGTTCAGCTGGCATCTGAAGTTGGGGGCAGGCTTGCTGTGAGCCATGTCCTTTAACTTGTGGAGTCTGCACTACCCCAAGTGGTCAGCATCAGATTTGCACTGCAGAATCAGAACAGCTACATACCAAACTCAATCTTTACGGTAGCTGAGTGTTCATTTGTCTTGAATGCATTGGCACTTTATCACTACTAAGGAATAAATAAATGCCTTGGTGAGATTACTGCTGCCTGACTACTAAATAAAATTCAAATTGCACATATTTTGGGGTGCCTGGGTGGCTCAGTTGATTGAGCATTTGACTCATGGTTTCCACGCAGGTGATGGTCTTGGGGTCCTGGCACTGAGCCCCATGTCTGGCTCTCTGCTCAGTGAGGAATCTGCTTAAGAGATTCTCTCTCACTCCCTCTCCCTACCCTGCTGTTCCTCCCCCTGCTCGTGCTCTCTCAAATAAAATAAAATAAATTAGAAATTGCACATATTTTAACAGGCATTCCAGCTGGAAGGAAGCATATTTACAGTATTTTTAAATAAACTATGCTTATTGTTTTCATTCGAGTCATTTTAATTGATCTCTGTGGGTTCTAAGCAACAAGTTCTAAGTGGTTCTAAGTAACAAGAGTTAAGGAAAATTCCTACCTTCTGTTTTAATAAAAACTGTGTTGACAGAATGACTTTGGTAATCTAAACTATAATAGTGAAATTCTATTGTAACAAGAAAAAGGTTTTCTGAAAGACTTTATATCTGGATTTTTAAATTTTTCACCTCAAACTCAAGTTCTCATTTATAAGTAAATATAAAAATCTAAAACAAGAAGTTAAGTAATTTTCAGAGATCAGCAAGTGGGTAACAAATAGGAGATGGGAATTTATAGCTCTTGTAAATTCTAGCATGGCACTGCCACAGACATGCCATAACCTCTCCTGAATAAAGGAAAATCAATTTTATTATGTGTTTTCATACATTAATTATAAAAACTTGATAATGAAGGGAGACAACAGCACTGGGAATAAGAGCTTGGAGTTTGGAGCCAGACTGCATGAGCTGAATTCCTCACTCAGCCACTTCCTGCCTATATGACTTTGAGGAAGGTAAGTTACTTAACCTCTCTGTGTCTTAGTTTCCTCATTTGTAAAATAAGGATTAACAACAGGACCTATTTTATATGGTTGTTATAATGATTAAATGAGTTCAACTGTGTAAAGAAACAGAATAGTACCTGACACACACAGCAGGAATACAACATATTTGAGCTATTATTACGTCTTTTGAAAAATCTATTATAACACTGAACTATTTTTCCCTATTGTCCATTCATAGTTAACACAGAGAAGCAAAGGTCTCAAAAATATGACAGACTAATAATAACCTAGTTGCTCTTGCTTTTTTCTTTCTGTAACTATTCCTGATTTTCTTTCAATTTACACGTTTTCCACCTCAATTCACCCAATCCCAGATCTGTTTCTCCTGGTCAACAAAAAATACACATCAATTTTCTAATT
Source organism: Ailuropoda melanoleuca (assembly GCF_002007445.2). Classification (NCBI taxonomy): domain Eukaryota; kingdom Metazoa; phylum Chordata; class Mammalia; order Carnivora; family Ursidae; genus Ailuropoda; species Ailuropoda melanoleuca. The sequence goes on from NC_048237.1 coordinate 16,130,228, forward strand.
TATATACTGTAGAGATCTTATTTGAAATTATAAATACTAATGCACAACTCAAACTTATCAAAAATTTGCAGCTGACTGATCTTAATTTTTCAACTGCACCTTTTTTTCTCCTCAAAATATATCCACGATTAGGCAGAAAGATCCAAGCTTTCTATCACTTAAGTGTATGAAGCACTAAAGCAGTGGGGAAACAGTGTTGCAGCGGTGCCCTCTTCAGGCCATCTATGGATAAAACTTACCACTAGGTACTTGATTTCTGACAAAAAGAAAACTGAAGTGTAAGATTGTATAATTTTTAGCAAAACGCCTGGCTACCAAGTTAACTCCCTAAATTTCAATCATCAATTTAGCTCAGTGATTAAAAATCAGATTCTCCATTCAGAGTGGTCTAAGTCAAATCCAGACCCTGCCACAGTTTAGCTATGTGATCTTGGATAAGTTACTTAAGCTTTTTAAGCCTAATTTCCTCTTCTGAAAAATAGAATTAACAGTAACCATTTCATAAGAGTGTTTTAATGATTAAATAAGAGTGCATAAGAAGCTTAGCATAGGAACTAAAACAGTAAAGATTCAGTTTATTAGTTATTACTATGATTATATCTATAAAAATATTAAAATAATTTCTCTTACAAAAAGCATAGGTTAAGAAAGACCTTAGGGCTCTCGTTTATGTCTCTAATACCTCTAGTTCCAGGTCATAATAATTAAACTTCAAAGTTTAAAGATTTTCTTTCCCTAGGTGGCTCAGTTAGGCATCCAACTCTTTATTTCAGTTCAGGTCATGATCTCGGGGGTCAAGGGATGGAGCCCCACATTAGGCTCAGCACTCAGCAGGGAGTCTGCCTGAGATTCCCTCTCCCTCTCCTTCTGCCCCCCACCACCTCGGGTGTGAAAGCGTGTGTGCTCTCTCTCAGATAAATAAAAAAATCTTTAAAAATAAAATATCTTTAAGGAGAGACTTATTTTTCCCCATTGATAACAAGGAAAACTAATAACTAATTTACTGAATCTTACTGTGCAAATCAAGCACATATTATTAAACTCTGTAACAGACAAAGAAAAGGCAAAGTAACCTATAGTTTTCAACTACGACCCCAGAATGGCGTCTCTCCATGTTTAACAGCTCAATCAATTCTTTGTAAGCCTACCAACTACATCTCCATGTTGTAATTTATTTTTTTTAGGTAGACTCCAAACCCCAGTATGGGGCCTGAACTCACAACCTTGAGATCAAGAGTCACAAGCTCTACCGAATGAGTCAGCCAGGCACCCCCATGTTGTAATTTAAACCCAGAAAAGCAAGAAGCAAGTTATTATTTCCATGAACTAAACTATGCTTTTAATGTAGAAGTTCAGCCACATCGATCTATTTTATTTGGTCTGAATTAATGTGGGCTCACAACATTTTGTTAAATACATTATGTAAACGGCAACAATCAGCTAGAGGGGAGGAACAGCTACCCCCTTTAGAAAAGGATTTCTGTATTCTTCCCACAAGCCCTAGACCACCAGAGACCCAGAGGTATTGCCTCTTCACACTGAGAGTATCAGATTTTCTTAAAAGAGCTTCACTCATTTGTTACTCACCTGGCCCCTAATAAGGGCATTTGATAGGGGACCCCCAATGAATACTACTTTAAAGCATCCTTTAACCTCTCCGTAATGACTAATCACCATTTCCATGAACTTTATTAACTGGTGCTACTTTCCTATCTTCTTGCAATTATCTTTTTTTTTTTAATTTCTTTTTTTAAGATTTTTATTTATTTATTTTAGAGATGGAGAGAGCGGAAGCAGAGGGAGAGGAAGAAGCAGACTCCCCACTGACCAAGGAGCCCGATGGGGGGCTTGATCCCAAGACCCCGAGATCATGACCTCAGCCGAAGGCAGATGTTTAACCAACTGAGCCACCCAGGTGCCCCGCAATTTTCTTTTCCTAAGCTTCTCTTAAGTTGTGAGATCCAGAACTAAATCCAATACTCAGATGACTCAAGCGTAATGGAAAGGCTGATTCATGGTACATTCTGTATTCCAAAGTCCCATGCCATAGTAGTATACTTGGCTTTTTGTTTCAGGGAAAGTGGAATGGTGAGGGTGATATTGATAATGCAATATATGGGCATAAATTTTTCTCTCTCACATGCTATGTACCCCCTTCCACACTTTTCAAGAGTAATAAGCTCCTTTCCTTGCTATAAAAACCTTACCTTTCAGGAGTTTTAGACCATGAATTCAATTTATTTATCTTTATCATAAAGGCTCCTTAACTCTTAAATACCTCCACAAAGCTCCCAAACTCTAATCTCTACTCCTGACCAAANAATCTCTATTCCCCTGACCAAATCTATTATGCTCAATATATGTTATAAATGAGATAAGTTCAAGTTGGGACATGTTGCTTATGAAATGTCTACGGGAAGCTCCAGTGATGTATAACAGAGTTATGGAAAAACCAGTCTATAGCTCAAGGTGAAGCCAAAAATCTATTATGCTCAATATATGTTATAAATGAGATAAGTTCAAGTTGGGACATGTTGCTTATGAAATGTCTACAGGAAGCTCCAGTGATGTATAACAGACAGTTATGGAAAAACCAGTCTATAGCTCAAGGTGAAGCCAGACCAAAGGTGGAGATTTGCAAGTTAGCCTCGGATGAAAGTTGAACCCATGGGGGTGTATGTAATCACCCAGAGAAACAACGTATGCAGAGAAATCAGGGCAAAATTTTGAGGCACCTCTATTATTTAAAGGGAAGAGGCCTTAATCCTAATTACTACTTATTCTACCCAGCCTGGACCTAAGAGTCATTTAACATTACTGTAAATTATTGCACTCCCTTTATAATGTGTCCATCTTTCTTATCTCCAGTGCTAAATCACCCCCAAAGTCTTTCATCTTTGATGCAATGTCTGAACTACAAAGCATGGTTAAAGAACATAATGGAAGCAAGCTCTAGAAATTGTTAGTAAATAAAATGGGCCCTCACTGCTAAAAAACCCTTTTATTCACTTGCTGTTGCTTTCTTGTATTCCTTATAGCTGTTTTTAAATGTTTTCTATTTTCTAGTCCTTTAACCCCAGCATGTCTCACTCTTAGTGAATAATCCACTATCACTGAAAAGAAACAGGCAATTACCCAATATGAGCATTCTGTCCTCAACATCCCTCTCTGTCATTACCCTTCCTACCTTTTGCTTCTGCAGAAGGAAACGTCCTGCCTCTTTACCAATGCTTCAAATCACACTGTCTGCTTCTGAAGATCTTAAACATCTATAAGCTGTTGATTTGTCAGCCTCTTACACTTGCTCTACAACAGATAAGTTCTGTGCCCTTACCCTAGTAAGAATCATCCTTCTATCCTACTACCCGAACTCAGACTAAATTTGCAAAAGAACCATTTACACTTACAACCTCCACTTCTTAACCACCAATTCCTTACAATCTATCTTGTACTCACCACTCTATAACTGCTTGCCAGGGCCACAACTGACCTCCTAGACTTCAAGTCCATCCACCCTTTTAACGTCTTCATCCTCCTTTAAGGTCTGCAGCATCTCAGAATTTGTTAACCCCCTTCCTTCTTTCTATAAAGCCCTCCCTCACCTAGTACGACATGGTATGGTATTCTTTTCATTTTCCTTCCACCTCTCTATTTATAAAATACTCCTACCACTTGTACTTCCTCAAGGGTTTATCTCATCCTTCTTTTGCCTCTCTACTCTCTCTTTGAACAAGTATCCACTGTGATAACTTTAGGTATCACTTGTCCATGATCAACTTTCACGCCCTTGTCCTGATCACCAAACCCAAATTTCTAACAGCCTGCTCAATTTGGCCATCTAGATGTTATCTCAAATTCAGCGTGCCTAAAATGAAACACTTTCTCTCTGCCTTCCCACTTACTGGCACATGCTCTCCTAGTTACCCAGGCTCAAAATCCTACATTACCTTGTTCTCCCTCAACTACTTATTTTTTTAAAAATTCAAACTTATAGAAAAGTTGAGAAAAAAGTACAACGAGCACCCACATATCCTGTACCTAAATTCACTGATTACATTTTGCCATATTAGCTTTATGTTTCTATATATGTTTCCTTTTCTTTCTTTTGTTGAATCATTTCTGTAAGTTGAAGACGTCATGATATTTTACCCCCTTTAGGATATACCTCCCAAGGTCACGGACGATCTCCTATATAACCATTAACAGTAGTATCACAATCAAGAAATTTAATAATATTATACTAGTAGCTGATACACAGTCCATATTCAAATTTCACCATTATCCCAATCATGTTCTTTATAGTTGTTTTCTCTAATCCAGAATCCAATCAGAATTCAGATTTTGCATTTAGCTATCTTGCCCTAGAGTAATTTTTACTTTCCTGCAACTTCTAATCAAATCTCACTGGTTCCACTTTTAAAATATCACCAAAATCATTCCTTTTCACCATCTTGCCTTCATTGCCCTCACTTAGATTACTTCAAACTATAGTTTCAACTTATAGACTGCTCTCAATTAATCTTAAGATTCAACTATATTATCTAAGACTCAAATTTGCCCCTGTCCAAAAACCTTCAGTAACATTTTATTACTTACTAAATAAAGACTCAGCTCCTCAGCATTCAACCTGGCATTTAAGATCCTCCACAATTTAGCCACACAATACATTTCCAGTTTATTGTTCTATTCATCCTACGTGTGCTCTGTATCTTACTTGGTCCACACTGTCCTTTACCTGGAATTCCTCATACAATTTCTACTTCTTGAAATTTTAACCATTCTAAAAGGAAATGTTCCCTTTTCTGAGCTCTTTCCGGATCACACATGGTCTCCTGCTGTCAGCATGTGCTCTCTTCCCCTCTTCCTCTTCTAACCCCTGTAATATTTTATATCTTTCTAAAAAGAACATATCTCATACTGATTCATATTTTAATTACTTAGATATGTATCTTATCTCTAATGTTAAACTACCGGCTCTTTAAAAGCAGAGATGATCAAAGTGATGAATCACTCAATTCTACTTCTGAAACCAATACTACACTATATGTTAGCTAACTAGAATTTAAATAAAAACTTGAAACATTGAAAAAAAAAAAAAAAAAGCAGGGATGATCACTATGTACCTGAAAGTACCAATACAGAGTCCAATACATTGGATACTTGATAAATATTGATATATTGTACCAAGAGGTAGGACTTCTAACAAATCAAAATACATTAACAATGATTTCCAGGCCTCCTACCTCTCTTGTTCAACTATAATCCCTGACCTCTTCCAACTTATTATGTGTGGCCTTTTATAGTTCATGTCCTAGCATTAAGCTTAAATCATCACTTCCTATCTTACATTATACACTATATTGCTTTTTGTCTCAAGGGTGTAGTCCTAAACTAGGAATAGGAAGGAATTCTACCTATTTGAAATGATCACTTTTTACTTTCTATGGTGCCACCAAATGCTAATTCTATTTCCTACTCATTTTTTCATTACTTTTCCAAAAGAAATCATTAGCAGATACATAGAGAAAAATGTAGCTCTCACTAAAATAACAAACTATAAATAACAAAAGAAATAATTTCCAAGATCCACTATTTACACTTACCTGTCCCCAGGCATACATATTATTATGAGTCTGGGAAGGGTTGACTTTTGAAAGCAGGAAACGAGCCTTAAAAACAAAGAGGAAATAACATTATCTATCAAAAATAGATTTAGTCAATATGAGCTGAACAAATACATTATGCGATCTAAAATCAACTTTAATATGTTTTGATAAGGTTAATTTTATTAAAAGGCAACTTAAAAAAAAAATGAACTAAATTTTGGAAATATGTGGGCCGCTACATGTTACAAATAAATGCACCCTCTTCTCTCCAAATCATACATTCATAAAAACAAATAATAAACTGTTGAATCCAAAACTCAGCATATAAAATTTATGTGTGCAACAAGTACAAGATTAGTGTGAAATTTACTAAACACTTGGTCTGAAATGCCATCAGAGATTTGAAGTACTAAGTACTTTTACTTCAAACAATGACTTTCAAACTTTCTTAAACTGTAGGCTACTCCATAAGACAACTTATCCACCATTTTAACCATCTCTCCACTAAGCCTTATCATCATGAAAACCAGAATAAAAGAGGAAAAATAGCACTACACGTGATGAGACATCAATGAAAGAATTAGGCATAAATTATTTCATACTGGAAAAACAGAGGCAGTCATAGCTTTTGAAATTTTGTATCACACAAAATCTTTTTCTAATCTATGCCTAAGCAGTTTAACACAAGAACACTGGCTCCAGAATCAGAACACCTAGATTTGGATGCCAGCTTCTCCATGTACTGTGTGTTTCCTTGGCCACAAGTAACTCAAGTCTCAGTCTTATTATCTGTAAAATGGAGATAACAAAAGGACTGTTATGAGGATCAAATGAGACAAGGTGTGTAAAGTACTAACAGCTTTGCAAATTCTCAACACATAGTAGCTCTTATTATAAATACAACAAAACCCTAAAAGTAAGTAGCTATCATTTCTGAGTAATAGTTACTAATATTTACCACCTATTTTATAATACTGTGCTAGGCACTAGGTAAGCAATAATGAATGAAGCAAGGTCCCTGCCTTTAGCAAATGAAACAAACTTGTATTAACCTATAATTAATTTATTATAGCTCTAATAAAATTACAAGGGAGAAGTAAAAATTTTTTTAAGAGCTTATGTTAAGAGGTCTTAAACCTAGCCTTCTGAAAGGTCCTGAAGGGCCATGTGTATATGTACATGGACCTTATTTAATTCTCATAATTCTAAAAACCCCAAAGTCTTTTGTAATCTAATGCTTTCCTATTATATGACATTTTCTAGAAAACTGAAATGACAGAATGAGGAAAACAGAAAAAATTATGTTACCGCAAACTTCATAGACTTCTTCATGAAATAAACTGATTTAACAAAATTATACTGAAAAAGGTACACTCAATTTTTTTCCAAGTTGTTGTTCTTGCTCCACTAAAGCTAACGCGCCACCATAACGTCATCCCGGCTCTGTTATTCAATCTAGGCTGGTGGTAGAAGGTAGGAGAAACTGCCAGCTTTAGCCAACTGGCCAATAATCACTGCTTTGCTCTCAATGCTAAGGCAAAAAGGAAGCATATTCTCCCTTGTAAACCTTCTTCTACCCATCTCCTTCCTCTTTGACTTGCCTTGTGAAGCAGTCTTTTCAAATGAAGGTCAGAAGGCAAGTAGGAACAACTCATTACAATACCAACAACAAACTGACGGCACTTACCTGGCTCCCTCCATGTTCAGTGTCGATGTATCTTGGCATTGGAAATCTGGAGTGAAGAATCTCCTGTGCATCATCCACCGGGGCTTGGAGAAGATGGCGGAAGTTTTCATATTCTGGCATGTCCTGGTATCCTGACTTGCGCCACTGTGCAATGGTCTAATTTTAAAGCAATTAAAGAAATTATTACTTTTAATTTCTTGCTTATCCAAAAACTTTAAGAGGTTTTTTTTCAAGGGAATTAATCTTCAGAAAATAAGAAAATTATAAATCATTATTTCATTTATCAGTTTTTAAATCAAGAACACTAATTTTGGTATTCTTGAGTAAACAGATGCAAAATTAGAATATTTCTTCTCCTTTAAAAGTAAAAAGAAATAACAAACCAGAAAAATGTTTAAATACTACATTTATATTATTTGCTAAAATCTATCTAAGTTTATGATAAACAAGGGGGGTTTTTGTTAACAGAAGATTTCCCAGAGACTTCAAAATTAACCACCTACTATTATAAAAGTCTTTATCAATGGACTTACGTTCTGGCAAGATATATAAACGTAAACACTTTAGTAATAATAGCAATAACATTATAAAAGTAATATACCTGTAGAAGAGCATCTGAATCAATTCTTTTATTACGGTAAATGCCTCCAAAAACCATGTAATTAAATCATCCAAAAATTTAAACTTGGCTTGGTTTCTAACTTAACTGCATCAGTCAATATATACTCTCCATGGCTTTATATCTCTGCATTTAACAGAGGAACACTCAATAGGCATTATCCTTAAAAACTGAAGGATAGTAGTACTGGTATCAATTAAAAATAATAATTAATAAATCTTTTAAAAGGCCTAGATCATATTACTTAAAAGGATATTTTGAGTACACTTCCACAATTACAGTGCAAATCTAAAATCATTTACAATTAGAACAATTGGAAAAATAAATATGCACAAGTTACTAGAATTCCAGACTGTAAGTTTGAGAGTGGGTCTGTGAAAAAGAAATCTCTGTATCTTCCAAGGCATCCAGAATACAATGCTTTCTTAGACAGAGGAAACATTTAATTACTGGCTGAATGAATAAATGCAGGAATGAACAAAGTTCTGCTAAATACCTGGATTAAAGCTTAATGGCTATTCAAATATTCTGCTCTTTTCAATCATGTCCCATTCCAATTAAGTAAAGGTATAAATCTTAATTTTAATTCACTTATGCTTTGAATGAGTTTTCAGATCATGTGGAATATTTTTTAAATACTTTAAATGCACCAAATGGAAAGCTTTTTAAATGATTAACATGAAATAATGAAAGGGAGAGCCTGCCTACTGACAAAAGGCTTTTCCCTTCTCGATGTCTCAGGTAAAACCAAAAAGTATGGCATGCCTATGTATACATCAATGCTCTTACTTTCCCAACACTATGGTTTGTGCAAAATCCATTTATCCAATTGTACATGGACAGACAAAACGATCACAGGTAGGTCAACTGCAAATGAAGTCTAAAAACCTGTGGCAGGAAGAATCGTATTTTATATGTATTTTATCATAGAGGAAACAGTAGCCATATGGTAAAGAAGAGGAAGCTTCCATGAATAAAAAGACTCTATTGCACATACTTGCACAGCTTTAAATGCTATGGAATCTTACCTCACCATGATAAATCAAAATCTGGAAGAACGTGTCCATGAGAAGAATGCGATCTGCAAGAATGCTGCTGCTGTCAAGAAGAACCGGCTAACAGAAGAGAACAATGAGAGAAGAGGAAGATGGAAAAATAAATTACTTAAAGTCACAAAACAGATCTTTCCAGGATATCTTTAAAATTTTAAATTTATACCTCATAACTTAAAAACATCTTGTTACCATGAATTCTTACAGTACATTTTAATTTTCTGAGAAATCACAAAAACGGAAGTAACAACTGAAAAACAGGGTAGAGCCAAGAGGAAATCAGGGTTAACTCCTAAGCCTGATGACGGCCCCATTGAGTGAGAGGGGAAAGGCTTGGGAAAGAGCAAACTTGGAGATGGAAAAACAGTTCTGGGTAGGAAATGTAAGGGAGTGGCCAGAACTAATGACAGAAATTTGGGTATCACGTGCATGAAGATGGTAATTAAAGCTATGTGATTATACTGCAGCACAGTATGTATCACAGAGCAAAAGCCAGAGACTCGGCCCCGGAGCATGCTAACACTTCAGAGTTCTGAAAAGAAGAAGTCAGCAAAAGGAAACTGAGAAGGAACAGGCAGTGATTAGGAGGAAAACTAGGTATTGCAGGTGTCAGAGAAGCTTAAAACAAAAGGTTTTTGAGGAGAGTCCTCATTAGGTAAATTAATGCTGTCAAGAGTTCTGGAAAGACATAGGACACTGGTGGCCTGGTAAGAGTTTTTTCAGTGTAATGTTAAGGACAAGAATCTGAATCATGTAGGTTGAGAAGAGAATGTGAGGCGAGATCATCATATAGACAACAGGTAACTGAGTTCAGCTGCAACTGAGACCAGAGAAATGGGTGGCAATTAGACAAAATGTGAAGTCAAGGGTGGTTTGTCTCTTGGTTTTTAACGTGAATGTGACTCGGGTTTCTATGTTAATGGGAACGATCCAGAGGAAGAGTAAGTGATGAAAGAAGAAAGAGAATAACTCCAAAAGCAAAGCCTTAAGTAAATGAAGCTAATGGGATTCGTGGATTAAATGGAAAGGTTGGAATTAAACAGGAGCAGACAGTAGGGATTGTGGGATTCCAGATTTCTTCTAAACACTAATCTACATTTTCCAGATATCTACAATTAAAATGTATTACTCTGAAATAAAAAAAAAATCTCTAAAACTCTTTCCTGGTTCAAAGAACTATAAAACCAAATACATAGCTAGACCATCACATTAACAATATATATTTTCTAGAAAAGTGGACACTATGACAAACTACTAAAAACAATTATAGTAACAAAATGTTTTATACATTTTTTTACAGAACAATGAATAAAGGCATCATGAAAGATCATTAATCAGGAGATATTACAAATATTCTCTTTATGCTGACCATTCTTATATATTATTTTCAAATACAGCATTACATACTCTTAAGTTTTAAAACAGACAATTTTAACTACAAAATAGAAAAACTGTTTAACAATTGGTTAAAGTAAGTGGGACAGTTTGCTAAGAAATCTAAATGAATGACTTTATTATCACCTTTCTAAATATACATCTTTATAATCAACGGTATCTTATGTTCAAAAAAAGCTACAGGAGAATGAGATGATATTTAAGCAAGATGTTTTGTTGAGACAGAATGTCCAAATTATCAGACAGTTTACTCTGGAATAAGCTACAGGTTCTAGAACCATCACTACCCTCTGGACACTGTTAAAGACATAAGAATAATCATAAGCCCTAGAGAATTTGATCAACCAAATAACTACACAAATTCATCTTAAAAGTCTCTTCCACCTCACTTTTTACATTTTTTAAATGATTTCCTAGTGCAACTAGGCATATAGTAAGAACTCAAATATTTTTAAGTGAATGTAACTTCTTGAACTAAATTCTTATATTTAGTAACTATATTTCAAGAAAAACTTAATTGTTTTCACTTTTTAATGACACACATCACAGTAACAAAACCAATTTTTGTTTTCTGCCTCTCTTACCTCCGGGGGTCCACTAAAAGAATATGCATACAGAATAGGCTGAATCATGATTAGGGACTGGGTCAAATCTTGACGCATAAAATGATGACGATAATATGAACTCTCATCAGGACTATTGTTAAAAACTTGTAAGAAAGGAGATCTTCTTAAATGAAACATGAACTACAAGAAAAAAAACACGTGAGATAGCTTTTACTGATTTTACTGCAACAGCTTACTATTACAAAAACATTTGATTAGAACTATCAAGACAATAAAATTAGTTATAAGGACATTCTAAATTGTATTCTTAAGAATTTTATTCACAATCTTTATCAGTTACGTGAAAATATAATTTAACAACAATAAAAAAAATTAAAGTAAAAGAGATGACTCAAAAGGAAAACAAGAATAAGAACAAAAAACTCCTTGCTTGGATCTAAGTTATCCAGAGACTGATGCTACATGGTGCATTCTCAGCATTCTTCTGTTTTTATTCCTCATCTCTCCAGCCACATCTCTGAACTTTTTTATTACTATTCCTTACCACCATCAAAAGACACCAAGAGAACATAAAAATAGATTAACAGAGTTTCTATTTTTTGAGAGCTCCCAAAAGTTGCGCTGGGAAGGGTCTGCATTGATTTAAAAAAAAAAAAAAAAAGGACTTACATATACCCACTTGTTTCTTAATATTTAAATTCTTCCTTATCCCTAAGAAACATTCTTTAGACATTGTTTCATTCCTTCTTTCTCCTTTCACTTTCCTTCTACCCACTCCTCATGTGAAAGAGATCAAAAAGGGGAAGAGTCTGGCCTGAATAAAGGACAGCTACATTGTGCTTTGATACATTCAAAGGTCTCAGATACAATCAACAGAATCAGCTTTCCAAAGAACTCTCATTTGTCTTTCAGTTACTTCTGTCCACTTCCCTCCACCCTCAGGGCTCAAGTGCCTACATGATGCTCCTGCCGGGACTCATTCCACAGGTCTCTCCCAGCACATGTCACTCAGTAACACTCTCATTCCTTTTCTTTTCTCAGTGATGAGAGAGAGGCTCTCTCATCCTTTACCACTTCAGCCACTCCTGTTTACTCACAGCAATGTGTAATTAGTAAATCTGGGGGTAGATATTTTAGAAATAAAAACCTTCCCTAAATTTAGTCTATGTTACCTTTTAGAAGAGCATCAGGCTTTAAAAGCCCAAAGAAAAAAAATTATTTCTGGGTCCTCCGTGATTTCCAATAGATCAGAAAAGATGAGAGTCCCAGATCTCTCGAGAAATCAACTATCAAAAGCCTAAAAAGAAAGCTTGGAGTTGGAAGAGAAGAGAAAGAAAGGAAAGTGTTCAGCATTCAGTCAAATACTGAGGCTAATGCTCACATTCTCTTTCCTATTAGTTTCTGCTACTAATATGAGGCTTGAGAAAGGGTATTGCCTGCCTTAAGACAAACAGACTCTGCCCTTTCCTAGTTCTCCAAAACTGCAACCAGAAGTTTAGGGACACCTCCCTGTATAAACATGAAGTTTCTACACTACAGATCAATAAAAAATAAGAGTATTTCTGAAAACAAAGTTGAAGATTTGAGTGACGTATTCATGGGCAAAATTTTGAATTTCCACATCTCAATATAATCATCCTTCCAGCCTAAGCTAAAATGCCACCTCTTCTATAAAGATGTATCACACCATTTGCTTGGAAGGATTCCTTTAAGTTCCCTTTAAATTCTGTGTATCTCTCATAGCATTTCTCTCTTTCTGTTCTGTGTTATGTGTATTTCAGATCTCACCCTTCAGACTGAAAGCTCCTTGAAAGTGAGATTCGTGTCAGTCATCCTTATTCTCCTGAAGTTCCCTGCATAAAGACCTCAGCTGAATAAATGTTCTGTTATTCATCATATAAACAACCTAGACTTCTAAAAATATCTATCAAAATAAGACAGGTAGATTCTACAACCCAAGTGGCAAAAGTTCTGTAAGGTAAATCGAATTAGCTTCTTTTCTATTTATCTGGTATATCCCCACAAAATTGTTCTATAAGACTAGCTGACTGGTCAAGTGACTTTCTTTCAGTGCTACTATAATTAGACAGAGCCCTTGTATCAGATGGTAAGCTAATCTACCTGACACCTAACTCTACTCCAGAGTAGGGCTCCAGTGCAAATTTCTTTCACCACAAATAAATGACTGTTTTGAAGGCCATCATAAAAATACTATACACTTTTCAATGACTACTCAGGACAATTTTAATTTTTTAGCTATCCCAAAACTTAAAACATTACCAAAAGAACAACCCAATATAACAGGTCGTATATTCTTATACAACAGAAAAAGGGAGACCCAATGCTACTGTCAACACTAAGAAAAGAACATGGACTTTATCTACTCACCTGTGGATAAAGGGAGAAAGTTTCTGAAAATCTGAAGGAACTTGGATCATCTTTGTGATACTCTCCAAATTTCTGACACTAAATAAAATAAAATGTGTTAGTAATATATTCCCTGGCATACAGCTAACCTTCTTGCCTATTATTCCATTTTTTAGAAGTTATCACTCTTGCGGTACCTGGGTGGCTCAGTTGGTTAACCATCTGCCTTCGGCTGAGGTCATAATCCCAGGGTCCTGAGATTGAGCCCCCAGTCGGGCTCCCTGCTCAGCAGGGAGTCTGCTTCTCCTTCTCCCTCTACCACTCCCCCTGTTAGTGCTCTTACTCTCTCTCAAATAAATAAATTAAAAATCTTTATTAAAAAAAAGTTACTACTCTTTAGAAGGCAGATAGTTGATATGGGATAAAATTGGAATTTATTTATAGACTTACCAAGAGAAGGGTTACACCCAAAGAAATACATTTGATTTTGAGAAGCAAACAATACGTTGCTCTACTGCAGTAATGACTCATCTTCGATGTCTGGATTTTTTTAAAGATTTTTTTTTAATTTGACAGAGATAGGGACAGCCAGCGAGAGGGAACACAAGCAGGGGGAGTGGGAGAGGAAGAAGCAGGCTCATAGCAGAGGAGCGATGTGGGGCTCGATCCCATAACGCCAAGATCACGCCCTGAGCCGAAGGCAGACGCTTAACGACTGCGCCACCCAGGCACCCCAGATGTTTGGAATTTTTTAAACTAAGCATCTCTGATAGCAAATAAAGAGCTCTTAGATAATAGGCCAAAAGAGCTCAACATGTGCACCTTAAGACTGCCTAAAAAGACAACAGCCTACTGACAGGAAGATGCAACTATCAAAATACCATAGCGGTTACAAAAAGCAAGTTGATGATATAAAACTCTACAATAGCAACAATGCCAAAAAAGAAAGAAGAGGGGCGCCTAGGTAGCGCAGCCGTTAAGTGTCTGCCTTCGGCTCGGTGCGTGATCCCGGCGTTCCGGGATTGAGTCCCACATCGGGCTCCTCCGCTGGGAGCCTGCTTCTTCCTCTCCCACTCCCCTGCTGTGTTCCCTCTCTCACTGGCTGTCTCTCTGTCAAAATGAATAAATAAAATCTTAAAAAAAAAGAAAAAAGAAAATCTGAGATGAACAGGTAGACTGGTAAACAAAGAACACAAAGGCAGAAATTAGAAGGAAATACAAAGTACATGGAGGCACATACATTGGCAAGTGAGAAGCCCTCCGTGATAATGTGACAAAGGCAACTAAATAACTAAAATAATCCATATGAGAAAGTGCTGAGCACAATGACTAACACTAAGCACTCAACAAACATTAGCTTCCTCTCCCTGTTCTTGCGCAGTCACCGATCTGAAAAAATTTTTATAGTACTTATGTAACTGCCGTATATCCTGGCAATGTTTGGCATAGTACTCACGTATGATCATGAGCACAAATAACAAGTAAAAACTAGCAAAGCGTTCACTGCTATAGTTAGTGCAGCTGCCTTTGCTTCCTGAAATGTTCAACTGTAGGATTTATGTAGTTATCTGTGCCATACAGAGCACACAGAAAGGCATAACTGGTTTGATCACATTTTTGGCTTCCAGGAAAAATCACTTCAGAACCCCTGTCATGCAAGAAAAGCGATGGTTGTAGAGCTAATCCTCAGAAAACAGATCTTGGTATCTGGAAATAAGAGTACTGTTGTCTTCAATGCCCCTAATAATACTTCACTGATCAATTTATAGATTAAGAGAGTAATCTTCACTGTACAGTTATGATAGCCACTAGCTACATGTGGCAATTTAAATAAATTGAAATTAAATAAAATTCCACTTCCTCAATTGCACTAGCCATATTTCAAGTGCTCAACAGCTATATGTGGGTAGTAAATATTTCTGTAATGGGCAGTGCAGATTATTGGACATTTTCACCATTGCAGAAAGCTCTCCCAAATTGCTGATGTATCAAATACACTTGAAATCTAAAATGGCAAATACACTGAAGATTCTGCGAGCAAAACCAGTAGTCACACATTATTCAGAACTATTGATCACATTACAATATACACATTTTAAATTGTGCCTGGAATTCTGTTAAAATAAAGCATTAGGAAAATCTGATGTTACGATTAATGAAGGTAACATTGTTGACTTTTATGCTTGGGTAACCAGGGATGCCCAAAAGGCTAATTTTTACAGTGGGACGTATTTGATACTTATGTCCAAAATTTTTGCTTGTATTATGAACATTTATTTTCATATCACTAAATATAATCTATCATTTCATTTTTAATGGCTGACTAGCATTCCATTATATTAAAATATATATCATAACAATCTTAACCAATCTCTCATTATTAACATTTCTATTTTTCCTGTTATAGCTCTAGAATAAATTCTTAGAGGTAGAATTTCTAAGTAAAAGGCAGTTTCTAAACTTCTTTTTTTTTTTTTTTTAAGATTTTTATTTATTCGACAGAGATAGAGACAGCCAGGGAGAGAGGGAACACAAGCAGGGGGGAGTGGGAGAGGAATAAGCAGGCTCATAGCGGAAGAGCCCTGATGTGGGGCTCGATCCCATAACGCCGGGATCACGCCCTGAGCCGAAGGCAGACGCTCAACCGCTGTGCCACCCAGACGCCCCTAAACTTCTGATATATGTCATCAACTGCCTTCTATATACATAAGGTTATACAGATGTTTATAAAAGTTGTACAGTTCATACTCCAAACCTACAAGCTATGAAGCTATTTCCCTGAATACTAACCAATTTTTAAGCATTATTGTGTTTTTCTAATTCTTACCAGTTTGACAGATAAAAATCGTTATCTTGTTCTATTTTCTAACTTTGATTACAAATAAGATTGATAATTTTTTTTTATGTTTACTGGTCACTTGCATTCCTTCTTTGCCTAATTTGTAAGTGTGTGTGTGTGTGTGTGTGTGTGTGTGTATACATATATATGCATATATATATATATGTGTATATATATATATATACACATATATATGCATATATATATATGTATATATATGAAAATTTCCACATTCTGTTATACATGTAAGAATATATGAGGGATGCCTGGGTGGCTCAGTCATTTGAGTGTCTGCCTTCGGCTCAGGTCATGATCCCAGGGTCCTGGGATTGAGTCCCGCATCAGGCTCCCTGCTCGGCGGGGACTGCTTCTCCCTCTACCTGCTCTGCCTGTTGCTCCCTTGTGCTCTCTCTCTCTGACAAATAAATAAAATAAAATCTTTAAAAAAAAAAAAAAGAAAGAAAGAATATGTCATAGATATAAGTCACACATACAAATTGGCATTAAATTTTGATAATGGTATTTTTACCACACAGATTTTTTTCTTTTTTTTAGATTTTATTTATTTGAGAGAGAGAGGGAGAGAGCACAAGCTGGGAAGAGGGGCAGAGGGAGAGGGAGAAAGAGACCTCCCATTGAGCAGGGAGCCTGACACAGGGGCCGAAGGCAGACACTTAATAGACTAAGCCACCAGGCGCCCCTACCATACAGATTTTTTATTTCATTTTAATGTAATAAAACCTTTTATTTTTTTTTAAGAATTATTTATTTATTTTAGAGAGAGCAGTCGCAGAGGGAGAGGGAAAGAATCTGAAGCAGACTCCCTGCTGATCTCAGAGCCTGACGCAGGTCTGGATCCCACAACCCTGAGATAATGACCTGAGCCAAAATCAACAGTGGGACACTTAACCGACTAAGACACCCAGATTCCCCTGTAATAAAATCTTTTCATATTTTTATTTAACGGCTCTTACTTTTTATTTCATGTTAAAAATCCTTCTGCATCAGGGGCACCTGGGTGGCTCAGTCGGCTAAGCATCAGCTCAGGTCATGATCTCAGGGTTGTGAGATCAAGCCCTGCATCAGGCCCCATACTGGGTGTGGAGCCTGCTTAAGATTCTCTCTCCCTCTGCCCCTCTCACCCTCCCTCTTAAAAAAAAAAAATCCTTCTGCATCCAGAAGTTAAATGTGTATTAACATATTTTTTGATAAAAATAGCCAAACTTTACCACAGATAAAAATATGAAATTTGTAAAACTTCTTAAAAACACATTTCTAATCTTTGAGTTACTTTTTTTTTTAAGATTTTATTTATTTGTCAGAGAGAGAGAGCACACAAGCAGGGAGAGCAGCAGGCAGAGGGAGAAGCAGACTGCCTGCTGAGCAAGGAGCCCAGATGTGGGACTCGATTCCGGGACTCCAGGATCATGACCTGAAACAAACGCAGATGCTTAACCAACTGAGCCACCCAAGCATCCCACTTTGAGTTATTTCTTTAAAAAATTTTTGAACACTTATCAAGTGCCCTAGCATTAATTACTAGAATCATGAGGAATAGTCCTTATTCACAATCTAACCAAAACACTAATACAGATGGGAAAAAAAAAAAAAGATTGAAGAATAAAGGAGGTATATCAAAGATCCATGGTTTGAGTTATTTAGAAGTAATAAGATTGGGCAGATAAAGCAACAATATAATTTTCTTGAAGAAAATAACAACACTTACGAGAAATCTAGTCCTGTCTTTAATTCAGTAACTATATACACATAAAGGCAGACACATAAAAGGGTCAAAGCCTAACCTTTGTAAGAAAATGGTAATGACAAATGAGGTCATCTTTAAAAACAGCACAACAGGGGCACCTGGGTGGCTTGGTCAGTTAAGCATCCGACTCTTGATTTTGGCTCAGGTCATAATCTCAGGGCTGTGAGATCAAGCCATCAGGCTCTGTGCTGGGTGTGGAGGCTGCTTAAGATTCTCTCTCTGCTTCCCCACCCCTGCTCTCCCTCTCTCTCTAAAAAACACAAAAAACAAAAACAGCAAAACTAAAGTGCCTCATTCCACTCGTATAACAAGAAAAAACCTAGCTGGGGTAGGATTTGCTAGAAAAGTCCCAAGGGTCTTAAACAAGAGAGGTTTCCTGGGCCAAGCTGAATCAGATGAACTGTTTATCCACTATAGCTAGTAGCACAGCTAAAGGGAAAATACAATTTGTGGTTAGTGGGTAAATCAAAGGTCAAAGATGAAAAAAAAAATCAAATATCAAGTTTAAGTTGTAAAAAGGGTGTCATTCAATAGAAAAGGTCAGGAGTCAAAAAAGTAAGGAACAACAACAAAAAAAGGTAAGGAACAGATCCATGAAGGTGGGCACAAAATGGACGACCCAAACAAGAGACTCTGGATGGAGGGAACAAATCAAATGTTGATACCACTACCTTAAGTGATTATGACCAAGGGGAGCCAAGGGCTTACATTAGAAGTGTCACAAACAAATGTGGTACAGCACCAATCTGGCCATACATTGCCCATTATCTACAAAAGAGTTTTTAAAAAGATGTTTGGTTTTTTTAGAAGATTTCTTTATTTTAGAGAGAGACAGAGACAGAGCATGAGCGGGAGAGGCAGAGGGAAAAGAAAGAGAATCTCAAGCAGACTCTGTGCCGAGCATGGAGCACAATGCGGGGCTCGATCTAAGATCCTGAGATTACGCTCTGAGCCAAAACCAAGAGTCGGCCACCCAGGTGCCCCAAAAAGATGTTTATTTTTAACGAAAATTAGCCTGAGTCATCAAGAAAACAATTATATTCACTATGTCAAATTGAGGCAAGAAGTTTGCTAGTATAATTTCATAGATTTTTTTCATTAGGAAAAAACAAAAAGTTTAGTACCTGAAAGGTATTCTTAACCCCTTCTCTATCTGTGTTATAACTGTGACAGCTGAAATTTCAGCAGTGGGGAATCATTCAAAAAGTGAATCCTAGAACAGCCTGATCTGTAACTAAGGTTCACTGGTCATCACCTAGAGCTTCACTTCCACTGTATACTAATTTGATTCAATCAATTAAAAGAACGTAAAGATCACAATCTCACCACTTTTACCATAGATGAGGGTCTCTTAGTCACTATGGGTTCTATAAGAAACTGTGTTGTTGTTTTTTTTAATTTGTTTTTTGAACTTTGCATACCATATGTTGCCAGCCACAGTGATAGACAGTTTCCAAGTTATCCTGTTAGCAATTTCTTTTATAGACACCTTTCAGTCCCATGTGTCAGTATGCAGGACTATGTTCATCTGGAGAACTCCATTCTCAGTTTTTGACATATGATAAGGGAGGCCACCAATAACTGGTGAAAGCTATTTTGCACAGAAAGCAGGGCACTAGTCTGGTAATGTCAGCCTCTCCCTCGAATTACCTCCACCAACTTCCTCTTACACACATTTGCCAACTGCCTTACAGGAACAGACAAGCTATACTGGTGTGACAGAAGATAAAGAGTAAAATTTTCATCATGCCATGACTCACCTATTCTCTATCCCTGGAAGGCTTGTGCTGTTGTAATGCTATAAAATTGCAGAAATGTGTTGTAGGTTTTGTCATTTTGTACTTTTTGCAACTGTCTCTTAGCTCTTTACAAGGCCATTCTGTTTTATATCTTAATAGTGTTTGTGTTTTACAAGCATGTCAAACAATATAGCAAATTTTTAAGTTTAGGTGTGAGATAGAAGAGAAAGATTCAAACATAAGCCCACAGAGAATTCTGAAGAATTACAATCTTCTGAGTCATTTCACTACACTTAGGCAATAAGGGACACAGAAAAGGTCGAACCTTAACAATGACAGCAGTGGGTTTTATGCAGGCTGATAACCCAAGTTGTACTATTCAGTTTTGTGTCACATGTAATAACCTACAAATGCAGTAACAGTTCTAGCAAAACAGCAAAAGTACTTTACTACAAACCACAGCCTTTTGGTAAATAAAGGTGCTGATTACTTTAAAGACCTTCTTCTCAAAACAACAAAGCGTTTATTAAAACAAAGTCACACTCATTGAAAGGCTCAGGAAGCAAGCTATTTCAGATTACTAACTTCTTACCCAGAAAAGGAAAAGTCACAGAACTAGTAACAGATATTTTATAATATAGATATAATAGATATTACATATAATACCAATATATAAAATTATACTAAGTAAAATGCAAGGATAAAATGCAGTCTGAGGGGTGTCTGGGTGGCTCAGCTGGTTAAGCTTTCGACTCTTGGTTTTGGCTCAAGTCATGATCTCATGCCTCGTAAGATCAAGCCCTGTGTCAGGCTCCCTGCTCAGTGGGCAGTCTGCTTAAGACTCTCTCCCTTCCCCCCCACCCCCCTCACACAGGTGCTCACACTCTAAAATAAATGAATCTTTAAAAAAAAAAAAAAGATGCAGGGCGCCTGGGTGGCTCAGTTGGTTAAGCGTCTGCCTTCAGCTCAGGTCACGATCCCACAGTCCTGCAACAGAGTCCCACATCAGGCTCCCTGCAGAGAGAGAGCTTCTCCCTCTGCCTCTGCCTCTCTCTCTTTCTCTCTGTCTTTCATGAATAAATAAATAAAATCTTTAAAAGAAAAAAAAAAACAGACACAGTCTGAGAAACTGGAAAGGTTCCATTTTAAACCAATACAGTAAGTGAATGCATTGATAGCATGTCACATTATGCTGAAGAGGTTTATGCAATCAGCTGAGAAATAGCAGCTTCTGTATTCAGGCTGATGAGTCAAAAGGTTTCACTAACGTCGTGTCAAACTGCCAAATGATAATGAGATTCAAGAAAATGTTTCCGCTATGCTAAACTAGCAAGGGTCAAAATATACTTAATATTTTATCTTCCTATCTAGAAACAATGGTTCACCTTGGAGGAACTGAACTGGCATTTGTAATGATGGTGTTCAATCAGGGGCTGACCTTATGAGAGGTTTTACACCTCTTCTTGTGAAAGGACAACCTGATGTAGATCACTGCTTTTATCATAGAGAGGTTAGTATAAGAACACTTGAAGGTAAAGTTAAAAAAAAAAGTCCTAGATGATGCTACAAAAATGACTAATTTTACTAAACAAAGACTAGTTCACTCAAGAATGTTTTAAAAACTACATGAAAATCTAAACAAAGAACGCAAAACCTCCTGTTAAAAAAAGAAATCTGATAGCTTAGCAGAGAGAGTTCTCAACAGGGTGTTTGACTAAAATAACAGGCCACAGTTTGCTGACTAAATAAGGAGCATTAAGAATAGAATTTAATTGGGGCACTTCATTTTGAGGGGCTCCTGGGTGGCTCAGTCGGTTTAGCGTCTGCCTTCCGCTCAGGTCATGATAATCAGGGTCCTGGGATCAAGCCCGCACCAGGCTCCCTGCTCAGTGGGGAGTCTGCTTCTCCCTCTCCCTCTGTCTGCTTGTTCTCTCTCACCCTCACTCTCTCCCCCTCTCTCAAATAAATAAATAAATAAATCTAAAAAAAAAAAAAAAAGAACAGAACTTAATTAAGCATTCTAGGTCAAAATATAAGTATAGGGTTCCTGCCATATTAAAATCCCAAGTAAATCAGCATTATCAATAATTTTACTAACACACTGAACATAATAAATTTTACTAACACACATTTTAATATATAGATCCAGATAATCAAGACTTACCTACCTACATTTTTGTATGTTAATGTGTATAATTCTTTTTTTTTTTTTTTAAGATTTTATTTATTTATTTGACAAAGAGAGAGACAGCCAGCGAGAGAGGGAACACAAGCAGGGAGAGTGGGAGAGGAAGAAACAGGCTCCTAGCAGAGAAGCCTGATGTGGGGCTCGATCCCATAACGCCGGGATCACGTCCTGAGCCTGAGCCGAAGGCAGACGCTTAACCGCTGTGCCACCCAGGCGCCCCAATGTATATAATTCTTGTATCACAATTGGATCTTCTCTTAAATAAAAACAGAAAACTAAAACCATAGCAATGAAAAAAATATGCATACAAAAATACTAAAAAAAAATTTACAATAATTTAGGCTTAAATTTGCAACAACGTAACACCAGCCCACCCCCAAGAAAATAATAGGTTACTTAAGTGTTCATCTTTCATTTTTTAGGAAAAAAGGTATTTTAGTTTACTGGAAGAGATAAATGTACTATTCATTACTATGCCTTTCTCAGCAACTTGAATAGGAATCTCTCATACAGTCTTTCAGTTAAACTGTTAAGTACGTTGAAAGAGATACTAAACAAAAGCAACAAATACTTACAACAAACAAAAGCACACAGATTGAGAAAAGTGCAATGTTTACTTCTTACCAGTCGAATAAGCTGTCTATCTAGCCATCTAAGCACATCTGGTCCTTCCTCTGTTTCTGCTCTATAGATTGCCAGCCGGGCCATAAGAATGGCAGCTGCCTCCTGGTCAAAAGACGCAGCAATGTTCTGGATTTGAGTTTGAGCATCTGCCCAGCTAAAGGCAAGAAGAAAGCATAGAGATGCTGCTAAATTATTAAAGTCACAATATCATAGTTGGCTATCACACAGGTTTAAATTAAAATGATGCAGAAAATTACTTCAATATTTGAAAATTCCAACATTACCTAGAAAATTAGCATTTTTAAAATCACTAATAGCAGTTTCAGTATAGCATTATTTTTCAGAATATATCCAAACCTAATAAAGTCCTCTAAAGTAACTGTAAAGACAGATCTCCACACACATTCCTTAAAACATTAAGATTTCTACAAGTAAAAAAACAGCACAAGTATATGTATCTGTGTGCATGTGCACACAGATACACAAGTCTCTGTATCAGACTTTCAAATTTTATTTCTTCAATTTTCTAAAAGCAGAAATATGGAAAGACAACAAAAATAAAAGTTTTCCCCCACCTAAATAATTCTCACTCACCAACCTGGAAAATGAACAAAATTATCAAAAAATGTTTTCTCATTTGGTCTTTAATTCAATTATTAATGATATAAAGATATAATTAAAGTTTCTATGTATACTTCTTTCTCTATGCTAATACACTGACTAAAACTAATCAAAAGTTAGTAAATGAAAATTTTAGTTTAAGGGACTAATTTGCTATTATGTATAAAAAAAGCAGTAATTTATTAAATTCACATGTTCTAGAAATCCAATCCAGTCAAACTGATCCTGGGTAGACACAGCCAACAGTTTTCATTTGTCTGTTAGTTTAATGTTTCACAGAATTTTGTAATACTTCAGCTGATTCTAATTCTAAAGTACCTCACTTTAAGCAAGTCTGGCAATTCTTAAGGACTTTTGAAAAGCTAGATCACTTTTGCATGACTCAAAGATAAAAGAAGCGATCGCCAGAAAATTTAAGCAGCAACATTTTCAAAATTCTTCCTTCTTCCTCTGTTTTTAATACTTTTCAAGTAGACAATTTTTTAATATTTCCCAGATGACTAGGAACCATTAAGTATCTCAGTCTAGTGAAACAGACAAGAAGCAGAAAAGAATGAGAATGAGTTAAAAAAGAACTAATAATTTTGAAATTATTTTTTAATGCAACTTGAACACTTAGTGGTTATACTAATAGTTTAATTATTTTTTAAATTTTAATTTAAAACACTCAAAGAACTAAAAACAAAATTCTCTAAATCAGTATTTTCCCAACTTAGATGACCATGATATTCACTTGCTTATATAGGTGACATTTTAACTACATTGACAAGTAAGCACATGCATATTTACTAATTAAAACTTACTTAGCTGTACCTTAAAAATTATGCCCTTAAAATCAAGTTTAAAGAGTTTACTCACATGGTAAAATCTGTCTTCTGCATTTCTGATATCCCCTCCTCACTGTAACTTACAACTAGTTTCAAACCAAACTTTCCAAATGAAAGGGTTTTTTTTGTTTTGTTTTTAAGAAATATATGGTATTTTTTTTAAAGATTGTATTTATTTATTTGGCAGACTGAGAGAGAGCACAAGCAGGGGGAGTGGCAGGAAGAGGGAGAGGGAGAAACAGGCTCCCCACTGAGCAGGGAGCCAAACGAGGGGCTTGATCCCAGAACCCCAGGATCATGACCTGAGCTGAAGGCAGACGCTTGACCGGCTGAGTCACCAAGGGACCCCTCAAAGTTATTTCCTATACAAAAAACAGGATAACTTTTGACCATATCTCAGGAACCTGACTCCTTTATTTTCACATGGCTTATTTACTTAAATACACTTGCCTAGGCCCCTAAAATCATATTCCTATTTTTAAAAAAAAGTAACCACTGATTATTGAAAAATGGTCAGGATAAGTTTATCTGAAAAGACGGGTGCTTTGGTGAGACATAGTAACACAAGGGGCACCAAAACACACATAATATCTATCTTTACAAAAACCTCATAAATTCTGTGCAAGTTGAAAATACGTAAACCCATGAAATTCCTCACAAGAAAGCCCCCGCTCTCTTAAAAAATTACTTTTTATTGTTTTCTTTCAAGTTTTTGTTTAAATTCCAGTTACTTAACATACAGTGTAATATTAGTTTTAAGAGTAGAATTTAGTGATTCATCACTTACATGTAACACCCAGTGCTAAACAAGTGCCCACCTTAATGCCCATCACCCATTTAGCCCATTCCCTGCCCACCTTTCCTCCAACAACCCTGTTTGTACTCCATAGTTAAGAATGTGTTTTAGGGGTGCGTGGGAAGCTCAGTTAAACATCAGACTCTTGATTTCAGCTCAGGTCTTGATCTCAGGGCCATGAGATGAGTTCAAAGCCCTGACATGGAACGTACTTTAAAAAAAAAAAAAAGTCCGTTTTATGGTTTGCCTCTCCCCCTTTTTTCCCCTATCCTCATCTGTTTCATTTCTTAAATTCCATATGAGTGAAATCATATGGTATTTGTCTTTCTCTGACTTATTTCATTTACCATAATACACTCCAGCTCTACCCACATCATTGCAAATGACAAGATTTCATTCTTTTTGATGGCTGAGTGATATTCCATTATATATATTCCATTATATATATATATATATATATAACTTCTTTATCCATTCATCAGTCAATGGACATTTGGGCTCTTTCAATAGTTTGGCTATTGTTGATAATGCTGCTATAAACATTGGGGTGCATGTGCCCCTTGGAATCAATATTTTTGTATCCTTTGGGTAAATACCTAGTAACACAATTGCTGGGTTATAGGGTAGTCCTGTTCTTAACTTTTTTAGGAACCTCCATACTGTTTTCCAGAGTAGCTGCACCCGTTTGCATTCCCGCCAACAGTGTAAGAGGGTTCCCCTTTCTCAACATCCTCGTCAATATCTGTGTTGTTAATTTTAGCCATTCTCACAGGTGTGAGGTGATATCTCACTGTAGTTTTGATTTGCATTTCCCTGATGAGTGATGTTGAGCATCTTTTCATGTGTCTGTTAGCCATCTGGATGTCTTCTTTGGAAAAACATCTACTCATGTCTTCTGCCCATTTCTTAACTGGATTATTACCTAACTTTTAAAAACTTTTCACTTTAAGAATATTTTAAACAGAGGCACCTGGGTGGCTCAGTCAGTTAAGCGGCCAGCTCTTGATTTCGGCTGAAGTCATGATCTCAGGGTCCTGGCATCAAGCCCTGAGTTGAGCTCTGAGCTAAGTGGGGAGTCTGCTTGAGGATTCTCTTTCCCCCTGCTCCTCCCCCCATTTGTGTACATGCTCTCTCAAATAAATAAATAAATCTTTTCAAAAAATGTATTTGAAATATAAAAACTATGACTAGAGGGGTGTCTGGGCAGTCGCTTAACCACCTTGACTCTAGGATTCGGCGCAGGTCATGATCTCAGGACTGTGAGATGGAGCTCTGCGTCCAGCTCCAAGCTCAGTGCAGACTCTGCTCGACATTCTCTCTCCCTCTGTCTCTCCCGCTCATGCCATCTCTCTTTCTCTCAAATAAACAAATAAATATTTTTTAAAAATCTATGACTAGAATAAATTCCTATATATCCATCATCTAGATTTATCAATTGTTAGCATTTTAACACATTTGCTTTATCATTCTGTCTTCTTTTATACACATACTTTTTCCTTTGCTAAATTTCTTGCATAAGTTAGATATTATGACCCTCTCCTTTGAAAACTTCAGTGAATATCTCTTAAGAACAAGAAAATTACCCTATATTCTTATATAGCCTTAACTGTCAAATTCATGAAATTAAACACGATATAACATTATCCTATATTTGAATCATATTCAAATTTCTCCAATTGTCTCCATGGTGTCCTCTATAGCAAAATTTTTCCTGGCACAGGATTTTACCCAGAATCACATATTGGCTTTAGTCATAACACCTCTTCAGTTTCCTGTAATCTGGACTGGTTACTAATGCTTTCTTGCCTTCCAAGACATTTTTGACAAGTCTAAGTCAGTAGCTTTATAAAATATTCCTCAACTTGGTATGTCCAGTTGTTTCCTTAAATGTTTTCCATGTCCAATTTAAGTTGCACATGCATGTGCACAGACATGTGTGCTCCTGTGTGTGTGTGTTGAGGGGGCATAAATAACTGGACACGTTTGCCAAGAACCAAAACTTTCAAGTTTCTGATCTGAAATATGAACAAATCCAAGTGATTGCTCAGTCATTTGGCATTTTTAGTTCAAATGAATAATGTATTCCCTTGACATTGGTCCAGGATTTAAAGTCAAAGCAAGGTAACAGAGTCGGACAATAAATCTATGTACAATCCTTTGCTAAGCAATACACCATCTAACCAACTAATATTCAATTCAAGCATAAGGCTAATGTCCATGACTCACCAAAACAATCTCATGGTTTTCAGGAATGAAGCCAGAGTTTAAATATAGTTCAATGAAATGAGAGCTTCGATGCTTTCTGTGTCCGTTTTCTAGCCCGTGCTTAAATTAGGTAAGTTTATACTAATCAACTCTCTTTTGCCTTATTCAGAGAATAAATCATTTAGATAAGAACAAGAAAAGGCATCTGGAATGCCTTATCACTCCCTTTTGGGAACCGTAACTACCTTACGAATTGTAGGACATGACTTTGTTACATAAAATACTACTTTATAATATTAACTGTTAAGAGACTTTCACCTTTTGTGGTTTCAACCAGTGCTATAGAAAGTGTGGTATACAGGGGCGCCTGGGTGGCACAGCGGTTAAGCGTCTGCCTTCGGCTCAGGGTGTGATCCCGGCGTTACGGGATCGAGCCCCACATCAGTCCTCCGCTATGAGCCTGCTTCTTCCTCTCCCACTCCCCCTGCTTGTTGTTCCCTCTCTCGCTGGCTGTCTCTACCTCTGTCAAATAAATAAATAAAATCTTTAAAAAAAAAAAAAAAGAAAGTTTGGTGTACAAACCCAGTGCCAGTTTGCCATGAGGTGAGAACAGAAACTGAAAATGTTTAGAAATTTTTAAGCGATTTTAAAAAATAATTTTTTGTCTAATAAATCTAATGATAAAAACAGGGATTTGTATTTTGAATTTTTTAAGTTTCATTTCCTAGTAATTCATTTTTATTGTATTTAATAAAAGTACTAATTTCCCTTCACTACAGGAAGTTTGAGGACTGGCCTGTTCCACGTCATATAGCAGACCAAACATGTTCAAGTCCTTTGCATTCCATAGCCTGCTCCAAAAATCCCCAAAGGAGACAATGAATAAAGGTTTGGAAAATGAATTAAATGACTAATAAAAACTTGAAAAAAACACGTAATGATAATGATAGCTAAGAACTTTATCATCAATTGAAAAGTAATGCTATTATTATGCTATATTATGATGTATGTATGTACATATTATTATTGCCTATTATAGGATAATGTTTATTAGTTTTTCTCCACCTCTCAGAGGAATATGGTAAGTAAAAGAATATTTTGAAGAATGTGTCTTAGGAGTCATTTTTTAAATTACTTTCAGTTCCTAACAATGAATGTTCTAGCCAATAAGGTGGATTAGAAAGAAATAAAATGCTGTTAGTCATAAATGTTCACTTTCAAGTTAGAGATGTTGCGCGAAACAGAAACCCAGTTTGGAAACATGACTCAGAATACTTTTGATATGTAAATTAAACCTTTAACAAATAAACTTACTTCCTAGCTATGGTGGTCACTCGGATGCGTCTCTGCCCACTTGAATGCTGATACTGAGTCACAAACTGGATTGCACCACGCCCTCCTTGAGGAATTGGAGCATTATGCTATGTAAAAATAAGAGTAAAAACTAAGCAAAATCTATTACAGTGTTATCATACAGTTTCCCTAACACTAATGAAATTCATTCTATAATCGATTAGAAGGATGCTTGATTTCAGTGCATACCAAACACTGTGATTTGCCATATAAAAGACAAATGGATCTGGGAAGGGGAAAAATAATGAAGCATGAAGAGAAGTGAGTCCAGCTAGGATATCAATTTCAAGTAATATATAATCAGAGGGATGTGAAAGAACAAAATGAAGGGAGAAGTGTAAAGAAATTAACACAAAGGCATAGTAAGGCAATTTTGCCAAATAGTAGCTGGATAAAGAGAAACTGAACCAAGTCCTTCTCCCCTCAGTATATAAGATGAAAACAGACCTTTTAGGAAGATAATCACATGATGAACAGATGATCAATGAAAAATTAATGAGAAGAGCCCAATAGTAATTTATAATAATGATCCTCAGAAAGAAATAGCAAGTGGTGAATACGAGAAACTTTCTTCCTGACCTTTGACAATAAGCATTCTTGCTTTATTTATTTATTTGGTCAGCAAAAGCCACTTCTTTTTCCACAAATTTTAATGGATAAACAAAAAAATTCCTGTACCTGTCTTAGGAAGGCTGACCATTAATATTTTGTGATTCATTTTATGCCTAATTAACTACTGGTATATAAGGCAGTAATTTGTACATTATATCATTCTTTAATATAACTTCTTCCTATACCAGAAAAAAAACACTTTTCAAATATTGAAATCTTTACCTTCTAATCTTTTTCTATGAATTTTAATATATTAAACCTTCTTGTGGGGGTTTCATATATCATTATATACCTTATGACAACTAGGAGGAGCTCAATGCCTGATTACAAAAATGCATAGCTAGAACAGAATTTGAGATTTTATTTAGCTTCAATTTTATATTAAGACAGAAAAAAGAAAACTGAGACGAAAAGCTGGGTTGCCCAATGTTGGGCATTTGCAGGTTTCCCTAACATCTCTTTCTATTATAGTTTATCCTCTCACCAAGGAGTTTAACCTTGAGAAACAGAAAATGACAAACAAAAATTCCAAAACAGATTAAGTTTCAAGTCATAATTACTACTGGAAAAAAATATGAAATATTTGTGACGTAAATTGAGTACTTCTAATACCAAAAGTCATACCTGATTGACAACCTCAAAATATATAGCTAAGGTTGTAGTGGGGCTAAGTCCACATATCTTCCATTGACAGGTGCCACCTGTTCCTATTTCCTGTAAAAATAGAACAGTGTGTGTGAAAGCTAGACAACACAATTTTTTAAAAGGTTTTGCTTTTAAGTAATCTCTATACCCAATGTGGGGCTCGAACTCACAACCCCAAGATCAACAGTAGCATGCTCCACAGACTGAGCCAGCCAGGCACCCCCAATCTATTACTATAATATATATTAAGGTAAAAAAGGGGAGGAAAAAACTGCAGTAAGAAAAACTGTTTCACATTTCTAATTTAGTGAATGCTAAAAGCTTAAGATTTTTAAAAGTCATAAAAGTACATTAAATAAAATTAAGCAACTCCTACACAATAAAATTATAAAATAATTCAAATTCTTACTAAGTATTGATACAAGTTCTTCATATTGTAGACTTTAAAAGTATACATCATTTTTTTTTTAATTTTTAAAGATTTTTATTTATTTGACAGAGAGAGAGCGAGCGAGCGCACAAGCAGGGGGAGCAGCAGGAAGAGGGAGAAGCAGGCTCCCCCGGTGAGCAAGGAGCCTGATGCAGGACTCCACCCCAGGACCCTGGAATCATGACCCCAGCCAAAGGCAGATGCTTAACCAACTGAGCCACCCAGGTGCCCCTAAAAGTATACATCATTTAATGATAAAAAAAAAAAAAAAGTAAACACCATTTAATGAAGTAATTACAACTAACACTATCCTTCTATCCAACTATTTGATCTGTGTAAAGAGATACTGATTGAACACATAATATGTGCACATATGAATATAGGTTTTCTACATCAGAATTCTATAATGTAAGCAGTCTGATTCCCAAAAACAATTCTTAGATATGAATTTTTACCATACAAACTGCTTAAAATTAATTTTTAAACTCTGTATTTTTAGAGATGATTACTCAGGGGCACCTGGGTGGCTCAGTTGTTAAGCATCCGCCTTCAACTCAGGGCATGATCCTGGAGTCCTGGGATCAAGCCCCACATGAGGCTCCTCCCCTGGGAGGCTGCTTCTTCCTCTCCCTCTCCCCCTGCCTGTGTTCCCTCTCTCCCTGGCTGTCTCTGTCAAATAAATAAATAAAATCTTAAAAAAAAATTAATAAAATAAAAAATAAATAAATAAAAATAAAGTGTATTATACGACCATTAGATGGGATAACAAAAGAGAAGAAATTGAAACTAAAAGCTGGCTAATTTGGTTACTTTGTTGGAAATCCTACTAACAAAAAAAAATTTCAGATTTGACTTTCAGAAGTCTCCAAATTTCTAAATCACAATTGCTGGGGTTTTTTAGACATATTGGGGCAAGGAATAACTTAGGCATAAAAAATAGAAGATTGGTGACAGTACAGAAGGTTTAAATTTAGGGATAGATGTTAAAAGGTATATGCAAAAGGGGTGACCACAAATAGATTATACCAATGGAAACTGAACCACATGCTACTGAAACGTTAGCCCACATATTAATTTTGAAAGGAATGCTATAGGCTGCCACTCCAGGTCTCTTGTTGGTCTGCCCTTTGAATTAACTACATATTTTCTTTATAGAGTAAAAGAACTTACATTTTCAGACACGCAAGGTCCTTTAGAATTGAGAGACACACAGGGTCCAATAGCTCCTGAAATCTTTATTTCCCTTGACGTCTGCAAAATAAGAATACAGTGAAAACTTCAGTGTACTCAAAGATAAGCTCAAACATACACTCAACTGTAAGTATAAAAGAATAGACATTTTTTTCCATATTTAAAACTCAAAAGTCAATGAAAACATACTAATGTTAGAAATAATGATTGGGCACTTCCAGATTGATATCTCCCAAATTTAAAATCTAGTCTTGACCTAACTTTAATACTCTAATTCCAGCTCCCCATAGGAGGTCTCCATTTGGAAACCTCACCCTCGATTCAAAATAATACCATACCAAAAATTCATACCCCCTAATCCAAAACCTTAAACACTATCTTCTCTGTTTTTTCTCCCTTAGAAAATCTGTTACCAAGATTGGTTTCTTTCCAAACTCTACTGACACCAAAATTTAAGCTATTATTACTTTCTATCAAAAGACTTAGGGAGCGCCTGGGTGGCTCAGTCTGTTGAGCATCTGCCTTGGGCTCAGGTCATGATCCCAGGGCCCTGGGATGGAGCCCCACATCGGGCTCTCTGCTCAGCAGGAAGCCTGCTTCTCCCTCTCCCTTTGCCACTCCCCCTGCTTGTGCTCACTCTTTCCATCAAATAAATAAATAAAATCTTTTAAAAAAATGGAAAGCCTAATTCACTTTTCTTGAGACTCATTATCCTGACAAACTGAATATCATGGTCAGACAAATTTTACCTGAAACAGTTCTTTAATTTACAATGGCTTCTTCTGCCTAGACATGCATCTCCAAACTACAACCAACCACATAATTAAAACTATTTCTCTTACACAAAATTTTAAATAGTTTAATTTACATAATTAAACCTATTTCCTTGCATAAAAACCATTCACTCTCCCTGGGAAGTTTCCCCAAATATACCATGCTGATTCTCACTTCTTTACCTCTCCTCAAATAGGATCCTAACTAAAATGTGTTCTCCTTAACCAATTGAAATTCTGCCATCTTTCAAAACTACCATTAAGTCACTATAAAACCATTTATCATGAAGAATAAGTTATATACTGCATACATCCATGTTTCTTCCCTAAACCTTTATAGGACTTTTATAATGTTATTTCACTCTATCACAAGTGTTAATCTTATCTTTCTATCAAAACTAAGTTTCTTTTTCTTTTTTTAAGTAGGCTTCACGCCCAAGGTGGGGCTTGAACTCATGACCCTGAGATCAAGAGCAGCATGCTCTACCAACTGAGCCAGCCAGGTGCCCAAGGCTAAGTTTCTTCTTAAGAAAACCTACGCCTTGGGGCGCCTGGGTGGCACAGCGGTTAAGAGTCTGCCTTCGGTTCAGGGCGTGATCCCAGGGCGTGATTCCAGCCTTATGGGATCCAGCCCCACATCAGGCTCTTCCGCTATGAGCCTGCTTCTTCCTCTCCCCATCCCCCTGCTTGTGTTCCCTCTCTCGCTGGCTATCTCTCTGTTGAATAAATAAATAAAATCTTTAAAAAAAAAAAAAAAAAGAAAAAAAAGAAAACCTGCGCCTTATATGTCTGTCACTTGAGATCTCTATAATTTCCTTGCTTAATGCTGGACATAGAGCAAACATTCAATAAAATAAAAAGATTAGCAAGAAATATTTAATGGAAATTCAAAATCGATATGTTTGTAATACACTTGTAACTAACACTAAGCCTTTGGTTTTTTTGTTTTGTTTAAAGATTTATTTATTTATTTTAGAGAGAGAGAGCAGAGAGGGGAAGGACAGAGGGAGATGGTGAGAGAGAATCTCGGACAGACTCCCCTCTGAGCCTTGAGCCCGACACAGGGCTTGATCCCACAACCTAAGCCAAAACCAAGAGTCGGATGCCCAACCAACTGTGCCACCCTGGTGACCCCAAGCCTTTGGATTTTTTAAATCCAAATTTGAAGTGAATGATAGAAGTGAGTAGTATCAACAACCTACCAACCATAAAACTATTACTGATTATCCAAATGGAATAGAACAGGTTTCTCTTACGTTAGAAACTAATTCCTATGATTAAAAAAATCTAGCATTAACAATAGCAAATACAACACTAAAAACATAAAGCACACTGAAGAAGAGTCAAATGAAATTTGACCTATACAGTATCTTCTTTTCTAACAATTACTTGGAAATGCTCAAATGAAATTTCATGTACATTTAATGATGACACATTTTTCTGGTAAAATCTCTAATTATGGTTTTCAATATAAAAAAATCACTACTTTTAAAGCATATATTGAATTTGATTAATGATATTTTAAATTAACAGTCAAGCCTACAAATTTCTCTTGATAACATACCATACATGTCGTTTTGGCTCTTACCTTTATTTCTAATGTACCACCAAAGCCCATTTTAAACTGTCCATGCATATCTTTGGTAAAGACTCTTTGAAAAGTCTGTTTGAATAAGGAAGTGTTGAAAGAGTCACCCATTACCATGTATCCTCTGCATGGAAAGAACAAAAAAAAAATGTATGTGACACAAGTATTGGGTCCATGTATTAAAACCAGAAAAGTAAATTACCGCTCAATACTACCAACAAATTTTAAAGATATTTTCCAAAATGTGCTATTCCACCATTAATTTTTAAAACTCAAATATATAAGAGTATCTTTACCCCACAAATAATCTCAATCCTGAGGGTATCTGAGTGCCCCTAATACTTGCATTTGTCCTCAGTAATTTACTAAAATTCTTTTATAAATAGATAATACAGCCACACATTACAAAATTCAAAAGGTACAAAATGGTACACAGTAGCAAATACATCTCTCCCATCCCAGTGACCTGGTTCTCCATCCTGGTGAAGATGATGACAGTTTACGGCACATATTCTCAATCTTAAAAACAAATATATACCTGTGTATGTATATATTTGCATGAACTGTCTCTGTGTATATCACATCAAACTTAACAGGATCACATCCAGTGAATGAGAACAGGAGACTGAAGGACCATTTTCACTTCAAGCACTTATGTGCTTGATTTTTTTCAGTAAGCATATGCCTATTTTAATTTTTTTTTTATGTTTTAAAAAACATTAACTGTCAAATAAAACAATTCTGAGATACCATTTTGTTCTAACAGATCAGCAAAAATCACAGTCTGACAACATATTCTGTTGATGAGGCTGTGGAAACACAGATGGGAGTACAAAACGATGCAACCTGAATGCAGGGGAACTTGACAATATCTAACAAAATTACCTATATGTGTTCTCTTTAATCTAGCCAACCCACTACTGGGAATGTATCCCAAAGATATTCTGGAAAACAAAAAAAACAGCAGAATATATGCAGGGTATTCACTATTTCTAGTAATAAAAGATTGGAAACAATCCAGATAACAATCCAGATAATCATCTATTCGAGACTAGTTGAATAAAATATGGTACATCCACACAATGAGGTAAAATACTGATAGAGACCACTATCAGGGTGTAAGTGAAAAATGCAAAGTGGGTAAAGATGTGTAGAGTTTTCTGCTGCTCTCACAAAAAAGGGGATACATACACCCATATACTCACGCTACAAATATTTACATTTGCTCATATTTTTAAAATATTTTAAGTGGCTTTTAAACAAAATACAATCAAAAATTAAAATATGCAAAAGATTAAAACTGATATGGCATAATTAATTAATGGGAATTTTACTTCTGATACTGTGAAACTCTTGATTTATGTTATCTCTGATGCTATTATATATATATATAATTATTTTTTTAAGATTTTATTTATTTGAGAGAGAGAGTATAAGTTGGGGGAGAGGCAGATGGAGAGGAAGAAGCAGACTCCCCACTGAGCAGGGAGCCCGACGTGAGGGGAATCACGACCCGAGCCGAAGGCAGACACTTAACTGACTGAGCCACACAGGCGCCCCTATGTTATATCTTTGTAAATGTTATTTTCTCTGTTTGTCACCAGTATACAAAAATATAGTTGAATTTTGTACGCTGACCTTGATCTAGAAGTCTAGACAACATATTAATTCTAACAGTAGTATGTAAATTCTTTCAGACTTTCTACTTTCACAAGCATGTCATCTATGATGACCTATGTGATCGCTAAACCTGGTAATGCGCGCTAAGGACAACTTACACCACCTCACTTATTATCTGTTCCCTTTTACAGCAAACCTCTATGAAAGAGCTGTCTATACCCTTACTATTCAGTGTGGCCCTTGGTCCAAGGATCTTGTTTGAAAAGCAGAATTCCAAGTCCCACCCCATGCACAGTAAACCCAGAATCTGTACTTAAACAAGATACCCAGCTGATCTGCATATGTGAAAGTTTGAAAAGTTGTACTCTATACCAGCTGTTTACAATCCCCTCTTATTTTTCTAGTTCACTCTAAGTCAACTTTCACTCCTCTTAGGAAGGTCACCAATGATCTTTGCAGTGTCAAATTGCAAAAACTTGCAATCTTCTCCATTATTATTGCTATTAAAAAGAAATTCTGACAGTTCCCACATTTTTTTTCATGGTGTGTGAATTATATCTCAAAAAGCTACAATAATAAAACAATGACTGCACGATATCAAGACAAGCTTTTCAAACAGAACTTGTGCCTTTATAACTGAATTTTAGAAAAAATTTAAAGTGAGCTTTACTGAAAGGAGTATCAAAAACTGTTAACAGTTGTCCTGGAGTGGCAGGATGATGACTGTTTTTCCTAAACTGTCATTATTGGTTTATATTTGTAAACAGTAATTATCAGTCTATAATTGCAAAAACTGTAAGAACTATAAATACATACCCAGTGAGGTTGGGACAGCATTTCATCTCCAGGAGACCTGTCTGATCTAATGCACACGCATAGATATCAATAACATGGCCAGTAGTAGCAGCTCGATTAGCCAATGCTTCAAAATGCTACAAAAGATTTTTTTAAATCAAATCAAATCAAAGTAATGCAAAAACTTAACCATCCTATAAATCATTTTTCCCATAAAGAGATCAAAATAACCTAAAAAATACTAAAAGAATAATCCATAATAACTTAAATGTGATATGTTCTAATTTAATTTTATATAATAAAAAATTTCTCATAAAGTGATACAATAACTTATATAATAAGCCTGATACTTTTACATTTTGAAGGATTCTTTCTAAATATACTCCTAAATGAAGCTAACCGTGGAGAAAAGGCATACCAAACATCTTGCTAGTTTTTCCTGAGTAAATCCACATCCAGGTAACAAAAACATCATATATAAAGACAGTAACAAAAGGTATTAGATAAGCAAATAAAAAAATACTTTTGAAGCTACAACTATGAAAATTCCAAGCTCAAAAGGGAAATTAGGTAGCAGGAAAAAAGCATCCAGTAATAGTGACAAAAATTATGTTATTAATCACACTTTTAAAATTATTATTTATAATGACTACCAAAAAGAAAGAGATAATACAGCACAACTAAGCTAAAATTGTGGACTCCAGAGAGTCTTTTTTTAAAAAAAAGGACATTAACAGCAGAACCAATTCAAGGGAGTCAATAGTCAAAAGTAAAAACATACTGCCACAAACCCAAATAAAATTCAGGTAACATGAACAGAAAACAACTCACAAGAAAATGATGGACTATTCATGCTATGAACAATATAACTAGCTACAAGGCAGTCTCTTGGAAATGAAAAATTGGAAAATGCAAGAAATTTTTCCAAAGCAGGAAAGATATTCTTTAAAATGAATATTTAAAAAGGCACAAAGAGCTTCTCTCCGGAATAATCTTTAAAGAGATACCTATTGGTTCTATTAAGTCTTTAAATATTTAAAACCAGAAAAATCATAAAGAAAAAAAAAAAAAAGACTATTTCTCCAATTCTGAATAGTACTTACAGTATTAGACTTCACAATATCAGATTTCTGACCATCAAGTATTTGTATTCTTCCTCTTCTATCAAATAAATTTTTCTCCTAAAGCAAAAAGGCTTAAAAACCAGAATTACCTTAGTTCCCTTTTTAACATATTTGGCATTGTCTTTTTCAATGTCATGCCATGATCTTATAGGTGTCTTCAATTCATCTCCAACCACCATTCCAGGCCCCTGAGTGGCTGGACCACCAATGAACATCATGATACGAGCACCAGTGTTGGGAAAAGTACACTATCGGAAAAAAGTAACTTGTCAAAAGAGTTTAAAGGAAAATACAAGGATATACATTTCTAAATGTAAATTTTGACATATTCTTTCTAGAAAACAGGAAAGCATACATTTTCCAAGAAATAACCAAATATTTAAAATGAAATTTAAAAACAAGGTATTTGTTTGAATACCCTTCTTTTGAAATCCTATCCTAAGTAATAGTGCCTTCCCAACTCTAAAATAATCTATAAACCTGATCCCTATAAACAAAGATGCTTCTCCTGCTTACCTAATCCTAGACTGGGAGGAGTAGAGAAACAGTGAATTCTGTTTTGTTGTTGTTGTTTTATTTTTGATTTTTTATGTTTAAAACACAAGCACAGCTTATGTTTCTAGTTCAAGATGATGGACTAAGTACTCCAATCTACCTATCCTTCCTCCCAAGGTACCAGAGACATGAGAAAAAGCGGTATTATTTTACAAATAAATAAATAAGAGTTCTATAAGCAGACCAGAAATGTTGAGGAATCCAAACACATTGGATTAAAAAAGTTATGTCAATTATATCTTTTCTGAAGTTATAAGGTAAGATGAAAAATGTGCTCTGTATTTTTTGTCTAGTAACTGACTATGGAAATTGCAAATAAAAGCATTTCTAATAGGATTATATAAATTTTTCTTACTATGGAACAAAGTAGAGTAACTATACATATAGAGAGGAGATTTAAACTCCATAATGATATTAATAAATAAATAACTTCAAAGTTTGATGAGAAATGGGATATTTGCATGGTTTCAAAGATCCTCACCATCTAATGTTTACTAATTACAAAGGACGGGAAATAATAGTAATTCTACAGTGGAGAAACCTGCAGGCACAATCTTAGTAAGTGATCGTAGTGATTATATCACCTTGAATGGGGCAAATGAAAATCATGGGCCACCTGATAGGGTGTAATGAGAACACAGCATTATTTCTATGATATTCCTGCCAATAACCTGAACCTAATTGTGAGGATACATCAAAACAAACCTAATTTGAGAGAGTCTATGAAATAACTGGCCTGAATCTTCCAAAGTGTCAAGTTCATGAAAATAAAAGAAAAGCTGGGGAACTGTTCCCGACGGAAGGAGACTAAATAGACATACCACTAAACACGTCTCTAAACTAAATCTTTTCCGTAAATGAAATTATTAAAATAACCAGCAAAACTTGAATGAGCTCTGAAAACCAGGTGGTAGTAATATATCAGTGTTAATATTCTGATTTTAACAACTGTATTGTGGTTACATAGGAAAATATCCTGATTTATAGGAAATACAACTCAAGTATTCAAGGGGTCGGGAACGTATCAGCATCTTAAATAGTTCAAGAGGAAAAAAGTTCTTTACAACTTTTCTGTAAATTTGATACCATTTCACATTTTTAAAAAGCATTTTTTAAAACTCTCTTTTCTAATTATTAAGCTTAAGATATGTGCAGTGTAAAATTTTCAAATTCTACTTAAAAGCAAAATTCCCCTTATCCTACCACTGCTAATATTTGGACGAACACCCTTCCAGGTGCCTCTCTACACAAAAGGATATACTGCATGTCAAACTTTAAATATAATTATACACTTCCTGTCCTAATGACCTGATTTTTCACTCAACATTACCTTGTACATATCACTGATACGCACACACACACATTTACGTTCCCAAACAATGCTA
The DNA here is from genome assembly GCF_002007445.2 of Ailuropoda melanoleuca. Lineage (NCBI taxonomy): Eukaryota > Metazoa > Chordata > Mammalia > Carnivora > Ursidae > Ailuropoda > Ailuropoda melanoleuca. The sequence goes on from NC_048237.1 coordinate 16,169,195, forward strand.
TCATCACTACCTCAAGCAGTCCCACAGCTATGGAAAGTGCCACTCCAGAGGAACGCAAAGGTCTCTTTCCCTGTGGTACAGGCCAAGGGTCTCGTTGCAGTTCTCCCAGAAGATCTGTGAGATTCATGTCTATTTTTTGTACTGGCTGCAAGAATCTGCAAAACAAAATTAAATAAAAAGTCCATTATAAATGTCCATGGGTAAGAGTTTAAGAAACAAACTGTCGGGGCGCCTGGGTGGCTCATTAAGCGTCCGCCTTCGGCTCAGGGCGTGATCCCAGGGTCCTGGGATCGAGCCCCACATCGGGCTCTTCCGCTGGGAGCCTGCTTCTCCCTCTCCCTCTGCTCCTCCTCCCTGCTCACATGCTCGTTTTTTCTCTCATAAATAAAATCTTTAAAAAAGAAAAAGAAAGAAATAGAGAAAAGTAATTTGAATACATGGCAGACCAATGGTTCTCTAACTTTTGTGTACATCAGAACTGGTGGGAGAGCTTATTTTAACAGATTGCTGGCTGCGGAGTTTTGTTTCAGTAGGTCTGGGGTAGGGCCCAAGAATTTGCATTTCAAACAAGTTCCCAGGTGATGCTATCTACTGGTCCAGAACCACAGTCTGAGTACAACTGCTATAAGGGAAACACTCACACCAAGTATTACTTCAGGACTGCATCTTTTATTTACCAGTCTAGTAAGTTTTAAGGCTACTAAAATAATTATGAGAAGATACATCAATTCAATTTTTGTAATACCACCTCTGATTAGTGGGGGAAAAAAACTACCTCTAAGGCTAAGAAAGCAAAATGAAAAGCTTTTCAGTCCCTATTTTTGCTTGGCTGCCTTCAACCACTGAAGTTTTTATGAACTTAAAAATAAAAGATCAGGAATATATGAAAACTAAAGTAACTCCTTAACACTGTAATGATGAGAAACCAACTATTTTGGCGACATGATTCTGCCTCAAACTGTTTAGAAGGTATACTAATGCAATGTATTTATATCCCTAAAAATATTTAACATAGTATCACTGCATGTCTATGTTCAAGGTAAGGGGATTTAAAAGAGCTGCACAAATTGTAAAATTCTCTTTGCCATATTTAATTATTACCTATTGGAAGGAGGTGGCTGCTGTACCTGAGGACCACGTGTTGCTTGAGTAACGGGCACTTTAGAGAGTCCCAGCATTTCCTGTAAAGAGATTATTTCTGTGATATCCATTCAATTACTCCTACAAAGATGTATCAACTACTACTTACCTTGTGCAAGGTGCTGTACTAGGTATTAGGGACACAAAAACAAAGAACATAAAGTCTCTTTCCTCAGAAAGCAAAAGGTCCAGTTGGGGAGACTGTCAGGTAAACAATAACAATACAATGAAATAGTCACCATAAGCGAGCAAAGTACAAGGTGCTAAAGAAGCAAAAGGGATACTAGCTCAGAAATACTTTATTTCTAATTAATAGTCAAAAAGTCACCGTGTAACTTGAATGTCTGTATTTCTTAACTTATATTCATCCATCCCTTTGAGCAACTATATTTCAAATATCTGCTGTGTGCCAGCCAGGCATCTAATGGTAAAAAAATATATACAGTCCCTGACCTTATGAAATTAAAATCTGGTGAAATAAATAGCAGTTAATAAGATCATTAGCTAAAAAAGTATACAATTGCAATTGTAATAAATGTTTCCCAGGAGAGATACATGGAATCATATAAAAGGGGTTATAAGGTACACATACCTTGTATGTCTATTCTTCTCAATTTTTGACTTACTGCCTAACCAAATTGCCGGTTTTGTTTTGAATTTTTAATGTGTACAAAATTCCTCTCCAGACACATAAAAATATTATTTTACTAAGTTTTCTTTAATTTAGAAATGCTTAGTCATGAAGTGATAGAGTAAAAGTATATAACAGAAAATCAGAAAGTCTAAATATTTGGAAAGAAAAAAATACTGAACTAATCCTACAGTATTTCCTAAACTCCTAGCAGGAAAAACAACTTCTTACTAAGAACTTACTATGTGTTAGATTCTGTGCTAAACTATATACACTATTTCTTCACAAAACAATAATGAAGTAGATTTCCTAATCCCTACTTTATAAGTGAAAACTGACACTAACAAAGGCTATGCAACTTGTCAAAGGTTACACAACTAGTAAGTGGCAAAGCAACATATTAACCCAGGTTTTGCCACGAAGCCCTGTAAGAGTTTACACTATTCTGAGTATTCTCACATTATTTCACTTAGTAGTAATAATAGCTTTGTAAAATAGGTGTTTATCCTTTTTCACAGAGGATAAGAGAACAAGCAAAAAGATCAACCCAAGATTGCACAAATGGAAGAGTTAAGATTTGAATCCAGGACTATTTGGGGAGCAAACCCAAGCTCTTTTCGACAAAATGGATAGAGAAGGAAAATAAAAACATTTTAATGGAGAAAAAAATTTAGTCTGTAGGCATTTATTGCCTGCTACAAAAAAGGGGGTATTTTATGTATTACATATGTATTATATAATTTAAGTAAAATGTACTCTACAATCAGAGGTAACATTAAACAACTTTAAATAAATTTACAGTTGAAAAATAACAACAGCAAACACTTACAGGCACAAACCATTCAATTTTCATGACCACACTGTAAGGCAGATACTATTATTACCTCTCTTCTACAAATGAAAAAAACTAAGGCACAGACAGACTAAAACTTGCCCACTTTCTCTCCTGTCTCACAGAAACAGATGATCCCCCTCTTCAAGGTACTCTGCTTCCTGTGCTCCTGAAGGAATCCCTAGCGTCTTCTGAAACCTCACCTCACTCTTTCTTTCACTCACCCTCTTTCGTCTCTTTCCCTCCTACGCATAACACTGTTGCCTTCCTTACCTTCAACAAACCTCTTGAAAGGACACAGACTCTAATTTTCTTCACTTCCTCAAATCCTATTCATGATCTTATTCACGGTTCATTATCCTCCCCATCCGAAGCTACAAATTCCTCCACTATTTTCAATCTCAATTAACTGTAGCACCACTATCCCAAGTCTGCCAAGCTTCAAAATAGAATCATTCAAAATCATTCTCAAAATCTTCTTTTCTTTTTCATTCTGGGCTACTTGGATGCTCCAAAGTCTGACTTAATGTCTAGCTACTTTACACGAGGTTTACCTATCATCTTCTAGGCTAACTATTCTTAACTGGGGGTTGTAGCAGAGTCACTTAGAAAGTTTTTCAAAATGCTTACATGAACAATCTTAACCCTCTCAACAATCTCCCAATACAAGCACATATTCTCTCTCATGGTCTAGCAAAATCTCTAGGCAAAAAAAAATATATTGAAAAATATCCCCAGATGATCCTAATAAGCCACACAGAACTCCCCATCTTGGAAGAAAAGCTTCAATTTGCCCCCAAAATAAAAATGTTGTCCTAGTGTATGAAAAAATATATACTCTTGGTTCATACATTAATAACTCTCAAGCCTTAAAATACTCACCTTGCCAAACATAATAAAAGTGTTTAGGTCCTAAATGAGATATCAAGAAACAAAACGTAATATTCTGTGGTTGCTTTCCCTCAGCCTTCAGCATGACAAATCTCTTGCAAAATACCTTCAGTCTCCCCATTAAAAGTGAGGGGTCTTCAATCTGCATAGTAACAGTTTAAGGCAAATGAAAGAAAACTGATACCAACACTAAATTTAAAGACTTTGTTAGAATTTAGTCATTCATCATAAAAATATTTTCTACAAACTTACACCCAGAACACATTTACAGACATTTATAGAGTGATGCCCACAGATAAGGTTCAAACTACCATTCCTGTTTACCTGCAGTTGTTTGGCAGACAGATCTTTCGTTCCTCTGAACACGTAGCTTTTTGAAATGCCCTCACATCCAAGTTCATGAACCTGTACCATTCTCCCAAAAGTAATAAGTCCAACCAAAGCTGTAGGTGGTAAAAGACTTAATGACATCTGCATAGATTCTTTCAGGGCTTGTAAATCTTCATCTTCCATGCAAGTATCAACCACATAGAGGAATATCAAAGGCATCTGAGGACCACGCTTTTAAAAAAATGTTGCAATAATAAGAAAATAATGTTAATGAATTAACACTCAGCACAATATATAAGAATAATTAGAAGACTAATTAAATAATTTACAGTACATTCATATAATGAAATCTTAAGTCATTTCAGAAATTAAACAAGTTATACATGCACAGAGAGCTATCTAGAACATATCAAGAGAAAAATTAAATTTAAAAACATTATTTATAGTTTCAAAAGCTTTTGATTTTAACTGTATGAGGTTTCATTTTCTAGAACAAGTATTTATTTCTCTTAAAATAAAACAATAGTTATAAAGCTTAAAAACTAAATAAGGCAATTTTTATAAAATAATTATCTAAACCTGAATCAGACTGCAAGAGAACTGGAAACTAGGTAGGTTGGACAAATTACTTACTGGCTCAAGTGAACCACATTCTGCTTTCTCTACAACATTCACAAAGCGTATTATCACTTTAATACTTATATACGTAAACAACTATATAAAGGCATTCAGAAAGGAAAGAAAAAAGACTTTCTTAACAAGGACCAAAGTCAGAGCAACTTTATTAATTAGACTTGGGGATATATCATCAGGTTCTAGCATCATATTGACTTAAGTATTTCTTTCTTTTTTTTTTTTTTTTTAAAGATTTTATTTATTTATTCGACAGAGATAGAGACAGCCAGCGAGAGAGAGGGAACACAAGCAGGGGAGTGGGAGAGGAAGAAGCAGGCCCACAGCAGAGGAGCCTGACGTGGGGCTCGATCCCACAACACCGGGATCACGCCCCGAGCCGAAGGCAGACGCCTAACCGCTGTGCCACCCAGGCGCCCCTGACTTAAGTATTTCTTAACTAACCTTCCAACTACACAGCAACATTGAAACTGTTTGATTAAATTAAAACTGTATGTCTCAAATTTGAGTTTTAAATGCTCTCCTAAATTGGAATGTTGGAATGTTAAAAATATTCTGAATTAAGTTACTGGAAAGGAAGTCAAATGGCATATAAATCATATGGAACACCACTTAGCAAGCATTTTATTTATTGTGCCACAAATGGTCCAATATTTGCACAATAAAAAAAAAATACCTGTCTAAAATATAAGTACCCAGTCTTAGAAAAATTGTTTATTGATCTACTCAGTATAGCATATCATCGTCACATCACCCAATATCCTGGCCACCCATTAAATAACCACCACAGAGAAATTACCTTGTTCAAATTGACAAGGACAGTTCTCACCTCTTAAATGCTCCATCAATTCAATATGATAACCAAGAATGATGCCTTTTAAGTCATCTCAATTAAACAATTATTTTGGTATAAAGTAAATTACTAGACATTTAAAACTTTCTTAAGGATTTACTCTTATGTTCTTACCAGAACTACATATTCAATGCTAGAAAACTGAGGTAAAAGCTCAGCAGGTTGATTCAGTTCAGATATACCAGCATAAGTAGGTGGAAACTATGGAGAAAAAAACAAAAATTTTTAACAAATTATTTGCCAGAAAGTAATGAAATTCTAAACTGCAAATAATTTTCTGATCATTTAGTTATTAAAAAGTATTTTTAATAAGAAAAAATATTTCATCTTTTTTTAAATATGCATTTTTCTACATATTTAGACCAGTACCAAAGCATTAACATCTACATTGGGGGTTTTCTTACCTGATTCCTTTGATAACAAAAGTTGCAAGCCCAGAGTTTTGCTCGATAATCCACCTGACTGTTTTAAGAAAAGATAAAACAGAGCTCATGTTTCAGTTCAATTGTACAATGATCGTAATTTCAGCAAAACTGATTTCTTTCTGAAACATGAACAACATTCAAATTAATAGTTAAAGTGATCTTTAAAAGCCATTACTTTCAGATGTTGCCAGGATCTAATTCATACTTTTAACATATACAAGTTCACCTAAATGAACATAACTTTTAATATGAAGCAAATATCAGTAAAATTAAGATAATCCCTTTTTTCTTCAAATGATTTAGTAACTTCTACACTCAGATCTAGAAAACATTTATTTAATTCAAAAATATATTTATTGAATGCTTAATATGTACCAGCCATTATTCCAGGTACTGGTGATACAGCAGTAAACAAAGGATCAAAAGTCCCTATTATTCATGGAGCTTATAATCTAGAACAGAAAGACATACAATAGAAAAGGAGATGCATAAACACAGAAGATACTTTCAGATAGTGATAATAAGAGATTAAAGATAACAAAGCAGGGTGTGAGAATGTGTTTGGGAGGGCTATTTTAAAAGAAAGCCGCCTTAAATAAACACCTGAAACGTGATCTAAATGAAAAGGAACCAGTCAATCCAGGCAGAGCAATCCAGGCAGAATACACAGCTGCTGCACAAGTTTCAAGGCAGGAATAAATCTGGTATGTTCAAGGATCAGAAAGAGGGTAAGGTATAATGTAGATAACAATAAGGAAAATGGATAATGTAAGATGAAGGCAGAAATACACAAAGGTTAGATGATGTAAGGTTTTGTAAGTCTTGACAAGCAGTTTGGATTTTTCATTCCAAGTATAATAAGACATTATTAAAGGATTTTAATAATCTGATATCCATTTGTAGCACTCTAGCTTCAGGATAAAGAATAAACTGCTGAAAGACAAGAATGGAAACAGGGTGGCCGTTTAGGAGGATAATTAAATTGTCCAGGAAAAAAAATGGTGTCTCTTGGAGTAGAGTGTACTAGCAGAGACTGAATATAAGAGACAGAATCAGCAATGTTCTGGAGGCAAAAGCACAGTTGCTAGCCGACTGGGTGGGGAGAGGGGGTGGAAAGAGGAAAAAAAGATGATTCTTGATACTCTGGTTTATGCATTAAGAAATCATAACATTTTCAAACACCATAAGACTCAGTTATGACTTAACTAATGACACAAGGTGGGTCTAATAACAACACACACCTAGCACCAGCACCAGAATCTAGAGATACTAGTGATAGGATCGAACAGTTCATATAGTGACAATTTTACCTTTGGTCTCTTATCAACAGTACAAATAGAATATCTTTCAATTTTACAGGTCTTTGGATTTGACTACCCTAATTTGAAAAAATAACTGTAACAGAAACAAAGACATTTTATGTAAATGAGCAAGAAAGAAACTATAATTTGAAATAGTATTGCCATGTAAGTTTTTTCAATATATTTTAATTACCATAATGGATTCAAAACTGCACGGCAAGTGGTCCTACTACACAGAACAGGTTCATACTGAATAGGTGGTAAATCAGGTCTCTCCTTCAGTGGTGTGAATAGGGCTGCTACTGGAACGACCATTCTTGTAGCTTCCAGTCGACTTGATGGCCAAACATTCCAACTAAATCGGACTCCATCTCGTTCTTCATTTTGTTGGATGAATTCCAAATATGTTGTCATCGTAGAGCCTGATGTTTACTTCTGTGACAAAATTAAAGATGTTTAAAAATCTTTTTTTTTCAAGATTTTATTTATTTATTTATTTAACAGAGAGAGAACACAAGCAGGGGGAGCAGCAGGCAGAGGGAGAGCGAGAAGCAGGCTCCCTGCTCCCCCCAACGTGGGGCTCAATCCCAGGACCCCGGGATCAAGACCTGAGCCAAAGGCAGAGCTTAACCAACTAAGTCACCCTCGCGCCCCTAAAAGTCCTCTTAAGGAAAACTAAAATGTTTTCCCCACTTTCAGCAATATTAATTCATGAGAAATCATAACCAAATGAAAGTATTTATCTCAGAAAAAAAAAAAATTAGCAAGCAACAATAACCTCACTTTTAACAAAATAACAATGACTCTACAGAACCCAGTGCTCATTAGGCCCACTAAGAGGTATTTTCTCCTTTTTTTATTCATTCTTTTAAAAAAGTAAAATAGGTGTCCTATTTATTTAAGAGTGCATAGGAAAGAAAGTCAAAGATGGGGGAAAATTTAGATTCTATGTTTTCCATATCTGCCCTCTAAATTACATTATTCTAATGAGCAGATTATCAAAAACATTAAATTCTAAAGCTCATATGGTTTTCTAACCAGAAGATGACAAGTTTCCACAAAACCTGCTAGAAGAGAATGCTTAACAGTGCATAACAAAAACATTTTTCTAAAACTGGGTACTTCTGTTTTAGACAGGTAATTTTTTTTTATTGTTCAAATATAGGAGAACCTGTGGCACAATAAATAAAATGCTTGTTAAGTGGTGTTCCCTATGTTTTATGCCATTTGACCTCCCTTGCAGTAACTTAATTCAGAATATTTTTAACATTCCAACATTCCGACTTAGGAGAGCACTTTAAACTCTAATTTGAGACATGCAATTTTAATATAATCACTTAAATTTATTAGCAGGGGGAGAAGGATGCTGCTCTCATGAGGGCCCAGTATCAAGAGACATCTCCATCTTGTTATTCTCTATCTAGAATGCCAGCCTTCCTACCTAGGCAACACTTCTGTCTCACATTCTCAAACTGTAACAGTGATTAGTGAAGGAAAGAAATTGTAAAATTTAAAGTTCTGAGAGGATAGAGAGTTTAAAGTGCTATGTGGGAGGCCAAAAGATTTGTAGGAGAGATGAAAGATATCAAGAACTGAAGTATTATGAAGGTAGGGTGCCAAAAAGCCAACAGTGATGCTGAGTTGCTAAGAATGACAACAGGATGAGGAACTGATTCTAAAATGTAACTAAGGGAAGAAAAGATATTGTTTGAAAATAGCATACTGAATATAATAATTTTAATTTCAGGAACTTTTTCAAATAGATTTTGTTAAAAAAAGTTACAGGGGCGCCTGGGTGGCACAGCGGTTAAGCGTCTGCCTTTGGCTCAGGGCGTGGTCCCGGCGTTGTGGGATCGAGCCCCACATCAGGCTCCTCCGCTATGAGCCTGCTTCTTCCTTTCCCACTCACCCTGCTTGAGTTCCCTCTCTCGCTGGCTGTCTCTGTCTCTGTCACATAAATAAATAAAATCATTTAAAAAAAAAAGAAAGAAAAAGTTACAGAAAGTGAAGCTTAGCAAATCCAGGTATTTCTCTTCCTTAGCAGCTAAGAATTTTATTTTCTTTAAAATAAGAATGTTATATATTAAATATATCTCAGTTTTAAAAAAAAAAAGAAAAATTAAACTCTGTATTTCCTATCAGAATCTCAGCAACAACTGGAGAATAATATGCTAATCAAAAGTGAACACAGATTTTTCAAAGGTTGATAAGGGATAAAGAGGAATCCTAAGATAACTAAACTTGTTTAGAAAAGATGACCTTCAAGGTAAATACAGAAGCCAGATTCAAGAAGAACAGCATGAGTTTTCAAGAAAAAGTGGTTGTTAAAAAATAATGATAAAACAAAGGTCTGGAATAGTCAGAGGACAGTTAGATGCCAACCTCAGTTTTCTCTCCTCTGGGAGAGAAATCCAGTTTTTAGCAACAGCTTCCATGCTACAGATGTGAAAATAAACTCCAGGACTATGCAATCCCTCCCATTATTTCTACGGAACAAAAAGCAAATGAAGTTTTCCATTTTGCATGTATAATCAAATCTATACAATCTAAAATGTATCATCAAAAAATTTTTTTAATTTTTTAATTAAAATTTTAAAAAATAACAAAACGCATCACCAAAAAGCATTAAAATACCTATTAAAATACTAGACCAATCAGGGTTTTTCATCTGAACCACAAAAACACAAAAAATGTTTTGACTCAATTCTCCAAAAACGGTAAATAACTAGTACTTAGGTATTCGGCATACATTTTCTCAACTGATGAAGTGAATCTGTCACCTGGAAAATAACTGACAGTAGTTATTAACAAAGATAAAATTTGAGCTTTCAAGCAAATATAAAGAAAAGTGTTAAGATTTTATTTTTTATTTGACAGAGAAAGACAGAGTGTACAAGCAGGGGGAGCCGCAGACAGAGGGAGAGGGAAAAGCAGGCTCCCTGCTGAGCAAGAAGTCTGTTGTGGGGCTCAATCCCAGGACCCTGAGATCGTGACCTGAGCCAAAGGCAGACGCTTAACCCACTGAGCCACCCAGATGCCCCACAAATACCAAAATTTTTGAAAATCTGTGTCCTGTGCTTCACAGCTGGCTAATACGTAAAGATTTTTCTGGTAAGATCGGTGGTGATATTAATGTGAATTTTCTATTGTATAATGAAACATGTCAACATTTGGAAAATATACTTTATTCAGTGGAGCAAAATCTCCCAAATGATCAATTAATGATATTACAAAATCATGCATGGATAAAGATCCATTCAAAGTGCAAGACAGACCAATGAATTTTAATGCAATAGAGCAAAAAGTTCATTTCTAAGATTTCAGACTTCTCACTGCTCTTAACCCTTGATTTCTGAATTAAAACTGTCAAGTTGTAGTAGTGTAGTATCAAAGAAGAATATGCACAATTATCTGGAAAAGGTATTAAAATATCCTCCTTTTTCCAACTACATATCTATGTGAAGCCAGACTTCTTTCATACAATTCAAGTAAAATAACATATCACGACAGACAATGAAAAGTAGATATGAAAATCCACCTGTCTTCTATTAATGTGGGGTTTTCGGGGGTTTGGGGGTTTTCTTTTTTTTTTGGATCCTCAATAATTTTAAGAGTCCAAAGGCCAAGGTCTTAGGACATTAGGGCTTGATTCAATCAGAGAGTCTCGTAGAGAAAGGCTCTATGAGACTTAGCATAAAGACATTTACACACAATAGCCAGGTTTAAGTTTCTACAAGTAACAAGGCTGGACTGTAACATCCTTACTTTTTATGACATTCTAAATATCACCTGTCTTGATATTTGAGCACAATTACCCTCCTTCTCCTCTCTGCTCTAAGATCATATTTGTTCACTAAATCATATCTATTTTATTTTGTACATTCTCACTTTTTGGCAGTATTTTGAAAAAGTCCCACCTATTTCTTCTTAACTGGTCCAATTACATGGCTATGCACAACACCTCCCTGACTTCCCTCACCTTTCCAAGGTAGGAACTGCTCAATTTTAAAACCACTAATTCTAGTACAAACCTTTCCACGCTGGGCCCTATATCCAACAATGGCATATCTGAAATAAATTCCTTTTACAAACTAGCTTTTTATAAAATGTCATTATTTGATTGGCACTCTGTCCCCTAATCTTGGTTAAAACCAAATGATTCAGACACTGTATTAGGATGGAGATTTAAAATATTAATCATAATATTTTTTCAAGTTGTACAAAACACAAAAAAACTATGCTAAAGAAATGTCTCATTTCCCAGCACAACTTACAATCACTGGGACTTCAGTTAAATAATTTCTCATGGTATAACTAAAAGCAAAGAGGCAAAGCAAAACACTACTTTTCTTTAACCTAGCATATCATGCTCACATGTAATACATGCCCACAGTAATTTTAAAAACTTTTCCTATTCAATAATAATTGGGAGTTTGCAATATTCCAATTTTTGCACTTTTATAGATCCTAAGTGAAAATAACTTAAATTGCAAGAAAAATTTGAGCTTCTTCCAATCAGATGTATTTAACAACTAAGTGTGCCTCTCTACTTTTCAGTTGTAAAATCCTCAGTGAAGTTTTCAACTGCTTTTCATGCCTAACTTTATGATCTTGAACAAATAACCTGATTCTCAATTTCTCATCAGTAAGATGAGGGGTTGAGGCTAGAAAACTACAAAGCTGCTTAAATTCTATGAGTCAAATAAAAATGGTCGGACTTCCAAAACGCTGTTAATTAGACTACTGGAAAAGAGAGAGAAGGAAGACTTCACATTTATATTTAAATTCATACTTAAATCTGAAACTTCCTTTAACCAAGTTATTTTGGCTAGTTACACACGGCTTTGCGGGGTGGAGGTTGAGGAAATTCACGGGAATTCAACACACACCAGAGATTACACGTCGATTTTGCTTTTCCTTTCCCACCAAAAAGGGAAAACGCTAGCACAACAAAAAAAATGGGTCCGATCTGAAAACGGCACTCTACTCGTAATCGAGGCCTAAGGCGTTAGCTTGACCTGCCACTTAATTCTCCTTATCCCCTTTGACTCCCAAGGCCGAACTACCGATGACGAAGTCACCTGGGTTCAAAGTCTAGGGCACTTCAGATCAAGCAAGGTACGAACCAACAAACTCAAGGGTCCAGAAGCGGTGACAAGCTGGGGTGAGGAAGGCAGATCGCCCGGGAGGCGGGGGTGGGTGCTGGGCGAGATGCTGAACTGCCGTTTTTCACCTGACTCCCAGCTTTCGCACCTTATCCAGGGGAGCTTGGTGAGGGACCGGGCCGCGAGGCCCCGGAAGAACGAAGCAGAGTAGTAGGTGAGACCGTGAAGGGGTCAGGATTCAAAGGTGCCGCCGCCGGCGCGCCCGCCTGCTCCGGAGTACCAAGAGGGCAGAGTAAGCACCACCCCAGAGCCCCCCGCCTGCCGGCACACAGCCACATAGCTTCCCCTCCCCCGCTTTCCGCTGAGCGCCCGCGGCCCCTCCGGGAAGCCGGGGGAGGCAGCCCCAAAGTCAGTCCTTACCACAATGCTCCCAAACGAGATCCGCACCGGTCGCAGCGACCGCCTTGCAAAATCGGTCCTCTCAGCCGACCTGGAGCAACCGTGGCACTGCAATCAGGGCCGGCGCCGCCCCGCCCCCGGCCTCCGCGCAAAACCCCGCTGGGCCAACATGGCTGGTGCCGCCTCTGCCACGTCAAGGGACGGAGGGGCGGGGCGACCGCGCCAGGGAACCGAAGGCGAGAGTGCGGGACCCGACGGAGTGGAGCGGGGATAGGGCATGAGGAGGGGAAGGGGCGTGGACGGAGCCGGGGCGGGGCTACCGGATGAAGGAACTAATGGGGAGGGCGCGGTACTCGGGTGGGGCCGGGGGACAAGGAGGAAAGAGGGGAGGGAAGAGGCGGCGACTGAGCCTGGGGCGGGGCAACCAAGACAAACCTGGCTGGGGACCACCAGAGGGGAAAGGCACCCTAGAGGAATTGCAGCGCCTTCACCCTTTCCCGGGAGCCACAGCAGATCCCACTTCCTGAGGGCCGCAGGGGACAGTGGGAACTTCTGTCGCCATTCAGACTCCTCAACTCTGGGCGGGAGGCGTAGGGCAGGACATCCTTTCCTGGAGGGCCCTGGTTGATTCCTAGAACCACAAAACCACATCTCCCCTAAAAAAAAACAAAGTGAAAAGTTCTTTTTTTCACTTAGTGCAACAAATATTTCCTGAGCACTACTATGTGCCAGGTGCTGGAGCAATGCCGATGATATGACATAGGCAAAACAGGCCAAAATTCCTGGACTGTACATTGGATTTTTGTATTCCTAGACAGTCCACCTCTTTCCTCCTACACTGCATCTGCCATCCCTCCTCCTCACCACTACAATCTCTGGCGATTAATCTTGATGTGTTTTCTGCTTCTCTTTCCAAGGAAAGAACTGAGCAAAATGGGAGAGACAAACAGGTTGGAAAGACAAAATTCAGTGTAGGCCTGCAAATAAAGTGAGCCCAGGATGCTACCTAAATGAGGATTCTTTTTTTTTAATTTAAGATTTTATTTATTTATTCGACAGAGATAGAGACAGCCAGCGAGAGAGGGAACACAAGCAGGGGGAGTGGGAGAGGAAGAAGCAGGCTCATAGCGGAGGAGCCTGATGTGGGGCTCGATCCCACAACACCGGGATCACGCCCTGAGCCGAAGGCAGACGCTTAACCGCTGTGCCACCCAGGCGCCCCTAAATGAGGATTCTTGACTGAAAGCACAGCAAGTAAACAGCTGTGGGCAATGGTAAAAAGGTGGAATAAGGACATTCGCAAAAAGAAGTAAGATCCAAGAATGAGTAGAGTAAATAGACATAGACAAGAGGATCCATGGGAAACCTGGAATTCGGTGAGGAATAAACCAAAGTATAGCACCTTTGATAATTTCATTCACTTCGTGGTCCCCAGAAATGCATCTTTGCCTTGCAGCTCAATGAAACCTAAGAAGTCATAATCCCTTGTTTTTAGCTGAACAAAGGCCTTTGTTCCCTATTACAATGAAATAGATGTTAGGATGGGCAATAAATTTATTTATATCTTTGTGTACTATAAGATGAATGAGTTAGCTTTACCCTCAGATAATAGCATCAAGATCTACTGGACCCAACTTTAATTCTCTGGGGTTTTCTTTTTTTGGAGTTCTATATGTAAGAACCCATATTTCATGACTTTTATTCTTTCTTAGAGGTCTTCCAAAGAACAGAGAAAATCATTTTTTAAAAAATAGAATAAAACTTATTCTATTTGTACTTGCCTTTTGGATCCATTGGACTCTCATNTTTATTTATATCTGTCTTTGTGTACTATAAGATGAATGAGTTAGCTTTACCCTCAGATAATAGCATCAAGATCTACTGGACCCAACTTTAGTTCTCTGGGGTTTTCTTTTTTTGGAGTTCTATATGTAAGAACCCATATTTCATGACTTTTATTCTTTCTTAGAGGTCTTCCAAAGAACAGAGAAAATCATTTTTTAAAAAATAGAATAAAACTTATTCTATTTGTACTTGCCTTATGGATCCATTGGACTCTCATAAATCTAGAATATATCATGGGACCTCAGTGATCTTATTTTTCTATATCCTGAAACATTCTGCTAATTCATCAACTATGGAATTATTTACTCATCAATTATTCAAGCTCTTCTTAAAAAAAGACTAAAATAGGGGTGCCTAAATGGCTCAGTCAGTTAAGGATCTGCCTTTGGCTCAGGTCATGATCCCAGAGTCCTGGGATCAAGCCCTGAATTGGGCTCTCTGCTCTGCCGGGGCTAGTTTCTCCTTCTCCTGCTCCCCTTGCTTATGCTCTCTCTTTCTCTCTCTGTCAAATAAATAAATAATCTTTTAAAAATTAAATTAAATTAAAAAGACTACAATAATAAGAAAATGGAAGAACAATAAAATTACCAAAGATGATACAGTAGTGAAGTAAGTCATCACGATTGCATTTTCTTCTTGCAATGCCCAAAGTACTGCAGCATTCAAGATCTTTGTACTATGCTTTTAGTTTTCAATAAATATGGGTAAGAATTCAGAATTTGGCAGATGAATGCAGAGATACAGAGAACAGCAATCTAGATCCTGATAATGATAGTGAAATCTTAAACTGTGAATCTTTAGATTACTATCTCCTAGAAGAATTTCTCAAACTCAAGTATCAATGAGTTAATATTATTTTTTTGTTCGTTAGGTTTTTTAATTTAAATATTTAAATTTTTAGTTAATTAACATACAGCACGATATCGGTTTCAGGAGTAAAAGTCAGTGATGCATCACTTATGTACAACACCTAGTGCTCATCGCAAGTGCCCTCTTTTTTTTTTTTTTTAAGATTTTATTTATTTGACAGAGAGAGAGACAGCCAGAGAGAGAGGGAACACAGGCAGGGGGAGTGGGAGGAGAAGAAGCAGGGTCCCAGGGGAGGAGCCCAATGTGGGGCTTGACCCCAGGACTCTGGGATCACGCCCTGAGCCAAAGGCAGACACTTAACAACTGAGCCACCCAGGAAGCCCTAAAAGTGCCCTCTTTAATACCCATCACTCATCTAGCCCATCTCCCACCCATCTCCTTCCATCCACCCTCTGTTCTCCATCATTAAGAGTCTCTTATGGATTGTTTCCCTTCTTTTTTCTAAGTTAATATTATTTCTAAGGACAAAAAAGAAATACTTTTTAAAGATTTTATTTATTTATTTGAGAGAAATTGAGCAAGAGAGAGAGAGCAGGGGCAGAGGCAGAGGGAGAGGGAGAAGCAGACTCCCTGAGACATGGGGTTCAATCCCAGGAGCCTAGGATCATGACCTGAGCTGAAGGTAGACGCTTAACTGACTGAGCCACCCAGGTGCCCTGAAATATGTTATTTTTAAACAGTTATTCATTCAAAGGAATAACTTGATATGTGCTCTTAACAAAATGAGACTGTCCAGATTATTATTGCAAAATATTGTGCAATCAAGTTATTCTTGACAGTATTCTTTCACCTTTTATCATGTTTATATGGATAAATTTACTTGATATGATTCTTAAGTAGACAAATGCTAATAAAGGCAGTCGTATATACTAAGATGATAGGAAGGAAATAGATAACTTAGAAATTAAAAATTCTTTGGGTTAGGGTGCCTGGGTGGCTCAGTCAATTGAGTGTCCAATTCTTGATTTCAGCTCAGGTTGTGATTGTGGGGTCATGGGATCAAGCCCTGTCGGGATCCCTACTCAGCAGGGAGTCCGCTTGAGGATTCTCTCACTCCTCCCTTTGTCCCTCCCCCCACTTGCATGCTCTCGCTCTCTCTCTCTAAAATAAATAAATAAAATCTTTTTAAAAATTTTAGGGGCACCTGGGTGGTTCAGTCGGTTAAGGTCTGCCTTCTGCTCAGGTCATGATCCCAGGATCCTGGGATTGAGTCCCACATCGGGCTCCTTGCTCAGCAGAGAGCCTGCTTCTCTCTCTGCCTCTGCCCCTTCCCCTGCTTGTGCTCTCTCTCTCTCTGTCAAAATAAATAAATAAAATCTTTTTTAAAAATAAGTAAATAAATAATTTTAAAAATTAAAAAAAATTTAATTCTTTGGGTTGCTTATTTATAAAACTAAAATACAAAAGTTTTGCAATTAGGGAGCAAAAAAGATGGCTGTCCTCTTTTCAACAAAATTATGAGCCTGTAAAGTTCTCAGAAAACTCTTCAGTCCTGTGTTTTAATGATATAAAAGCATGAAGAACCAGAAGTAACAATTAGCTAGGATATAGTAGTGATGCATTTGAGATCTGCAATCACTATTTACAAGATGGGTATGTTATAGACTCATGCATCACAGTTGCATTCAGAGGACATTGCCCATTTTGGATATGTCTTCAAAACGAGGAAAATACGGAATAAAAATTGGGATTAGCTATATTTAGATACTTATTTAAATTTCCAATGAAGTTGTTTTCCCTTATGCCTTTACTATTTTTATAACAGCTTACTCTTTTTATAACAGCTTTGAATATCACTTTAGTTTGTATAAATAACTCATGAAATGATATAAAGATATAAAAATTAAAGAGTCCATTGGACTCAGATTATAAATAGTAAAGACTATTTTCCTTGGTGTACTGAAAGTTAAAAGGTTTTGATTTGAGGAAGAGAAAAATAGAGAGAGAATGGAAAATATCTTGAGCTCCTGGGAAAGGACAGTTGGACTAGGAACTGGAGAAAGGGAAGACTCTCCCGAAACAACCTTCTCTGGCTTTCTAACAATCTATAGACATCCCTGGCCCAAGGCATTTGAGATTAATCTGTGAATCTGAAGGATATTTGTTAAACATTTACCAACACGCAATTGACTATAATTGTTGACTTTCATTATACCACCTTGTACAGATCCTGGCACAAAATAATTGTTCCTTAAATGTTCATGAATGAGCAGCAGCTCTTTCTGCCCACAGGTTCTGTCCCCATGCTTTAATAAAACCACCATTTTTCAACATAAGAAAAAAAAAAGTTTCACTAATGAACATGAAAATGTAAACAATCATAAATTATCATTATTATTATTATTATTGGGACACCTGGCTGGCACAGTTAAGCATCTGACTATTGATTTCAGCTCAGGTCATGATCTCAGGGTTGTGAGATCAAGCTCTGCAATGTTGGGCTCTGCACTCAGCAACCGGATCTGCTTGAGACTCTTTCTCCCTCTCCCTCTGCCCCCTGCCTCAAATAAATAAATAAATAAATAAATAAATAAATAAATAAATCTTTTTAAAAATTATTACTATCATCATTTTTAAGTTTTGACATTAGCTATAAATATATAAAATCTGATATAAGCTCCCCCCCAAATTCTTTATTTTCTTTATTTTTAAAAATTGTAATTCCAGTATAGTTAATATACAGTGTTATATTAGTTTCAGTTGTACGATATAGTGATTCAACAATTCTATACAATACTCAGTGCTCATCACAGTAAATGTACTCTTAATCCCCTTCACCTATTTCACCCATCCCCCCACCTACCACCCCTCTGGTAACCCTCTGTTTGTTTTCTTTAGTTAAGAGTCTTTTTTTTTTTTTTTGGTTTGTCTCTTTCTTTTTTTGTGTCTTAAATTCATATGAATGAAATATGAGTAAATCATATGAGTGAAACATGAATGAAATGAGTGAAATCATGGTATTTGTCTTTCTCTGATTGACTTATTTCACTTAACATTGTACTCTCTAGATCCATCCATTTTGTTGCAAATGGCAAGATTTTATTCTTTTTTATTGCTAAGTAACATCCCATTGTGTGTGTATGTATATATATTTGTGTGTGTATATATATATGTGTGTGTGTGTGTGTATATATATGTGTGTGTGTGTGTGTATATATATATACGTCTTCTTTACCCATTCATCTATCAATGGACACCTGGATTGCTTCCATAATTTGGCTATCACAAAAATTGCTGCAATAAACAAAATTCTTTTTTTAAAAGCCAATACTCTAAGATCATTACTTTTTCAAACTGGCATTTTTTTTTAAAGATTTTATTTATTTATTTGACTGAGACAGAGATAGCCAGCAAGAGAGGGAACACAAGCCAGGGGAGTGGGAGAAGAAGAAGCAGGCTTCCAGCAGAGCATGGAGCCTGATGCGGGGCTCGATCCCAAGGACCTGGGATCACGCCCTGAGCTGAAGGCAGACGCTTAACAACTGAGCCACCCAGGTGCCCTGAACTGGCATTTTTCAAAATGCCAGAGAATATTAAAAAGAGAGGGGGGCAGGCAGCCTCTTTGCTGTCCTGCCTGCCGCTCCCTTGCCGTGTATTCAATAAACTTCTATCTTCTTTTAAAAAGGTAGGGGGGCTCCTGGGTGGCTCAGTCAGTTAAGCGACTGCCTTCGGCTCGGCTCAGGTCATGATCCCAGGGTCCTGGTACGGAGCCCCATGTTGGGTTCCCCGCTCAGTGGGGAATCTGCTTCTCCCTCTGCCCTGCTTGTGCTCTCTCTGTCTCTCTCTGTCTCTCAAATAAATACATAAATAAATAAATAAAATATTTTTTAAAAATTAAAAAAAGGGGGGCGCCTGGGTGGCACAGTAGGGTAAGCGTCCAACTCTTGATTTCAGCTCAGGTTGTGATCTCAAGGTCATAAGATCAATTCCTGCATCAGGTTCTGCACTCAGCAGGGGGTCTGCTTGAGATTGTATCTCTCCCTCTCTCTCTGCCCCTCCAGCACCTCTCTCTAAAATAAATAAATAAATTTTTTAAAAAGGAGAGAGAAAGAGAGAGGGAGAGGTGCTATAGTCAAATGAAGTCTGGAAACACCGGTTAGATTATTAAAATAGGTCTTTTGACTTGTCAGGGGTTTTAATATGCTAATACTCATTGTGAATCTTTAAGCGCAGGATTTAAATACATTTCCCAAAGTTATTTGACCTTGGAAATTTTTTTCCAAGCACTATCTGGGATCAAGTATTCTGAACACCCTACAAGTTTGTTTTCAGTCGTTAATTACCTTAAATACTAGTTAATGTGTAACAACCAGTATGTTCCTGCCTACTTCTGAACCCACAGATGTTTCTCAACTGAAGATTCCATAACTTTCAAGAGTCAAGGGACATATAATAATGTAAATTCCTTGATATTTTATATGGTTACCACCAGATGGAGCTTTCCCCAGTCCTTTTTCTTTTCGGAGTAATCCATTTTCCAGTATAAATCAAGTGCCTGCAGTTTTTTCCAACATGAATTCTCTTCCATTTGTTCAGACGGTGACATTATATGGCACCCACCAACTACTTTCGTAGTACTCACTAGGAAAAGCAATACTCAGATTGTTCTAACTTTGAATTTTCAGCATCAATAGTGTGTCAAATCCATATATATATAGGGAATTATGTGTCTGGAGCTCTAGTCTGTGCACACAATTACTACAATCACATTAAATACAGTAATAATAAATAAAGCTAATTTAGAAATTACACATGAGAGTTACAGAATTCTAAATTCAAATAGACCTTTCTGATCATTTGGTCTAATCCCTACAAAGGACAGTGAATGTAAAGATAAGAGAGGTTAAATAGCATATCCAAGGTCAAGGTGCTGATGCCCATTTAAAACCTGTAACACTGAGTTTTCATTTCATGCCTGTCTTTTCCCTTTAAATGCTGACAAGACTTGCCTTTAAACTTTCTGGCTCTTGTTCAAACATCAAATGTTTCTATTCCACAGAGTGACCCATCAGTATTATATTCCAACAACACTTCATCCTGCCATTCTGATCAACTCCAGAATGATTACTAAGAGTTTATTTAATTAAACTAAACAAATGAAATCCTTTGATCTACTCTTAAACCATTTATAGTAACCCAAAGAAACAAATCATAGTTATCTACTGACAGATTTGGTTTTTATTTTATTCTCTTAAGTAGGTTCCATGCTCAACATGGAGCTCAAACTCACAACCCTGAGATCAAGAGTCACGTGCTCTACCAACTGAACCAGCAAGGTGCCCCTTCTTTTGATCCAATATTTATTTGATTCGTAAAGAACATAAGAATTATTAAAACTCATGTAGCAAAGAAGGGAACTTCTCTACTTCATTTTTTTTTAAGATTTTATTTATTTATTTGATAGAGAGAGATAGCCAGCGAGAGAGGGAACACAAGCAGGGGCAGTGGGAGAGGAAGAAGCAGGCTTCCAGTGGAGAAGCCTGATGTGGGGCTCGATCCCGGAACTCTGGGATCATGCCCTGAGCCGAAGGCAGACCCTTAACGACTGAGCCACCCAGGTGCCCCCAGAACTTCTCTACTTTAAAAGGAAGGAACTAGGCGCGTCTGGATGGCTCAGTCGGTTAAGCGTTTGCCTTCAGCTCAGGTCATGACCTCAGGGTCCTGGGATAGAGCCCCATGTTAGGCTCCCTGCTCAGCGGGGAGTCTGCTTCTCTCCCTCCCTCTGCCTTTCCACCCTTCTCGTGCTCTCTCTCTCACTCTCTCTCAAATAAATAAAATCTTTGAAAGAAAGGAGCTAGATTTGTGTTTTTATNTCCATGCTCAACATGGAGCTCAAACTCACAACCCTGAGATCAAGAGTCACGTGCTCTACCAACTGAACCAGCGAGGTGCCCCTTCTTTTGATCCAATATTTATTTGATTCGTAAAGAACATAAGAATTATTAAAGCTCATGTAGCAAAGAAGGGAACTTCTCTACTTCATTTTTTTTTAAGATTTTATTTATTTATTTGATATAGAGAGAGAGAGATAGCCAGCGAGAGAGGGAACACAGGCAGGGGGAGTGGGAGAGGAAGAAGCAGGCTCCCAGCAGAGGAGCCTGACGTGGGGGCTCGATCCCATAACGCCGGGATCACGCCATGAGCCGAAGGCAGACGCTTAACCACTGTGCCACCCAGGCGCCCCTATTTTTTTTAAAGATTTTATTTATTTATTTGACAGAGAGAGACAGTGAGAAAGAGAGGGAACACAAGCAGGAGGAGTGGGAGAGGGAGAAGCAGGCTTCCCACTGAGCAGGGAGCCCGATGTGGGGCTCGATCCCAGGACCCCAGGATCATCATGACCTGAGGCGAAGGCAGACACCTAACGACTGAGCCACCCAGGCGCCCTGTGTTTCTATTTTAAAAGAGGAGTAAAGGGGCACCTGGGTAGCCCAGTGGTTAAGCATCTGCCTTCGGCTCAGGGCGTGATCCCAGCGTTCTGGGNGATAGAGACAGCCAGCGAGAGAGGGAACACAAGCAGGGGGAGTGGGAGAGGAAGAAGCAGGCTCACAGCAGAGGAGCCTGACGTGGGGGCTCGATCCCATAACGCCGGGATCACGCCATGAGCCGAAGGCAGACGCTTAACCGCTGTGCCACCCAGGCGCCCCTATTTTTTTCAAAGATTTTATTTATTTATTTGACAGAGAGAGACAGTGAGAAAGAGAGGGAACACAAGCAGGAGGAGTGGGAGAGGGAGAAGCAGGCTTCCCACTGAGCAGGGAGCCCGATGTGGGGCTCGATCCCAGGACCCCAGGATCATCATGACCTGAGGCGAAGGCAGACACCTAACGACTGAGCCACCCAGGCGCCCTGTGTTTCTATTTTAAAAGAGGAGTAAAGGGGCACCTGGGTAGCCCAGTGGTTAAGCATCTGCCTTCGGCTCAGGGCGTGATCCCAGCGTTCTGGGTTCGAGCCCCACATCAGGCTCCTCTGCTGGGAGCCTGCTTCTTCCTCTCCCACTCCCCCTGCTTGTGTTCCCTCTCTCGCTGGCTGTCTCTCTCTGTCAAATAAATAAATGAATAAAATAAATTAAAAAATAAAAGAGGAGTAAAGTTTTGGTTTTGTTTCATGTTCTATAATTAAATTAGTCCTCGCCTTGATTTTCTGATATCAAGTCAGCTTTGTAGTTTTGTTTGTGGATCTGGACCCCAAAGTTGGAGGACAGCATTCTCAAAGAGACAGAGAGATAGAGACACAGAGACAGAGAGATTAAAGAGACTGCTTGTGCCCAGAGGGTGGGTGCCTGGGTGTCTGCTTTCGGCCCAGGTCATGATCTTGGGGTCCTGGGCTCGAGTCCCACACAGGGCTCCCTGATCAGCGGGGAGTCTGTTTTTCCCTTTTTCGCTCCCTCTACCCTTCCCCACTGCTTGTGTTCTCTCTCTCTCAAATAAATAAAATCTTAAAAAAAAAAAGACTAAAATCTCCTTGTGTCTACCTTTTCATTACCTCTCTCTACTCTATGACCAGTAGGTCATAAGGGCTCTATTTAGCTACTTATTTTTATTGAGCTGTTATCTTGTAAAGCATAGTGATTTGCAGCGATGGCTCATTAAGTCTGACCACCCAGGACAGAATCTCAACTCCATCCACTTCCTAGTTATGTGACCTATGTATGTCAGGTAACTTTTTCTGAGCCATAGTTTCTTCATCTAAAAGTGAAGATATAGTAACCTACCACTCAGGATAACAATACATTGTAAGGATTAAATGAAATAATCTATATAAAATGTTTAGCTCTGAGAAAGAAAAGCAGTTTCTAAGGGCCTGAAATTGGGGCAGGCTCTATCAACTGTGCCTAGTTGTTGTTAGGAGCTGTCCTGGCACTCACAGCAAAGGCCATGTGGTTCTCCTGTAGACTATAAACCATTTCACAGCATACGACATCAGACAAGGACACTTAGTGTCTCTGAAGGATCAAGACAAAACCAAGACAACTCTGTATTAGTGTCTGAATCGGACAAATCAAGAAGGTTGTTTAAGCCATAAAATGACCAATTACCTCCCTAACCTGACTATTTTGAGTGACTGCTCCTTCTTTACCAATTATACCATAAGCTTCCCTTTTTCCTTCTAACTTCTATATAAGAATTATTAAGAGGGGCACCTGGATGGCTCAGTCGGTTAAGCGTCTGGAAAAGCTCCGGTCATGATCCCAGGGTCCTGGGATGGAGCCCTGAGTCGGGCTCCCTGCTCAGCAGGGGCATCTGCTTCTCCCTCTCCCTCTGCACCTGCTCCTGAGTGCTCTCTCTCTCTCCCTCCCTCTCTCAAATAAATAAATAAAATCTTAAAAAAAAAGAATTATTAAGATACCTAATCACAGAATTTGTGCTCAGATGAGCGAGAGAAAGAATTCAGCTGCTAGATGTCAAAATAGGCAATTAAAGCAACAACGAGCCAAAACAGAATTAACAGAGAAGCCTCTAATCACTTACTATGACTCTCCCACTATTTGAGGGCCAGGTGATCAGTGCAAACTTGGGGGTCATCTCACTGTTGAGAGAGTCCCTAACAAGTGTTTTCTGCAGATTTATGGAACCAGGGCCCTTGTGAGGGTGGGGAGGAAAGGGTGATAGGAATGGGAAAGTACTGAGTACTGAGAGAGTGGGTCAGTTTCCCCGATAAGGAGACCTCCAAACGTGGACACCTGGCTAGGAATGCAAATGCTTAAGAGCATGGCCAGCCAGGAGGGACTGAGTCTCCCTGCAACTCCCTTCCGAAACTGCAATGCAGTAGCTGTGCACCAAGTCTGGTGTGGGGAGGGCAGTTTTTCCCTGTGAAGCCTGCCAGGTAAAACCTGTTGTTTTGTTTTTTAAGATTTTTATTTGTTTATTTATTTATTTATTTGACAGAGACAGTTTTGTTTTTTAAGATTTTTATTTATTTATTTATTTATTTATTTATTTATTTATTTATTTATTTATTTATTTATTTATTTATTTGACAGAGACAGCCAGTGAGAGAGGAAACACAAGCAGGGGGAGTGAGAGGAAGAATGAGGCTCCCAGGGGAGGAGGGGGCCCAAGGGTGGGGCTCGATCCCAGGACCCTGGGATCACACCCTGAGCTGATGGCAGACGTTTAACGACTGAGTCACCCAGGCGCCCCCAGGTAAAACCTTTTTAACTACTATGGTGGTCAGGCGTGAAAAACCACCCTGAGGTTTTTGTTTGTTTGTTTTGTTTTTTTAAAGATTTTATTTATTTATTTGACAGAAAAAGACAGTGAGTGAGGGAACACAAGCAAGGGTAGTGTGAGAGGGAGAAGCAGGCTTCCTGCCGAGCAGGGAGCCCGATGTGGGGCTTGATCCCAGCACCCTGGGGTCACAACCCAAGCAGAAGGCAGACGCCAATGGCTGAGCCACCCAGGCACCCCCACCCTTAGGTTTTTAACCAGCAGTAAGACTCAGAATTATCCCCAATTCCTGACAGTAAAGCTCCACCATCCCCAAATCACCAAGGCAAATCCTATGATAAATAAGTTAGTTTCAGCATCCTTTTACTGAGACCTACCCTAGTCTCAATAATCATGTGACGATAGGAGGGTTCTGGTAGCCTATGGTTGGAGGGCATTGACAGCCCCTAGCACACAGTAAGAAGGTGCCTCATACATAACAAAATACAGCTACATTTCTCACAACTCTGTCTAGCACCATTTACTCCCTACTTTCCATGCATCAGCCATATTGACCTCCTTCCAATTTTTCACCTATTTCTTCTAGTAATAAGGCCCTGAACAAACTGTTTCCTCTACCTGCTGAGATTAAATATACAAACAGATATATATATATACACACACACACACAGGACTCTGACCTATAATCTGCTGTAACCATCCCAGGAAAACAACCTATTATCCTACAGTAACCAGCCAGGAAAAGCAGCCTGGAAGTCAAACTTGTAGGAAGTCATACTGCTATCTCTAGAAACAATCCAGGAAGCCAAAGAAAGACCTCATAAGAATTGTCTCATGATAGCCAGGACTTGATTAACAATTCACAGCTTTCCTAATATTTTTCCCTGCTTCCAATTTAGGACCAAACAAAGAAAGCCAAATATGCACCCCTAACCAATTTCAGGGATGTCCCTCCTCTAGGTAGAATATGGGGTCAGAGCATGCCACCCCCAATATGCCACCTTATTAATTATTTTGAGTTAGAGGAACTTGAAAAAAAGCATATGCAAGAAGGGCTCTCTGACCTTCCTTTTTTTTTTTTTTCCTGAAAGCAGGAAATAAAACTCTCACACGAAAGGTACTCTCCCTATACCAGCAGAATTTTCCTACCAGAGATGGGAAGTGGAAGCTGAGATAAATGTGCACAGACAAACTTTATTAAACTAAACCCTTATCTTCCTAGTTATTTTCCCACAATTAATTGCCCCAGCCCAAATCTCTTTGTCTTACTACATTATCAAAATTTACTACCCTTTGTGCAACCTATTGTATAAGCTTTCAGTCCTACCTTACTGGGGTCTTCATTTTAATTGTGAAGGGTCCCATGTATGTATAAGAAATACTAAATAAAGTTTGTATGCTTTTCTCCTGTTAAGCACTCTTATGTCAGTTTAATATTAGGTCCAGCCAGAGACCCTAACAGGGTGGAGGAGAAATTTTACCTCTCCTACAGGAGCCCACCTACAACTTTCCCATGCCACAGCCTCCAACCAGGGCATATCTGAAGCCTTCCCTTTTTTTTCCAGTATAAAGCTTTCTTACTCCACTGCAGCAGCAGAAAGCAAATCTTATACATTTTTAATTTACTTTCCTCTTTCCTGAATGAATTCATTCCTGTGTATTTAGAATTTTAGAACCATTTCAAATCATTCATATACTTTCTTACTCACCTCTTCTTTTGGAAAATAATTATTGCCAAGGACAACCTGTGTTCCATTCTGCTGTTCTCCTTTCTTCCTTCATCCATGTGTAGTTCTGCCACGTACTTATACATGAAATCCAGTGTTAAGCATTGTTCCTTTGGTGGTTGGTCTCCTAGGTAATTACTTGTTCTTTTATCCAAAAAACGAGTAGAAATTGCTAACAAGTTAGTTTACCCCCCCAAAAAAACCC
The DNA here is from genome assembly GCF_002007445.2 of Ailuropoda melanoleuca. Classification (NCBI taxonomy): domain Eukaryota; kingdom Metazoa; phylum Chordata; class Mammalia; order Carnivora; family Ursidae; genus Ailuropoda; species Ailuropoda melanoleuca. The sequence continues at coordinate 16,195,552 of NC_048237.1, forward strand.
CCAAAAATTGGGGGAAAAAATCCAGAAGTGAAATCATCACTTACATTTTCCAATTTTTTCTTATTACCAAAATGCTTGGGGACAAGAGCCTCCACATTTCTCTTCGAGTTTGTTTCTTCCAAAATCAGTAAAAAAAAAAATTTTTTTAAATGCTCACCTCCATAAGTATAGTTACCATCTGTCACCAAAGTTATTACAAAACCAGTAACATTTTTAACCGAATAACCTTTTAGTTTGACTGCAGCCAAGCAGTGTGTTTATGAGTCTCCCAATTGTTCAGTTACTGTTCATAAGCACACATTTCTTTAGTTCTTAACCCAAGAACTTGTCCTCACTTTATCTTCAAATGCAAGAGTTACATTCTGGTTTTTTGATCAATTGCTTGCAAGCTAAAGGCCGTGCTTTAAAAAAAAAAAAAACTTAAAAATTAACATAATCTTAGAAAATAAAAGTCAATTGTATTCACTTAGAGCTTGTTTAGAAAGTATAAAACATGGGGCGCCTGGGTGGCACAACGGTTAGGCGTCTGCCTTCGGCTCAGGGCGTGATCCCGGCGTTATGGGCTATGAGCCTGCTTCTTCCTCTCCCACTCCCCTTGCTTGTGTTCCCTCTCTCGCTGGCTGTCTCTATCTCTGTCGAATAAATAAAAATAAAAAAAATCTAAAAAAAAAGAAAGTATAAAATATAACACTTTCATTGTTTCTTGGAATTTGTCACCCAGCACAAGTTACTTAATCCATTTCTGATTTGTTCCCTCACCTGTAAAATGGAGATTAAAGTACCTGCTTCACAAGATTGGCCCTAAGAGTAATCGTGGTAACTTTTGGGAATTAGCATTAGCTTTATCCTTTCACTACTCATACTTAAACAAAGAAAGTCTNAGCAGAATTTTCCTACCAGAGATGGGAAGTGGAAGCTGAGATAAATGTGCACAGACAAACTTTATTAAACTAAACCCTTATCTTCCTAGTTATTTTCCCACAATTAATTGCCCCAGCCCAAATCTCTTTGTCTTACTACATTATCAAAATTTACTACCCTTTGTGCACCCTATTGTATAAGCTTTCAGTCCTACCTTACTGGGGTCTTCATTTTAATTGTGAAGGGTCCCATGTATGTGTAAGAAATACTAAATAAAGTTTGTATGCTTTTCTCCTGTTAAGCACTCTTATGTCAGTTTAATATTAGGTCCAGCCAGAGACCCTAACAGGGTGGAGGAGAAATTTTACCTCTCCTACAGGAGCCCACCTACAACTTTCCCATGCCACAGCCTCCAACCAGGGCATATCTGAAGCCTTCCCTTTTTTTTCCAGTATAAAGCTTTCTTACTCCACTGCAGCAGCAGAAAGCAAATCTTATACATTTTTAATTTACTTTCCTCTTTCCTGAATGAATTCATTCCTGTGTATTTAGAATTTTAGAACCATTTCAAATCATTCATATACTTTCTTACTCACCTCTTCTTTTGGAAAATAATTATTGCCAAGGACAACCTGTGTTCCATTCTGCTGTTCTCCTTTCTTCCTTCATCCATGTGTAGTTCTGCCACGTACTTATACATGAAATCCAGTGTTAAGCATTGTTCCTTTGGTGGTTGGTCTCCTAGGTAATTACTTGTTCTTTTATCCAAAAAACGAGTAGAAATTGCTAACAAGTTAGTTTACCCCCCCAAAAAAACCCCCAAAAATTGGGGGAAAAAATCCAGAAGTGAAATCATCACTTACATTTTCCAATTTTTTCTTGATTATTACCAAAATGCTTGGGGACAAGAGCCTCCACATTTCTCTTCGAGTTTGTTTCTTCCAAAATCAGTAAAAAAAAAAAATTTTTAAATGCTCACCTCCATAAGTATAGTTACCATCTGTCACCAAAGTTATTACAAAATCAGTAACATTTTTAACCTAATAACCTTTTAGTTTGACTGCCGCCAAGCAGTGTGTTTATGAGTCTCCCAATTGTTCAGTTACTGTTCATAAGCACACATTTCTTTAGTTCTTAACCCAAGAACTTGTCCTCACTTTATCTTCAAATGCAAGAGTTACATTCTGGTTTTTTGATCAATTGCTTGCAAGCTAAAGGCCGTGCTTTAAAAAAAAAAAANAATTGCAATTCTGAACTTTTTTTCTGATTTCGTAAAGAACAGTAGAAATGTACCGCTCGTTTTACTACACATGAACAAAGCACAGCCGTAATCACGTTTCTTGCATTTATTACTTATTTGTAGGATCGAAGCAGCTCAATGTCCGGATGTTGTGGTAGCTCAAATTGACCCAAAGAAGTTGAAAAGGAAGCAAAGTGTGAATGTTTCTGTGAGTTTTATTACCCAGCAGGGGATTCACCCCTTTCCCCTTTCCCCGCCCAAATGGAAAGATCAGTGCTTTTCCTATGGTATCCCACAGTATCTTTATGATATATGTAAGATTTGACTACCCCCTGTGGTATTAGACATTAGGTTGTACTTTTTCCCCAAAAGGACAGTTGGCATTTACTCTTGTAAATGAGGTTGTCAGTCAAAAAACTGAGGTTGTCAGTAACCCTGGCATTCGTGGAGACTCATCATACTTTAGGGCAGTCCTAAAGGACTCTTTAAATAGGTTACTTACGTTATCATTTATTTTTAGGGAACCTTTTTCCACTTGTCTTCATAATTATTCTTGGACTGGTGTTTAATGTTATTTACTGTAGTTTGCATGTTCTGAATTTGACTAAGTTTTGTTTTTAAGAAGAAATACTCAGGTATGTTACATTTTTCTATTTACTTGCACATCTTGAACATTTTTGTTCATTTATTTATCCAGTGTATTTTTTATTAAGCGACTAGGTTGTGCTAGGCACTGGGAATACAACAGAGAATGAGACACAAAAATCCCCACCCTAGTAGAGTTTACATTCTCCTTTGGAAAACAAAGAGTAAACCAGCAAACAAACTATTTATTGTGACTGTTGATAAGAAAATTAGCTTGTATAATGACCAGTAAATAACAAGGTAGAGTTGTCGCAGAAGGTCTCTCTGAGGTCGTGCTATTTAACCTAAGGTCAAAGGAGAGCAGCAGTTTTTAAATTGTGATAGGTCCTTTTCCTTTTATGTTCCAAGTAATTTCCTTATCTCATGTTTATTATCAGGATATTTTAACTCAGATACTATAATGTTTCATATAATTTCTTTTCATAAATTTTTAGNTAACTCAGATACTATAATGTTTCATATAATTTCTTTTCATAAATTTTTAGTTGATGGATGAGAATGTCTTATATACCTAGCTTTTGAAAAGTACACTTTTATTTCAAGGCAGTCTATCATCAATTTTGAACTGTTGTGCTGTCTTAGGAAGCTAAAGTTGCCTTTGTAAAGTCAAGTGTCTTAGATTATTTGAGTACATTCTGCCCATACCAAAATTCTTTATTTTGGCTATATCTCTTTGTTTTTTTATTTTAGAAAGGTAGGACTAATTATATTTTCAGGGCTCATATAATTTAGATTTCTTAGTTTAGAAACTCCAACTATGAACCATTCCAGGTTGCTCTTATTGAAGTGACTCTACAAGGATCTTTTCCTAACGTTTAAACTTGGACATAAATAATAAAGTGAAAGACCTGCTTTTTCGAATCTGCAAGAAGTATGGCATCTTTCTTATATAAGCTTAATCATTTACTTTATTACTCTTCATCTTGATTCTGCTTTTACTTTGCAGAGGCGTGAGATTCTAGTTATAACACTAACACTGATTCTAATATTTATGAACTAATCTGTAGCTTTCAGGATGCCAGCCTGCTCCTGAAGGATATTCTCCCACACTTCAGTGGCAACAACAACAAGTGGCACAGTTTTCATCTGTTCGACAAGTAAGTGTACTTTAATTATTTAATCAAATTAAACCCCTTCCACCAGAGAAAGACAGTTATTATATGGTTTCACTCATATGTGGAATGTAATAAACAGCGTAGAGGACTGTAGGGGAAGGCAGGGAAAACTGAATGGGAAGTCATCAGAGAGGGAGACAAACCATGAGAGACTCTTAACTATAGGAAACAAACTGAGGGTTGCTGGAGGGGCGGTGGGTGGGGGATGGGGTAATCGGGTGATGGGCTTTAAAGAGGGCATGTGATGTGATGAGCACTGGGTGTTATATGCAACTGATGAATTATTGAACTCCACATTGGAAACTAATGATGTAATATATGTTGGCTAATTGAATTTTAAATAAAAATTAGACCCCTTCCTACCTTCCTCCCTCAAGATTTATTTCTATTCCTAGACTGTAGTTGGAATAATAAGATTCATTCTTCTTTTTTTTTAGATTTATTTGAGAGCATGTACACGCATGCAGGCAGGCATTTGAGTGGGGGGGAGGAGCAGAGGGAGAGAATCTTTAGGCAGACTCCTCGATGAGCAATGAGCGTGGAGGCCTAGGAGGGCTCGATCCTACGACCCAGGAGATTATTACCTGAGCCAAAACCAAGAGTCAGTTGCTTAACTGACTGAGCTACCCAGGAGACCCAGGATTCATTACTCTGAAGGATAAAGTTAAAATATTTATTAATCAATTACCAGATTATAATCATTAGACATAATACAGTTTGAAACATGTCTTCCAAGTTTCAGGATTGTTAGGATGTTGCGCAATTGATTTCTTTTCAGTTATTCATTCTCCGAAGATCACTTGCCTAACTTTTCTTCCTTTAGAGTGTGATCAGACATAGAAATCACTGGAAATCACAACAGTTAGACAGTAACGTGACCATGGTATGTAAGTTTCTTTGTTTAAATTGTACAGTGCGTACCAATTTGAAATAGTCCATATTTAATGCTAGTCTTTAAAGATTCACTTACTTAGTTTATATTATTTTTGTTCTTTTTCATTGCCCATTAATAGAAACAATTCTGTTACATTAGTAGCCTTAAAAGTATAGAAACAGTAATGCAGGTGGTTATTTTTATAAGTTTTAATCCATAGCATCCTGAGAGACTCTGAATAGGTAATTGCTCAGCCTCTACAAATTGTTAAGGGTTCTTCTACACATTGCTTTTTTAGAAAATAAATGCATTTTCAGTATTTACAAAAAGATTGAATAAGGGTTTATTGGATTTTCCTGGTGAAGTAATGATGCCAATACCAGTGACATTTTAGTAAAGCCTGTTGTGCATATTAGAAAGTAGTATTTTCTGTGCTTTATCAGTTTAGATAATCTAATTTTCAACCTCAGGAGATGTGTTGTATCTGGACTACTGAATAAAAAAGGGAATTGGAGAAGAGATGGATACATTGTTCCAGAACAAGACTTTTAAGTTTTTAGGGGGTCTCAGATTCTTCCAGAGAATCACACAAAAGCTATTTGTTTATCTTCAGAGGAAAAAAATTGTGTGCACCAAAGCACACAGTTTTGCTCCCAGTTTCAAGTAGTTCATAGACTTCAGACTTTAGAAGCTTCCTCTAGGCAGTGTTTCCTAATATCTTTTACGAAGTAACACCTTGGGATAAATGGAGGAGGCTGGACTACAAGCTGAAAGCTGAGAAATTCAGTATATGGATTCTACTTGCTTCTCCATACCAATTGAAAGCTCTGCTCTAGGAAAACTGTGAAACGAGCTCACATCACTTGCCCAAAATCATTTAACTCATAAAAGGTATAGCTGAGATTTAAACCAAAGTTGGGCTCTAAAGCTTTTCCCTGTGCTATGAGGCCTCCTGGGAGAAGGGGGTAGTAGTAGTAGAGAGGGTAGGTGGATAGATACATTTTCTTCTTGCTCAGTGTAGGGACTTTTGGGTACATGCTTACTAATTCAAAAAGAAGCTGCATCAGTAACATTATGACAATAGAATTTTGTCAAAAATGTAAATGACTGAACGTAATTGAATAAATTATGATCCATGAAAACAGTGAAATATTAATAGCAATAGCATGTTCATCATGGCAAAAGTAAATGTTATGTAAATAAAATGATCTGACATTTAAAGCAACTAGGTAAATATAAACATTTATTTATTGATGTATTCATTTATTAAGCACCTGCTATCTTTAATAATCAGGGTATTCAGTGTTACCTGAAATAGAAATAGTCTCTGACCTAATGGAATAAAGGGAAAGGGCAGATACAGTGTTCTAGTACAATAGGTTTTAACCTTTCAGGGGTCTCATGTTTGTCCTGAGAATCTAATGAAAGCTATTTATCCTCAGGGGAAAAACTACACCTGTGGAAAGTAATGTGCAAGGTGTTGTGTACAAATAAAAATTGTTTTGTTAATGCTTCTCCCCACTGTTCTTGCATTTGGTAGTGTAAAATAAATCTATTCTTTCTTTGATTGGACTGCCCTTCCAAGCATGTGAAGCATAAAATTCTGTCTCCTTCCCTGGTATAAACATCCTTCGTTCTTGTAAGTGCTTTCAGTGCATTTTTTTCCCATACCAGTTTCCATCTTTATCACCCTCTTGAACAAACCCTTGTTTGTCAGTGTCCATTAAAGCGTGATCCAAACTAAACGCATAATGTGTAACACTTGAGCACTGTATTAATTTGCTAGGGCTGCCATAACAAAATACTGCAGACTGGGTGTTATAGCAAACAGTAATTTATTTTCTCATAGTTGTCTAGGCTAGTCTAAGGTCAAGGTATTCACAGGTTTGGTTCCTCTTGAGGCCTCTTTAGCTTGCAGGTGGCCATCTGGCTGTGCCCTCACATGGTCTTTCCTATGTGCACAGGCATCTCTAGTGCCTCTTGTTACCTCTGCATTTCCTTTTTTTTTTTTAAGATGTATTTATTTTAGAGAGAGAGTGTACACCTGTGGGGGAGGGTGTGGGGAGGGGCAAAGGGAGAAGGGGAAAGACTCTGAAGCTGACTCCACACTGAGCGTGGAGCCTAACGTGAGGCCTGAGATCACCACTGGAACATAAACCAAGAGTTGGATGCTTAACTAACTGGACCATCTAGGTGCCCCTAAATTTCCTCTTTTTATAAGGATATCGGTCAGATTGGATGAAAGCCCACCCTAAAAGCCTGATTTTAATATAATCCATTATAAAGGGCTTGTCCAAATACAGTCACATTCTAAGATACTGGAGGGTATGGCTTCAACATACGAATTTTGGGGGGACAAAATTCAGCCTGTAACAGGCACCATATCTTTCTGTTGAAGTGAGAGGACTATAGAGGACTTGACTTCTTTTTTACTATTCAGTTAAAAAAAAAAAAAAAAAAAAAAAAATTTTTTTTTTTTTNCTTTCATTTTAGCCAAAATCTGAAGATGAAGAAGGCTGGAAAAAATTTTGTCTGGGTGAAAGGTTATGTGCTGAAGGGGCTGTTGGACCAGCTACAAATGAAGGTCCTGGAATCGATTATGTGCAAGTAGGTGATCTGTGGATAAACACAAAGGGTTCTACTTTTGGTGCATGATTGAACACAGATTCAATTTATAAACTACAGCCTAGGCCAAATCTAGTCTTTAGCCTGTTTTTGTACAGCCCATGAGCTGAGTGTTTTTTTGTAATACTAAGTTACTGAGACAGTGTGTGGCCTGCAAAGCCTAAAATAGTTACTGTCTGGCTCTTTACAGAAAATGTTTGCCAACCTATGAGCTAGTTAATTGGCTCTTTAACTTGAAAATGTGCAGCCCAGTTTCTGAAACAATGTACTGTGACTTTTTTTAGGTGGGTTTCATATCTCTTAGGTTTTAGCTATGTGATAACTTCGTGAGTTAGATAGGATTCAGGGGTTTTTTTTGTTTTTTGTTTTTTTAATGATTAAACATGGGTTTTGAGTTTTGAGTAGTCAGGGAAACAAAGGGAAACATGACACAATTAGGTGCTTAAAAATGCTTAGTAGATTTCATATTCTGGAGATGAGGTGTTGAAGGTATACTTAAATTTCCCATGGCTTTATTCTAATCATAAATTATGCGGCCAACTGCTTCTTGTCCCCACAGTGTGTGTGTTTTTCCCATTTAAAAGGAATTGAACCAAAAAATGTACAAGCTCTAAAAATTGGGCGCCTAGGTGGCTCAGTAGGTTGAGCATCGACTCTTGATTTCAGCTCAAGTCTTGATCTCGAGGTCATGAGTTCAGGCCCCACATTGGGCTCCACACTGGGCATGGAGCCTACTTTAAAAACAAACAAACAAAAACTCCAAAAATCACTAAAAGACCAAGAACCCAATTAAAACAGAAAAGGCAAAGGATATAAATAATTCACAGAAAGAAAATGTGAATTGCTGTTATACGAGAAGATGCCATATTCACTCGTAATAGAAATATAACTCATAACTCCACTGAGCTGCCATTAGCAAAGGCAATATGATAGGCTGTGTTAACAAGGGCTGGGAAAATAGGCACTGTTACACATGGTGGTAGAGTGTAAATAGATTCAGATATGTAAGTGAACTAATTTGGCCCTGTTTCTTACACAATCTGTTCTTTTGGATAATACCCCTAATGGATGTTACATTTTAAAATGTAAAATTTGACAAAAATTAAAACTTATTTAGCTTGTTATTACAAAATATATACAAGTAAAATACACCATGTGGAAGAACCATTTAGGAAGGCCGAGTTAATGTGTATCCTCTTAACTTTCTCTAAAGTCAATGCTATTTTTATAATGAGGGCTCCCAGCATTCAACTTCAAAATACTTTTTTAATTGAATCAGATTAGGTTTGAAAAAAATTACTCTGAGTACCCTTAATTCCTGAAAATGTTAACTTTAGCTGAAGATTTTGAAAAAGTGTGTGCAGCATGTTAATATAGTATCAATAGTATCATAGTAACAGTTTAAGAAATTTCATATTTTAATTACTAAAGTCATTATTTTTAAATTTATATATTCAAATTGCAAAACATTTTTTGAGGCATTACCAACATAATAGTTGGTGGAATGTTTTATTATAATGGGTAGTGAAGGAATTTCCTGTTACTCATTCTTTGTTTTTAAAAAGTGTGGTAAAAAATTCACTAGTTTGAAAACAATGAAGCACCCTTTATAATACCATTTAGTAAATTTCAGTCTTATTTTTCTTTCAGATTGGTTTTCCTCCCTTGCTTAGTATTGTTAGCAGAATGAATCAGGTAAAATCCGTCTAATAATAAGAATGTATGTATTTTTTTTGTTTCCAGTGTGTATGAGTGTATATGAACACATTTATTGAATACTTACAGTATGTAAAGCCCTGTCCTAACCTCTTTTAATAGTTGTTATTTAATTCCCAATACTATCCTATATGAAGAATTATTATTAATGTCCACTTGTTATAGATTAGGAAGCAAAACTGAAAGTTAAGGGACTTGTAAGTGGTTTTTCAGCAAGTTCTACTGGCAACATGGCATTTAATCCCAGTTTGATCTAATTCCAGAGCTCATGCTAAATCATGTTGCTAAACTATTCAATTATATACATTTCAACCCATGTTGAATTTGTCTTTGTTTTATTACTGATACATTTCTTCCACCTCCCCTTTCTCCCTTTTTTAGGCAACAGTAACTAGTGTCTTGGAGTATCTGAGTAATTGGTTTGGAGAAAGAGATTTTACTCCAGAATTGGTAGTATTGCATCTTTTTATTTTCATAATTCTGACAAAATTATATATACTTATTTTATATATGAGATATGAATATGTGTGTATTATACCTGTATGTATAACTGTGTACAATGCAAACTTTGCTTGTTTGCAGTGACATAACTTAAGAGTGCAAATCAACATACTATTTCTTTCAGTGAGAAAGATTTGCCTTGGAAAAAGTCAACTAAAGAGTTGATTTGTATCCTGGGAGAAGAACCTTATCTCACTGCAGTCCAATAACAAATAGGTCACCGACTGACATCCAGTCTGGACATCAATTTTGAGTAGCGCTGGCTTAAAGAAATTTGAAATGCATTTTCTTTTCTTGTGTGTTTGTGTGTGTGTGTTGTTTTTGTTTGTTTGTTTTTTAAGGAGGCTTCATGCCCAGCTTGGAGCCCTACATGGGGCTTGAACTCAAGACCCTGAGATCAGTCAAGGCCTGAGCTGAAATCAAGAGTCAGACGCTCACCCTACTGAGCCATCCAGGTGCCTCAGAAACAGTGACTTTAAACATTATTTTTTTCCCTTTAAATGTACATGTTATATAGTAGAGATTTAAAAGAATAAAATACAGGGGTGCCTGGGTAGCGCAGTCGTTAAGCGTCTGCCTCCGGCTCAGGGCGTGATCCCGGCGTTCCGGGATCTAGTCCCACATCGGGCTCCTCCGCTGTGAGCCTGCTTCTTCCTCTCCCACTCCCCTGCTGTGTTTCCTCTCTCGCTGGCTGTCTCTCTGTCACATAAATAAATAAAATCTTTAAAAAAAAAAAAAAGAAGAAAGTACAAAAACAAAAAATGAAAATCTAGTGATAAAGAATATGATCATTATACTTATGTAAGAGACTTATCTAAGCCACTTGGCTGGATGGCAGGCTTAAAAACTTAGACATTTTATTGCACTGTTGGTTTATCTGTTTCTCCCAGCAGACCATGAGTTTCTGGAGGGCAAAGATTATATCTTATGCTTTGACAGGGAGCTTTGGAGCCTCAGGTACTCTTTTCCAAATATCCTTAACTGTAAAAAATCTGTGTTTCTAAAAACTAAATCTAATTTCAAGGGATAATAACATTTCTTACCAGGGGATTAGGCAGATAATTCATTTGTATAATGCCCACCAAACCCATTTTTGAAGGTGAAAAATGAGCTGTAAATATAAAACTAAAGTAGAGGGGCAGTGCAGCATGGTTGTTAAGAGTATAGCTAGATTGCTGGGGTGTGAATCTCCGTTCCGCCAGTTAGGATATGTATCACCTTAATCAAGTACTGAATCCTTATCTGCTCTAGTTTCCTTGTCTGTAAAATGCAAATAACAACTCGTAGGTTATTAGAGGATTCAAGAAGTTAAATACAAAGTCCTTAGAGTAATGCCTGGCACACAGTACTTGCTATTAGTGTTGGTATTTGATATTCTTTTGTGAATTTGATTTCAAGACCAAGGTTAAGCATCCAGCTCTTGAGCTCAGCTCAGGTCATAATTTCAGGGTTGTGAGTTCAAGCTCCACATTGAGCTCCATGCCCAGCATGGAGCCTACTTTAAAAATAAATAAATAAAAATAGATAGATAAAATCATTGTTTCTGATTCAGTGGTCAAACATGTCTTTTACATAGTATAATTAATATATTATTCTGGGTTTTCTAGCTCACATTTCATATATATATATTTCTATATGATAATGTAATTCACATAATTTCCATTGTCTTAATGTCTCATAGTTTACTTTGATTCTCTCATTATTGACCATCTGGGTTCTTCTATTTTACAATCATTACTAAATTATAAACATTTTTACTAATTTCATTTTAATTATTTTCTCAGGATATTGCTAGAGTAGAATTACTGGATCAAGATTTTATAAGCTTTTGTTATATTCTGCTACATGGCTTTCCAAAAGGAATGAACCAGTTAATAATGCCATTGGCAAAGGAGTCTTATTTTTCCCTGCAGCTCCACTTTCAGTTGAACCATGTGCATTTGCCAATTTTGTAGGTTAAAAAACATTTGATCATCAGTAATTCCATATTGTTCAATCTCACATAAGTTGTGTGCTTTCAAATTTAGTGAAATTAGAGTAGTACTTCAAAGTAAATGTAATTTGTATTTTCTTGAAAGTCAGTGAAACTGACTTATTTTTCCCATCATTGGTATATTAGGTAAACCTTCAATAGATAACTTTGTTCATATTCATATTACTTGTTCATTGGCATCTGGATATTGAACTTTAAATTCTTTCTTTTTTTTTTTTAAGATTTTATTTTATTTATTTGACAGAGATAGAGGCAGCCAGCGACAGAGGGAACACAAGCAAGGGGAGTGGGAGAGGAAGAAGCAGGCTCATAGCGGAGGAGCCTGATGTGGGGCTCGATCCCATAACGCCGGGATCACGCCCTGAGCTGAAGGCAGACGCTTAACGACTGCGCCACCCAGGCGCCCCTGAACTTTAAATTCTATATCTATTCTTTCTCTCTGATAGTGACCTATTAGCAGTGTTACCGGACCTGTTTTCCTTCTCTTCATTTAAACTTTATTTTTTAAACTTTTTGTTGTTAAGATTTTTTTGGATTTTTTTTTTAACTTCTAAAGAGGGTGATAAGTTTGACTTTTCCTGTTTATTAGTGAGAGCATACTACCAAAAAGTACCTATATTTGCCAGAGGAACTGACAACTGATTTACTAAATTTTAACCTAATTAATCCTTTGATTCTAACCTTGAGTCAGTCTGTCTCTTAAATCAACAGTGTTCAGTTTCTCTATCCAATTAACCGTACTGTCAGAACTCTACTATTGAGAATATCAGTGTATAAAAACCTGTATCATGAAGTTTGCTTATCGTAAACTAGCAAAAGGAAAATGGATCTCTTTTTTTAAATGTCTTTACTTGTGATTTTTTCTTGAGAAATAAATACAGCCTTGTTTTTAATCCAGATGTGAAGGTATTAAGCAATAGCTTCAGCTATTTTGTTTTGGGTTCTGTTTTTACATTTTAGTATTGCCACAGAGTGCTCACTGGCTTTGAGAAAAGGCACCTCTCAGTATGAATACATCTTAGACAATCAGTAGAGGTTTAAGCACCATTTGAAACCTGAATGCCAGTTATATACTGTAAACGTCGCCCTGAGCATTTGAGCCAAGTTTAATGTTTAATTGCTTTTATGATGTAAAAGAGAATTCCACTTACTATTTATAAAAGAAACGTGGATGTGAATCTTCTGTTTAGAAAAAGTCTTACTGATTTGGGGTAGCTTGAGGAGCTAACTTAGTTTGTTGCATGACTTGCTGTGTAAACATTGTTTAATATTCTTTAGATTTCTCCAAAGTGATGTATTGCTCAGAATAAACTCAGTCATATACACTGCTGGTGGAAATATAATTTGATATAACTTCTGGGGTACAATTTATTGATTATATCTCAGAAATATTTATAAACATGCTATCATTTTATTCCTAAGCCTAAAAAATCAATCAGAGATGCTCTGAAACTTATGTTCAAGGATATTCATCACACTGTTTCTTATGTAACAGCAACAAATTAAACCTAAGTGCTCAAAAGTAGGAAACTGGTTAAGTAAATTATGGTGCATCCAGAATGGAACATTCATTCCACAAATATTTTAATTTAAGCTCCTGTTGTGTTCCAATTCTAGACTGGGTCCTGGGGGTATAATATCTATCATTATACTTTCACAGAGTTTGGGGAAAGAAAGAATAAACCAGCAGTGACAGGAAAGTATGATAAGTGCTTGATTAAAGAATATTTATCTAAGTGCTATGTTGAGATTAATAGCATTCCCTCATTAATCCCATTTAACAACATGGGAGATATTTATTGTGTATTGCAAGTAAAAAAGATGGCTACAAAATGTTATTACCACATTATTAATGTTACTACAATAGTGGAACTTTATTTTTTAAAAGTTGTACATATAAATATGAAAAAGATAAAAATTAGCATTTTTTAAATTAGCAGAAATTTTACCTGGATGGTGGGATTGCAGGTGTGTTTTTTACTCTGTGCGTTTTGTATTCTTCAGTTTTTCTGCATTGAGTATTTCTTCCTTTTGTAATTGAAAAAAAATCCGTTTTAAAAACTGATAGGGATAGGAGTGCCTGGGTGACTCAGTCGGTTAAGTGTCTGACTCTTGATCTCAGCTCAGGTCTTGATCTCAGGGTCGTGAGTTCAAGCCCTACATTGGGCTCCATGCTGGGCATAGAGCCTACTTAAAAAAAAAAAAAAAAAAAGGATGGGGATAGATTTAGTTTGCCATGATACTTACAGAAGTATCAAAACTTTTTTTTATAATTTCTTAAGATTTATTTTTTTTTGAGTAATGTCTACACCTAGCATGGGGCTTGAACTCAGAATCTCGAGATCAAGAGTCGCATGCTCTACCGACCGAGCCAGCCAGGTGCCCCTCAAAACATTATTTCATCTAGAGTATAGTTCCTCTGTATAGACACGGGGCAAAGTTATAAAGTTTTAAAAGTATTTGTTTATCTATCTGTAAAGGGCGAAGGAAAAAAAATGTCTTAATTTTTGCAAGGATTTATGCACATCTTAATATAGTTTTCTACTATAAATTAGGACTTCAGTTATATTAAGAATCTCTGGGGGCGCCTGGGTGGCTCAGTCGTTAAGCGTCTGCCTTCAGCTCAGGGCGTGATCCTGGCATTATGGGATCGAGCCCCGCATCAGGCTCCTCCACTGGGAGACTGCTTCTTCCTCTCCCACTCCCCCGCTTGTGTTCCCTCTCTCTCTGGCTGTCTCTGTCTCTCTGTCAAATAAATAAATAAAATCTTAAAAAAAAAAAAAAAAAAAAAAAAAAAAAAAGAAAAAAGAGGGGGNTTGGAAATAAGAGTATTTTGAAGTGTCCAGTGTTCTGTGTTTATAGTAAGAAGATACAAAAGATACCAGCTGGCTGTCTAGATGATCCCTTGTTGTCTATATCCAAACATAATACATTTATTGTTACATTAATTTATTCATAGCAAATAACCAGACACAACTTTGGACATTTTAAAAAATAAACTTACAGTACAGTATTTGCTACTTACTACTTTTTAAAATCCTTTTTAGGGAAGGTGGCTTTATGCTTTATTGGCTTGTCTTGAAAAACCTTTGTTACCTGAGGCTCATTCACTGATTCGGCAGCTTGCAAGAAGGTGCTCTGAAGTAAGGCTCTTAGTGGTAAGTTACAACTTACAATTTCAGATTGAAAGCACTCATTGACTTATGTGCTGATAAAAAAGGATTCTGTTGAAATAGGAAAATGTGGACTATTTTATTAGTCAAGATTAGATTTAGCCACATAATTTTATAAAGCCCAAAATAACGGTAGCTTAAATAAAATGGACATGTTTTTCTTAGATAAAGGAAGTCTGCAGGTGGACAGAGCAAATCTAAGATGGCAGTAACCCAGGCTTTTGAGTCCTCCCTCATGTGGCTTCCATTGTCAAGCTCAACTCATGGTCCAGGATGGCTGCCGGAGTTTCAGCCATTATATTCAGTTATAGGAACTAGAAAGAAGAGAAGGTTGTCCTCTAACAAAGCTTCCCAGAGGTTCCACAAGCATATCTAGCTCTCTGTATAGCTCATTTAGCCAGAATTTAGTCACACATGGCCATAAAGAACTATGGGAAATGTTTACTTTTAGCTGGGGGACAGTGTGCCTAGGTAAAAATGAGCTTCCCTTGCTAAAGAGTAAGGGAAAACAGGAAGCTACAGTGGTCAACAGTCTCTGGCGTGAAGATTGTGTTGAATTTCTCCAGTCAGACGCTTCACTAACTCATGCCTGCAGCACTACAATATAAATAAGTTTATGCCAGCTTAAGTCCACTTGTGATTTTTTTCTTTCATCTCTCCTTTCCCTTCCACAAAATGTATAATACTTGTTCTCTATTGACTACTCAAAAATATTTTTGGGGGCGCCTGGGTGGCACAGCGGTTAAGCGTCTGCCTTCGGCTCAGGGCGTGATCCCGGCGTTATGGGATCGAGCCCCACATCAGGCTCCTCCGCTATGAGCCTGCTTCTTCCTCTCCCACTCCCCCTGCTTGTGTTCCCTCTCTCGCTGGCTGTCTCTATCTCTGTCAAATAAATAAATAAAATCTTT
>NC_048237.1:16212019-16213535 GCF_002007445.2 Ailuropoda melanoleuca
TAAAAAAAAAAAAAAAAAAAGGATGGGGATAGATTTAGTTTGCCATGATACTTACAGAAGTATCAAAACTTTTTTTTATAATTTCTTAAGATTTATTTTTTTTGAGTAATGTCTACACCTAGCATGGGGCTTGAACTCAGAATCTCGAGATCAAGAGTCGCATGCTCTACCGACCAAGCCAGCCAGGTGCCCCTCAAAACATTATTTCATCTAGAGTATAGTTCCTCTGTATAGACACGGGGCAAAGTTATAAAGTTTTAAAAGTATTTGTTTATCTATCTGTAAAGGGCGAAGGAAAAAAAATGTCTTAATTTTTGCAAGGATTTATGCACATCTTAATATAGTTTTCTACTATAAATTAGGACTTCAATTATATTAAGAATCTCTGGGGGCGCCTGGGTGGCTCAGTCGTTAAGCGTCTGCCTTCGGCTCAGGGCGTGATCCTGGCATTATGGGATCGAGCCCCGCATCAGGCTCCTCCACTGGGAGACTGCTTCTTCCTCTCCCACTCCCCCGCTTGTGTTCCCTCTCTCTCTGGCTGTCTCTCTCTCTCTGTCAAATAAATAAATAAAATCTTAAAAAAAAAAAAAAAGAATCTCTGAAATGAACTCTTTGGAAATAAGAGTATTTTGAAGTGTCCAGTGTTCTGTGTTTATAGTAAGAAGATACAAAAGATACCAGCTGGCTGTCTAGATGATCCCTTGTTGTCTATATCCAAACATAATACATTTATTGTTACATTAATTTATTCATAGCAAATAACCAGACACAACTTTGGACATTTTAAAAAATAAACTTACAGTACAGTATTTGCTACTTACTACTTTTTAAAATCCTTTTTAGGGAAGGTGGCTTTATGCTTTATTGGCTTGTCTTGAAAAACCTTTGTTACCTGAGGCTCATTCACTGATTCGGCAGCTTGCAAGAAGGTGCTCTGAAGTAAGGCTCTTAGTGGTAAGTTACAACTTACAATTTCAGATTGAAAGCATTCATTGACTTATGTGCTGATAAAAAAGGATTCTGTTGAAATAGGAAAATGTGGACTATTTTATTAGTCAAGATTAGATTTAGCCACATAATTTTATAAAGCCCAAAATAACGGTAGCTTAAATAAAATGGACATGTTTTTCTTAGATAAAGGAAGTCTGCAGGTGGACAGAGCAAATCTAAGATGGCAGTAACCCAGGCTTTTGAGTCCTCCCTCATGTGGCTTCCATTGTCAAGCTCAACTCATGGTCCAGGATGGCTGCCGGAGTTTCAGCCATTATATTCAGTTATAGGAACTAGAAAGAAGAGAAGGTTGTCCTCTAACAAAGCTTCCCAGAGGTTCCACAAGCATATCTAGCTCTCTGTATAGCTCATTTAGCCAGAATTTAGTCACATGGCCATAAAGAACTATGGGAAATGTTTACTTTTAGCTGGGGGACAGTGTGCCTAGGTAAAAATGAGCTTCCCTTGCTAAAGAGTAAGGGAAAACAGGAAGCTACAGTGGTCAACAGTCTCTGGCGTGAAGATT
>NC_048237.1:16213684-16426814 GCF_002007445.2 Ailuropoda melanoleuca
AAAAAAATTTTTTTTGTTAAACATCCATCATATGGGCCAAACTAGCTTCTATGGCTTGTACTCCAAGCAAAATGTACTTGCTACTCAGTAAATATTTCACATGTTTTGTTCCTAGACTTTATTTCCTCTACAGAAGTGCCTTGTCACTCTTCCAGTCTGCATCTAAATACCATTTACTTTTCATAATCTGGCTTATATTCCACCCCTTTCTATGATACTCTCCCTCATCCTAATAATTAAAAAGAATTTCTTCATCCTGTTTTTCCAGTATACTTCATATTTTTTTATGGGCACTTAATACATTTTTCCTTTCATTAAATTTAGTATGGATATTTCATCTTCTTTGCTATTACCGGTAATAGTTTTATTCAGCTTTGTTCCATATAGTGCTTGACACATAGAGTCGAGTAGACTAACAGTATGGAAGTGTGTCCCAAGTTTGAATTAACATGTGACATGTCTGTTATAACATTACTCAATAGGTTATTGTAACTATATCTTGAAATGTATAAAAAATAAACTTCACACTCTGTAAGACCACTTTATAAAACATATAGTTCAGCAACTACCTCCATCATAATTGAGAACCCTGATCTGCTGGAGTATTTTCTGATATGTCTTATGCTAGAAGCCAGGATTTCACTCCTCAATTAAGTTCTTTAAAATATTTTTATATAGTTTATCTTCACTACTGTCTATTTAGGACATAGGGGGGTTTTTTTTGCTCCTCTAGTTGGAACCAGGAAAAATCTCTCTCCCAAGTTAGTCTGCTTTGAACTTTCAACTCTTTATTTCTTTTCCCTGTTGATGACCTTTCTTTTAAAAATCATGTCAGGGACACCTGGGTGGCTCAGTCAGTTAAGTGTGTGCCTTCGGCTCCGGTCATGATCCCAGGGGGTGGGATTGAGCTCCATATTGGGCTCTCTGCTCAGTGGGGAGCCTGCTTCTCCCTCTGCCTGCCGCTGCCCGTTTGTACGCCTGCTCGCTCTCTGACAAATAAATCTTTAAAAAAATCACGTCAGATGTTTCTCAAGGGTTGTTAATGCTACAGTTTTCTCCATTTTCTTTGAGGTTTTCTACTTCCATGTGATTATTATTATCTAATAAAATTTTCATATTTTGCATCTTAAAAGGAAATTTGTTTCAAAAATGCTAGGGAGAACACTCAACATTTTTCTGATTTTTTTTTTCTTTAGGACAGCAAAGATGATGAGCGGGTTCCTGCTTTGAATTTATTAATCTGCCTGGTTAGCAGGTGAGTAATCCTTGACTCCTTGCTTTATAATAGTGTTATTAATGGAAAATACTGTTTTCATTTTCAGGCAGAGGAAATTGAGGTATAAGGAAATATTGTATGTATCACAATTCCCTATTTTTTTTAGTTTTCTCTGTAATTCTGCCGTGTAGATCCTTATACATTATAGCTCTATTATTTCCTAAGGGCAAACTCCTAGAAATAAGTTGAAGGGCATGCATGTACTTTTAAAACTGAGATATTTATTAATAGTTTGCCTTCCAGAAACTCACACCTTTCTGTGTTCCAATGAAAGTGTCAGTGAGACTGCCCATCTCCTATTCAACACTGGGCATTTTTGGTTGATATAAATATTTCCATTCTAATAATAAAAAGATCCAAGTTATTTTTATTTGCATTTGTTTAATTACCAGTGAGGTTGAAAGTATTTCATTTTGTTGCATTTTTAA
The DNA here is from genome assembly GCF_002007445.2 of Ailuropoda melanoleuca. Taxonomy (NCBI): domain Eukaryota; kingdom Metazoa; phylum Chordata; class Mammalia; order Carnivora; family Ursidae; genus Ailuropoda; species Ailuropoda melanoleuca. Next base: position 16,215,389 of record NC_048237.1, read on the forward strand.
TTGCCTGTGTTCTTTATTCATTTTCAGTTGGGACATATTTTTATTTAGTATGTGTTCACTTTCATTTCTTACATTGAAATTCCACCTGGAATTTATCTGAAAACGTTCTCATATTCTGAATTCAAGTGTATGAGTATGTGTGTATTATACTTACACATATACACGCACAGATTTATTTTAGATCTCTTTATGGACTTAAAAAATTTTTGTACATTGGTCAGTGTTTTTAATCTAATGCCAGTACTACCTTTTTAAAGCTTTATATTATATTTAAATATTGGGAAGGTAAATGATCTGTGTCCGTTATCCTTCCTCAAGACACTTTTTCACAGTATTCAACACATAGTTTCTCAATCTATAATAATTATGCTGCTGGTGATAACTAATACTTAACTAGGCACTTTGTGCCAAGTATTTTTCTTAGTACTTCATAATAGAAACTCATTTAATCCTAGAAGGTAGGTATTGTTATCAATTACAGATGAGGAAACCATGGTAGAAAGAGATAAAATAACTTTCCTGCCATCACAAAGCTAGTAAATTGTAGGGCAGGATCCAAAACCAGGCAGCTTTGTTCCACAGCTAAACTCTGGACTATGCCCTTATCAAACTACCTCATCTCTTGGTAATAAGGATTAAATGAGAGCCCTAGGCACTATGTATACTGGGTCTTTAATCCTTGCAACTCAAGAGTTTTTTCTTTCACTTTCATAGACTGAAGACACAGGTTCAGAAACATTAAGTAATTAAGGTTCAGTAAACTCTTACTGAATGAAACCAGAGACTTAAACATATCATCTGACTACTAATTCACTGATATTTTATAATGTGCAGTTATTAGAAAAGAAATATCCAAGTGATTGGTCATGGTTATTTTTTTTCCCCTCAAAACATTACATAAAAATGGAAGATAAATTCTAGGCTAGAAAATTTTCTTAAACTATAGGCTTCACTTAAGAAAGCTTGCAGAAGAGGGGCACCTGGGTGGCTCAGTTGGTTAGGCGCCGACTCTTGATTTTGGCTCAGGTCATGATCTCAGAGTCCTGAGATGGAGCCCCACATTGGCGTCGAATCTGCTTAAAATTCTCTCTCCATCTTCCTCTGTCCCACACAGTGGGCACTCTCTCAAAAACAGAAGAAAAGACTTAAAGAAGAGTCTAGCAAGTTTGAAAAAAGATAACATAGACCTTGACTCTTTGCTGTAGCCATTTCAATATAAGTATCAAATATTGTTATAAGTCTCTTGTGGGTTTCTTTGTTGTTGTTGGTCTTGTTTGTTTTATAGCTTTAAGGCAAAAATGGCTAATTGATATAAATACCTACTCAAATGAGTGGAATCCCATTCAAATGGGATCTAATAGCCATATGTTAACCACCTTAATTATTTTATCAATGAAAAATGTTTTAAGCTTCTTATTGGGATTTTCAAGCATATATGAATGTAGTAGAATAATAGACGCCTGCCCCCACGCGCGCCCCAAGCAATCCGTCACCCAAGTTCAGCATTTATTAACTTCACCAGAATGTTCATTTGTCTCATCCTTTTTTGTTGATGTATGTTAAACAAATCTCAGACATGCCATTTCTCCTATTTTAGTGTATCTAAGTGATTAGGATCTTTTAAAAACATGACTCTAAAACTGGTATCACACCTAATAAATTTTATAATTCCACAGTATTATCTGATGCCCAGTTCATGTTTCGTATGCCTTAATTGTCCCAAAATGTCTTCTTACATTTGAATTATTCAAATCGGGATCCAACCCTTTCCCTTTCCACACTAGCCAGGGAGGGGTCCGACCACATGCTCTTGTTCTGCATTCCCATGGTAACTTAAAGAGAAGCTTTCACAATGTCCAGAGCCCTTGATATCCTGCAAATATAGGAGGAAGATGTCCTCAAATTCCTCGCAGCAGGAACCGACTTAGGTGGCACCAACCTTGACTTCCAAATGGAGCAGTACATCTACAGAAGGAAAAGTGATAGTACCTACATCATAAATCGGAAGAGGGGGCACCTGGGTAGCTCAGTCGGTTAAGCATCCAACTCTTGATCTCAGCTTAGGTTTTGATCTCAGGGTCATGAGTTCAAGCCCCACATTGGGTTCCATTCTGGGTGTGGAGCCTACTTTAAAAAAAAAAAATCTGGACAGAACCTGGGAGATGCTTCTGCTGGCAGCTCGTGCCATTGTTGCCACTGAAAACCCAGCCGACGTCAGTGTCCTGTCATCCAGAAATATTAGCCAGCGAGCTGTGCTGAAGTTTGCTGCTGCTACTGGAGCCACTCCCTACTGTTGGCTGCTTCACCTCTGGAACCTTCGCTAACCAGATCCAGGCAGCCTTCCTGGAGCCAGGACTGCCCACAGCCTCTCACAGAGGTGTCTTCTGTTAACCTGCCTACCACTGCTCTGTGTAACACAGACTGCTCTGCGCCGTATGGACACTGCCATCCCTTGTAACAGCAAGGGAGCGCACTTAGTTGGTCTGACGTGGCGCATCCTGGCCTGGGAAGTTTGTGCGTGCTTGGCACCATTTCCCATGAACACCCATGCAAAGTCATGCTTGATCTCTACTACTACAGAGATCCTGAAGAGCTTGAAAAGGAAGAGCAGGCCGCTGTTGAAAAGGCTGTGACCAAGGAGGACTTTCAGGGTGAATGGACTGATCTAGCTCCTGGGTTTACTGCTACTCAGCCTGAAGTCACAGACTGGTCACAGACAGTTCCCTACTGAATGAAAACTGGAGTGCTTAGCCTGCCACTGAAAACTAGCCTATAGCTGCCACTGCTCAGGCCACTGAAATCGTAGGAACAACCACTGAGCAGTCTTAAGCTGCTCTTTCACAAAGGCAAACAAAATGGAAATAAGGTTGACAGAAAATAATCAATTGCTAAAAAAAAAACCAAAAAACAAACAAAAAAAACCTGATAAAAAAAAACCCCAAATCAGGATCCAAGTAAAATGCACTCATTGCTTTTGTTTGATATGTTACTTGAGTCTTCCCATCAACTTCCTGGATTTCTCTGCCATTTGTTTTTTGAAAAAACAGTCGTATCTTCGTGATGGTGTTTAGTGTGTTCATTTATCCCTCATATTTTCTGTAAGCTGGTAGGTTGGCTTAAAGGCTTGATTGGGGCACCTGGGTGGCTCAGTTGTTAAGCGTCTGCCTTCGGCTCAGGGCGTGATCCTGGGATTCTGGGATCGAGCCCCACATCAGGCTCCCTGCTCCACTGGGAGCCTGCTTCTTCCTCTCCCACTCCCCCTGCTTGTGTTCCCTCTCTCGCTGTCTGTCAAATAAATAAAATAAAATCTTAAAAAAAAAAAAAAGCAGGTCTTCTAATGGGCTGTCTTTAAAAAAAATAAAAAATAAAGGCTTATTATATATAGTGTTTTTTTGTTGGTTTGGCAAGACTGCATGGGTGCTGTGGTGCACATCAGGAGGCACATAATGTCTGGTTGTCCCACTTTTAGTGTGATGAAGTTGATCACTGCATTCAGGTAAAGGGATATTGCAGTCATTATTGTTGTTGATGGTGAAACTGTTCCATCTTCGGCCAGAAGGAACCCATCAGGTCAGTTCCTGTGCTTTTTGTTCTATATAACCCTGGTGGTCTTTCATGCTTCTTTCAGGTATGTTTAGATGATTCAAATGTATTTTAGACATTTCTGGCCCCAGATCTGGAATCAGTCTTTATTCCCCAGGAGTGGTAGTTCCTCCTTTAAAGTAGAAAATGGTATTTAGAGTCCCCAATTTGGAATTAGGGAAGCTAGCTGTTATTAGATTGGTCATTGCCTTTAGGCCTTTTCAATGACCAGAGGTGGAAGTACGTATTTCTTAGAAAGAGAAAAATGAAATCATGAGTTCAAATTGAAATTTCAGTTCTGATTTAAGATTACATGATTTTTCTTTATGTTTCTTTTCTTCTCTGCTGAAAATTCTGGTTTCTGACATTAACAATTACTGGCTTTATCCTACAATATGCACATAATAGTTTCAGAATAAATATACTAACAGTGTTACTGATAGTACAACTATTGAAATCAGTTTAAGAATTCTTTGCAGTTCTTTTTGTCTCTGGGACATATATCAGAACATCACATTTAAGATCACTTGAAATTACTCTCCTCTGTGTGATTATAACAGCAACCTGATAAATGAGAAGATTCATTTGGTTGGGTTTGGTGATTTTCTTTTTTATTTAACCTTGTTTTATAATTACATAAAATATTTACATTGTTCAAAGTTAAAATTTTAACTCAAGGTACATTTGAAATATTTTAGTACCCACCTTTATCCTCTCTAGCCTTTCTCCCTTCTGTAGTTTTCCATTTTATTAATTTTTGGTTTACCCTTCCATTCACTGTTTCTTTCTAAAAGTACAAGCAAGTATATATAAATCTATCTGCATTCCTACTCATTGTTACAAAAGGTAACATACTAAACATACATTTTCACTTAATAAATCCTAGAAGTGATACTACATAGCAGTGTATTTTCCTCATTTCTTTTTCTAAAAAAGAGGCTTTTATAGAAAGCCGCAGTCTTCCATTGTGCAGATATACCATAGTTTATTCAATGAATGCCCTTATTGATGGATGTTAGGGTTATTTGTGGTGTTTTGCTATTACAAGTAGTGCTGCTATTAATATTTTTAAGCATACATGAAATTCTTTTTTTACTAGGTATTTTGACCAACGTGATTTAGCTGACGAACCATCTTGATGTTGCTGGTGTCTCAGGGAGAGAAGATACCTGTGATGAAGGCAGCCTGAGTCTTGAGGATGTAGTGACAAGTGAGAACTGAATCACATCTTCAACATTATTTGAAGGGTCTTCATCTTAACCTGTGCATCTCAAGTTGACATTCAGAAGATAAATTGTATTGATTTGAGTATCTTAAGTATTCTTTGGAAAATCCCAACCAGCCAGTTTTTGATGAACAGTTTAAACAGTTTTCTGTTATTACATGCTTTTAAAACAAATTGAGTGCCATTTATTGATGAAGCATCCCGTTCAGAAACTGTATGATGAAATTTTACAGAGATCCTTGGTGCTTTTTCATTGTTTCTTTACATAAATACACATAAACTCTTATTGAAAATGTGTTTTGGTTATTAAAATCTTGTTTGACTCTTGAACAAAACAAAAGACAATGGATAAATGTCCTTAGTATTAGAATTAAGATAATCTTGATTAAGTGGCAAATGTTTTCATAGTCAGCAACAAAACTAATCAAATTTTTTTCCCTCTAAGCTCCATACTTTTTAACCACTTTATTACTCAAAACTTTTTCTTAAATCATTTTCTGTAATACCCTAATAAGTCCACTGTTTTGTCTGTCAGATCTCTTGTTCATATCACTTAAAATTTCTTTATCAGGTAGGAATATTTTCTACTTTAACAGAAGATCCAAGTAGCAGTCTTTCTTCAGTAGGGATTTATTTTTCTCACATAACCATAAGTCAAGAGGAGCTGGCTACTGGCATTGGGTCAGTGACTCCACAATACCAATGTCTCTGAGAGTATTGTGGTCTTTCCCTTTTGGTAACAAGATGGCCACTGCAGGTCAAGGCAGTGTGTCTGTATTCAAGACTGAAAAAGGGGGAAGGATTCATAGCCTTCCACATCTGATTCTCATAACAGCAAAACTTTCCCCAGAAATTCACAGCAGATACGTGTTCATTTGTTGGCCACAAGCGTGTAACATGATCATCTCTAGCTCCAAGGAAGGTGGAGAAATAAAATTGTAAGCCTTTCTAGTCTTTCCAGTAGGAGGTAGAAAAGGAAAAGGTGGGGGGGGGGGGGGAAAAGGAAAAGGGGATTGGAAATACCTGCAGATCTGGGGCACCTGAGTGGCTCAGTGGGTTGGGCATCTGCCTTTGGCTCAGGTCATGATCCTGGGGTCCTGGGATCAAGTCCTGCACTGGGCTTCCTGCTCAGTGGCAAGTCTGCTTCTCCCTCTGTGATCTCTCTCAATCTTGCTCTCTCTCAAATAAATAAAATCTTCAAAAATAAATAACATAAAATTACATTATTTCATCTGTCTCTCTTAGCAGAATAAGCCTAGTTGGAGGCTGAATTAGATTAAAAGTGGTTCAGGTTATCAGTTCTAGCATCCGAGAACAAAGAAAAAATGTTTCAGAAATTACAGAGAAAGATCAAGTTGACCTGTGTTCATGCCAAGATTATATTTTGCTATACATATTACCAAATTCCCACCAAAGTTCTAAAAAAAATGTTCCCCAAATGTACCTTAGATTATTGATTTATACGAGCTGTAGTGTTTCTGAAAAAAACGGTAATCAAATATGAGGTTAAACAAAATTAAGCTAATTATTTTTTGATTTTTTTTCAGAACCTATAACATGCCATTAATGTGCATTAAAAATCTACAAAAGGGGGCACCTGGGTGACTCAGTTAAGCATCTGCCTTTGGCTCAAGTCATGATCTCAGAGTCCTGGGATCAAGCCCTGTGTTGGGCTCCATGCTCAGCATGGAGTCTGCTTGAGATTCTCTCTCTTCCCCTTCCTCTTGTGCATGCATGCTCTCGCTCACTCACTCGCTTGCTCTAAAATAAATAAATCTTTAAAATCTACAAAAGAGGATGGATTTCTAAAATACATTTGATCACAATACTCATTTTTCAAAGACCACTTTGAGGGGCAACTGGGTGGCTCAGCTGGTTAAACAGCCAACTCTTAATTTTGGCTCAGGTCATGACCTCAGTATCCTGAGATCGAGTCCTGCATTGGGCTCCACACTAACCCTTGGAGCTTAAGATTCTCTCTCCCTCTGCCCCTCCCCCCACAGGTGCGCATGAGCATGTGCACACACTCTCTCTCTGAGCACTTTGAAAAGCTTTTATAGGTTGTGTCCAGTTTCTTTAACTGATGACCCCCCAAATTGTGCCAATTTCAGTTTCTGCAATTAGTTTGAGGGCCTGAGTGAACTTCCACCCTACAGCCATATTCTAGTGGGACTGTGAAACAATTCACCCGGTAACCTTGGATCTAGGATTTTGTTTCCTTTTGTCACTGCATGTTGGGTCCCGCTGTGGATTAAATATGTCCCCCCAAAATGCATATATTCAAGTTATAACCCTCAAAGTGATAGTATTAGGAGGCAGAGTCTTTGGGAAGTGATTTTTAGATCATGAGAGCCCTGTCCTCATGAATGGGATTAGTCCCATATAAAGAAACCCGTTACTAGTCACCTCCTGCCAAATGAGGACACAGTCAAAATATTGTGAACAAGGAAGCAAGCCCTCCTCACCAGACACTGGATCTCCTGGTGCCTTAACCTTGGCCTTCCCGGTCTCCAGAACTGTGAGAAATAAATATGTTTCTTATAAGCCACCAGTCTATGCTTTCTGTCATAGTAGCTAGCCCAAATGGACTAAGATTCTTTTTTTTTTTTTTTTTTTANTAAGATTTTATTTGAGAGAGAATAAGAGAGCACAAGCGGGGTGAAGGGCAGAGGGAGAAGCAGACTCCCCACTGAGCAGGGAGCCCAATGCGGGACTGGATCCCAGGACTCCAGGATCATGACCTGAGCTGAAGGCAGATAGTTAACCAACTGAGCCACCCAGGCACCCCCAAATGGACTAAGATTCTGATGACATCTCCAATCCTAAGTCCTCTTATGAGGTTTGATTGCTAGAAGGAGAGATCAAGCTGTCATTACCGTTAGTAGAAGCTACTGACTGAACAGTTTACGTAGGCTATTGAAGTTTGTCATTCATACAGTATAGTTTTTGGTTTTTTTTAGAGGGAAGGGGGTGGGGCAGAGGTAGAGAATTGTAAGCAGGTTCCACGTTCAGTGTGGAGCCTGATGCAGGGCTCGATCTCACAAACCTGAGATCATGATCTGAGCCAAAATCAAGAGTCAGACACCTAACCAACCGAGCCACCCCATCACCCCCATACAGTATAGTTTTCTACTTTTGAAAAATACCTCTGTTCTTTAAAACAGGTATGCTATTCATTAAGGGCCCTTGATGACTATAATTAAGATGAAATCATGCAAGAGGATACTGAAATCTAAGCTACTTTCTAATTGTAAAAGGCTTATAAGCCAGAATATTCTGTGTGATATTTTTATTCTTTATTTCCATATATACACACAACAGGCATTGTGCTATTTACATAGATTATCTCAATGTTTACATCAATTTTATGATTTTATCCCTCTTAACATTTNCGATGTGGGGCTCGATCCCAGAACGCCAGGACCACGCCCTGAGCCCGAAGGCAGACGCCTAACAACTGAGCCACCCAGGCGCCCCTAAGCTACTTTCTAATTGTAAAAGGCTTATAAGCCAGAATATTCTGTGTGATATTTTTATTCTTTATTTCCATATATACACACAACAGGCATTGTGCTATTTACATAGATTATCTCAATGTTTACATCAATTTTATGATTTTATCCCTCTTAACATTTTTTTTTAAAGATTTTATTTTTTTATTTGAGAGAGAGCAAGAGAGTGAGGGAGCATGAGAGCAGGGGGAGGGGAGGGGGGAAGCAGACTTCCCACTGAGCAGGGAGCTGGACCTTGGTTGGGATCATGACCTGAGTCAAAGGCAGATGCTTTACTAAGCCTCCCAGGCACCCCTCTTAATAGGTTTTTAACCTGCAGTCCATGAACTTTAATGGGAAAAAATTACATCTCTATTTTTACCATCCTGCTACTTAGCATTTCCTTCAGTTATAAATATAGGGAACAAACCACAGCAGCATTCGTCAATACCTGTGACTTTGTTAGCATCAGAAGTCCTAAATGTTTTCATATGAAATTGTAGTTCCAGATGTTTTAGAATATTCACACAGTAGTTCAAAGTATGGGAGCTATTAAACCTACCTCTAGATCATGTGTGACTGCAGACCTTCCTGTCTATAGCTTCTGGTGCCAACTAACCATAGGCCTGGAAGCCAACACCCAACATTGTAGGTGTATGTTCTCACATTGGTGACACGGGTGTTTGCATTACTTTCCAGCATTCCCTATATATGATCTATAAATGGAAGGAACTGAGCCAACAGACCACCCCACAAGCTCTTAGGCAAGCTAAACAACAGCTGTCATACTGATTTTTATTAAAAGATTAACTTTAACTTATATATATATATATTTAAATAATCCTTTGTAACCTTATGTATTTTATTTGTGCATTAAAAACATTGTGAGGAATTAAAAAACATCAATACACTGCCAAATAAGAGTCCATGGCCCCCAAAAGGTTAAAAAAGGAAAACAAAAAACAAAAAAAACCAGAACCCTATACCATGGGGAAATGAATTTTTCACCACTGTCCCATCCCATCCCAGGTATGGGTCCTGAAAGTTTTCTCCAACATTCCCCCCAAGAACTCCTGCTTCAAAGAAGGGCAGCTTGGATGAGGCTTTCTCCAAAAAGGGCAGTTTGGATGAGGCTCGATAAACTTTGTGCGAGAGTAAAGCATTCCTTCTGCTAGATCTATAGCTGATGACCCACAGAGTACCCCTTTTGAAAGAGAAAACAATGGCTTACCTGGTTCCTCAGGCACAAGTGGCTTAAATACTTATCTGTATCACTGGCTGGTCTTTCATGCAGTAAACAATCTCTTCTCTGTGGCACTGGGCATCTTGATGTTCAATAAATGCTCTCTGCGGATGGCACTCTCTGTAATGCCTTTCTCCCTAACCCAAGGCCTCTGCTAGGTGGCCTCCTTGACTTCCACTAGCTTCAGACCTGTACCCTGCCCCAACCCAACTCTCAGCCGAGGTCACTCTGTGAACCCTAGGACTCAGAAACACATAGCTTAAAAATCACTGATTATCATTATTTCTCACCTCAAATAGAAATATCCTTATTGTGGCGATGATTATTTTAAAACCCAAATAATGTAAAGCTAAATGTCAAAAATCTCCATCTACTGTACAACTTACTTGTAACTTTCCAGTCTGATACAATCATGTATATTTATACATTGCATGTGCAGTAACCTATAACAAACTTTTTTCTCTTAACGTCAACATCATTCCATGTACACAAATACATGTAGATTTCATCCTTTTCCCCAGCTGCACAGTATATTCTTATATGTCAGTACCATAATTTAATCAAGTGCCATCAGTGAACACTTAACTAGTGAAAATCCTTATACATACAAGTTTGCATACTCATTTTTCCCAGCTTGGGATATACTTGACATATAACGTTGTTTTTTAAGTTTAAGGTGTACAGCATAATGAACTGATATATATTTATATTGCAAATGATCGCAGTAGTGAATGCATCCACCACCTCAGTTACAATATTTTGTGTGTGGTGAAAACTTTTAAGATCAACTCTCTTAGCAGCTTTCAAATACATAATATTGTTAAGTATAGTCACCATGTTGTGCACTACATGCCTAGAACTTACTCATCTTACAACAAGAAGATTATACCCTTTAACCACCTTCACCCTCATTTATTTTCTTAGATTAAATTTGTAGAAATGGAATTGCTGAATTAAAGCATATGTGTGTTTTAAATTGGTAAGTGCTCTTTTAAAGTGCAGATATTCACTTACGGTGAATATGATATGCTCTATAAATATTTTCCCCTATTTTAACATTTTCATAGTGTTTTCTGCCACGAAAACAGTTTTAAAAATTTTTGTCAACAGTTTTGTGTGCGTGTGGTAAAAAACACCTAACATGAAATCTACCTTCTTAAATTTGCATGTATACTGTATTAACTATATGCATTGTTATACAGATCTCTAGAACTTTTTCATCTTGCATAACTGAAATTCTATACTCCTTGAACAACTCCTAATTTCCCTCTTTCCCCAATCCCTGGCAATATATTCTACATTCTGTTTCTATGAATCTGACTACTTTAGATACCTCATATGAGTGATTATCACACTTTTTTATCCTTCTGTGACTGGCTTGTTTCACTCAACATAATGTCCTTAATGTTCATCCATGCTGTTGCATATGACAGGACTTTCTTCTTTTGGTTAAGCCTGAGTAGTATTCCACTGAATGTATATACCATATTTTCTTCATCCATTCATCTGTTAAAGGACACTTAACACTTAGGTTGTTTCCACCTCTTGGCTCTTGTGAATAATATTACAGATGTGAGAGTGCAGATTATCTAAGATCCGGATTTCAATTCTTCTGAATAAATACTCACAAGGGGGACTGCTGCATCATATGGCAGTCCAGTATTTAGTTTGTTTGTTTTTAAGTGGCCTCCATGCCCAACATGAGGCTTGAACTCATGACCTGGGATCAAGAGTCTCTACTGACTGACTGAGCTAGCCAGGTGCCCCAACTCAGTTTTAGTTTTTCATGGAACGTCCATACTACTTTCTATAGCAGCTATACCATTTTACATCCCCACTAATAGTGCACAAGGGTTCCAAATTCGCCACATCCTTGCAAACATTTTTCTTGTTTGGATAATGGCCATCCTAACAGGTGTGAGGTGATACCATGATTTTGATTTACACTGATGATTACTGATATTGAACATCTTTTCACATACTTGTTGGCCATTTGTATATCTTCTTTGGAAAAATATGTTTAAGTCCTTTGTCCATTTTTTAATAGGTTATTTATTTTTTTGCTTTTGAGCTGTAATAAGAGTTCCTTATATATTTTGGGTGTTAACCTCTTAGTGGGGTTAATAAATGTGGTTTGCGAATATTTTCCCCATTCCATAGGTTACCTTTTCACTCTGTTTCCTTTACTGTATGCAAGCTTTTTAATTTGATATAGTTCTAATTTGTCTATTTTGCTTTTGTTGCCTGTTTTTGATGTCAAATCCAAGAAAATATTGCCAAGACCAACATTATGAAGCTTTTCCTCTCTGTTTCCTTCTAGGAGTTTTATAGTTTCAGGTCCTAAGTATAGGTCTATAATCCACTTTGAGTTAATTTTTGTGTATGGTATAAGGTAAGGGTCCAATTTCATTCTGTTGCAGTTGGATATCCAGTTTCCTTAATACCATTTTTTAAAGATGTTATCAATTTTTTTTAAGTTCCTTTATATTTCCTTTAATTTCCTTTGTATTTTCCTTTATAACATGGTACATTTTTTTAAAAGGCCTTCTCTACTATAAGATCATAAAACTAATCTCATATCTTCCACAGTACTCTATAGTTCTATCATTTTACATGCAAACCTTTAAGTTCTTCTCTTCCCTCCCCTTCCTCCTCCTGAGAAAAAAAGAAATTCAATTCTCCCATATTATTTCTTGTATAACCTAACTCTCCCTTTGTCTCAGCTACAAAAGACTCCTTTTGGGCTACAAGTAACAAAGTGCAGAACCGAAAGTATATTGAACAAGTTAAGGAATTTATTATCTCATGTAACAAAAGTCCAAAGGAAAAGCAGTTCCAGGATTGGTTAATTCAGAAGCACAGTTAAGGTGCTTTCTATCTGTGCACCCTGCTATCCTCAGTATGATGGCTGTCATCTTTATGCTTGTCCTCTCTCCGTTATCAGATGGAAGAGGAGATGACAGATGTGCAGATGAGCAATGACCCCAAACCACTGAGAAGATAGGGTCCAATGAAAGTTGACGTACCTAATCCAATTATCCATCCCTCTGCTCTTGGGAAATAGTAATTAGGGAATAAAGATAAGGATGTTAGAACCTTCACCAGCCCTTCCACACATGGGGAGAGAAGCTGAAAGTCAAGACTGTAACAGGAGTAAGTATAAAATTCCTTCCTCAAATACCTAACATTCTTTGGCCCTGGAGTCACTGAATTCACATTTAAACTAAATCTATATTTCACTTTTATTACATTAATGGAGCTCTCAAGGACTGAATTCTATTAAAGTAAAATTAAGGACTGAATTCTGTATTCTGTTAAAGTAAAATGAGCTTTTTAAGCAATTTAGGTGGTTAGATAGGATGTATATATCACACACACACACACATAATACACAATGTATATAATAAAATCCTCATAGGAATAAAAATTCTTAATAGAAATAAATTATAATAAAATAAAAATTGTTTTAGTGTACTGTTTGCTTTTCTTAAATAACTAAAACAAATTCATAAAGTGAAACCAAAATGTGTTCATTCTTACAGAAATGATTCTGATTGATGCATACTTTTCTTAATGCTAATTTATCAAACCCTGAGTTTTGCTTCTCTATCTGTGGTTAAATACATACCACTATAAGCAAATAAGAATGTTTAAAATAAGGGTCCTACATCTTGGGGTTTAGTTATTTGAAATCAAGTTTTTCATTCTGGTTTCAGAAAAATCTATGTTATGGCAGAATGTCTCTTTATCTGCTTTAACAAGGTCTGTGTTAAATTAATAAAATACAACCTTACTCCTGCTTAAGAGTGCATCTTTCATTACATAAGTTAGCAAATAGCTTATATCAATACAAATGTCCAATAATGTAATTAAATCATTGCTACTTGAAATACTTTATACATGAATAATTTATCTCTTTACACTGTTGAAGCCTTGCCTTGGATTTCAGCGTGTTTTATAGCTTCTGTATCATCACCTGAAATTTACCTAAAAAAGGAAAAATGAAAAATCATTCCTTGATTTTAGGTACAAGGAAAACAAGACTAAACATCAATTTTCTGTTCTATTAGAAAGTAGGTTCAACGAAGAAACTTGCTATGTCAAACAACTTTTCACAATACTCAAAAAAGTCAGTTTCATTTTTATGAGATGATTATTTGTTTTGTTAATAGGTGTCTTTGCTTCTCTTTATGATTCCTACCTTTTGGGTATTTCACTGCTGATTATCATTGTGAATAGAAAGGAAATACAGTGACGCTCAAGTCAATTGTATTCTTGGTTGGGACCTTTGGTAAAAAGATCTTTGGAAAGGAGTTTAGCTATTAATAAAAGACTAGTTGGCTTTATCTAGCTTTATTCTAGAAAATTGTTTTTAAAAAAGACATTTTCAATGCTACAGGGAAATCTGCTATTTTAAAAGAATAATGCAGAAATTTTTCCTTTAAAAGTTAAGAATCACTGGGGCACCTGGGTGGTGTAGTTGGTTAAGCAACTGACTCTTGGTTTCAGTTCAGGTCGTGATCTCGGGGTCTTGGGATTGACCCCTGTGTCAGGCTCTGCACTGAGCATGGAGTCCACTTGGGACTCTCTCCCTCTGCCCTCCCCCACCCCGGGCCTGGAATAAGTAAATCTTTTTTTTTTTTTTTTTAAAGATTTTATTTATTTATTTGACAGAGATAGAGACAGCCAGTGAGAGAGGGAACACAAGCAGGGGGAGTGGGAGAGGAAGAAGCAGGCTCATAGCAGAGGAGCCTGACGTGGGGCTCGATCCCATAACGCCGGGATCACGCCCTGAGCTGAAGGCAGACGCTTAACCGCTGTGCCACCCAGGCGCCCCTGGAATAAGTAAATCTTTAAAAATAAATACATAGGGGCACCTGGGTGGCTCAGTCGGTTAAGTATCTGCCTTCAGCTCAGGTCATGATCTCAGGGTCCTGGGATGGAGCCCAGCATCAGGCTCCCTGCTCAGGAGGGAATCTGTTTCTCCCTCTCCTTCTGCCTCTCAACTCCCCCCCACCACCTTGTGCTCTCTCTCACTCACTCTCTCTTGCACTCTCTCAAATAAATAAAAATACATAAATATATGAAAGTTAAGAATCACCACTTGTCTTATGCATTCGGATTACTTTAGCACATTTTCTTAAATCACTGTCTGTTATGAATTTAAAAATCTCTGAATATGAGGGGCGCCTGGGTGGCACGGCGGTTAAGCGTCTGCCTTCGACTCAGGGCGTGATCCTGGCGTTATGGGGTCGAGCCCCGTATCAGGCTCCTCCGCTATGAGCCTGCTTCTTCCTCTCCCACTCCCCCTGCTTGTGTTCCCTCTCTCGCTGGCTGTCTCTATCTCTGTCTCTGTCGCATAAATAAATAAAATCTTTAAAAAAAAAAATCTCTGAATATGAATAAGTATGCTACATATTAAATGTTAAAATTGACAAAAGTAAAACAAAATGACTTTAGCATTTTAAATTTTCTTTAAGTTAACAAAAACAAACAAAAAAACACCAGACTTGAAAAATAATCACCAAAAACATTTTTAAGAAATGTGAATTCAACTTACAGGCAGGCATTGAAGACACTTCAGCTGTGACAATACTTTTTATCCCCAAGTTTGATAAGCCACCTCTGATTAAGCCACACGTAAATGCTAAATACTGAAAGGAACAAAAATGTAAAGAATATTAAGGATTTACTAAGATAGCAATGCTATTAACAAATATGACAGTTAGTTAAGCCTTGCTATTAGTAAGTCATTGCTGGGGTGCCTGGGTGGCTCAGTTGGTTAAGCATCTGCCTTCCACTCAGGTCATGATCCCACAGTCCAGGGATCAAGCCCTGCATCAGGCTCCCTATTCAGCAGGGAGTCTGCTGCTCCCTCTCCCTCTGCTCCTCCCTCATCATGCTCTCTCTCTCAAATAAATAAATAAAATCTTTAAAAAAAAAGAAAGAAAGAAAAGTGCTTAAACAAAGAACAACTTTAAAACATATTCTAAATTCAAAGGTCTTTTGTAGTTGGCACTGTACTTTCCCTATGAAAATCCCCATCTTCTACTCCATTAAATACCTTAGATGCATGTTCTAAATACTGCTTTCCTGCAGACATCTGAGTAAGCAGACGAAATTTGTTGTCCTGAAGTACATAGATGCCCTGTTTCAAGAATAGAAAAAACATCTAAAGTCAGTGTAGTCTGTGGTCCTTAAAACGATCTCTTCCCTTCAAAACAATTCAAGAGTTTTTTTAAGTTATTAAAATTCTTCTTTCCACTGGTTAAATTTCTTTAAATGAAGGAATTTTGCAGTCTTCAAGTTGAAGAGCTGTTCAGAACTTTAGAACACTAATATTTATTGAATGCTTTAAGATATTAAACACAGAAAGATGTATAAGATAGTTCCTACCCTTAAAGAACCCAAAGTCTAGTGCAAAGGAATCAGAAATACATGTCAAGGTGGAATTAGCAGTTATATATTATTAGCTCATATCTAGAAAGCCAATAATCAGTCACTCCTTCCCATTAGCATTTCAATACTTACAAAGAGTAAGATATTGTTATATGAAAAAATGAAAGCTACTGGTAGCTACTAGATAAATTTTCATTTTCTAACCATTAATCAAAATGCCAAATCCACTCTAAATATTTCCTTGAGTTTTATAAAACAAAGTAAATCTATTTAAATGCATAATTTTCCATGTAATCTATTAAATCCTACGTTAACAAATTATTTCAAGAGAAAAATGACATCAACTAAATAATGCAAGAGTTACTTAAGAGTTAAATATGCTCTATAAATTAAACTTTAGAAATTAATCTATAGACAAATGTGACATATTTGTGGTTCTGCAGAAAATCACCACTAAGTAATAATAACTAAGGAACTAAATCCTAAAACCTTAATCATTCTGACATTTGCTACTTTTTAAAACTTAAGATTAAGTTATTTAATTGGGGAAAGATGGGGGGCCTGGGTGGCTCAGTGGTTAAGTGACTGCCTTTGGCCCAGGTTATGATCCCAGAGTCCTGGGATGGAGCCCCCTTCTCCCTTTGCCCCTGGCCCTGCTTGGGCTTTTTCATTCTAGCTCTGCTCTCTCGCTCTCAAATAAATAAATAAAATCTTTTAAAAAAAAAAAAATTGGGGGGAAAGAAATAGCTATCATTACCAATAATTATCTCTTTGTTTTTATTCATTATATCCTATTACAGAAAAAAATAATGATGTATTAATAACATATAAAAGAAACATTTCAAAGTTGACTAGAAATTATTTTAAGTTTTATAAATAAATGGCCAACACAGAACATTTATATTAAGTTAAAAGACTTAAAAAAATAGGCCTTAATTTGTCTAAATACCTGATGATTTGTCCTTAGATTGTCGATTTGTTTCTTGAATACTGTAGTCCAAAAATCTTTACAAATGAACTTCATGATATCTAACTCATCCTTGAACCTTGCAGTATCTTTTGTAAACCTAAAAAAAATCAACTAAAAGTAATTAGTATTCTTCCTCCAAAGAAAGCAGGAGGGTCATACTATTCACTAATTTTGAAATGCCAGAACAGCACTGAACATTTATTGACAGTCATAAAGTGATAAGCACCAAGCAAAGAAGATCTCATCTCAATTCACATTCTGTTATGTAATTATGGTGCTAAAATTAGTCTAACAGTAAGCTGCAATTTTAGGTACTATTCATTCTACAACATTAAAAAAAAAAAAAAGGCTGACCATAATCACGGTATTATTATATAAAATATAACCAGATTCAATTATTCAGATAATGAGAAAGAAATACCTTATGAATTGATTTTTAAGTTATAAGATTACTACATACATAAACATAGACTCTAAAGCATTCCAATCCCTTGCACTTAAACAAAAATCCATTTAGGTTAAAGAACCTACTAGACCTTAAGTAGAAAATGCAACAAGATTTTAGACAGTTGTTTCAGTACACCAAATTTTTTAGGTAAAAAGTCTAAAACATCAAAATATACATACACATTTTCTTCAAATATTAAAACATAAAAGTTGGATAATGGAGTTAAACTAGCATCAGACCTAAAAAAAACTTTTAATCTGTGAATTAAAGAACAGAGAATAACTAAAATTTAGGAATTAAAATTAAACTATTTCAAATTTTATACAATCTTTTGAAATGGATCACCTTTGTTTATAACCTACCTGGAAGAAAATTTTCAAATCCATACTGCTCACCTTTCTATCAATCCTTGTCCCACTCGAAACCCCATGTTTTCCAGCTTAGTAATACAGCGTCCATTTTCCTATTTTAAAAAATAATAGTTTTGAGTATTTTTAGAATGCCAGAATATTAAAAAAAAATTTTAAGATGTTGACTAAAAATATTAATCTAAGTGGTTACACTTTTTTCACTAAAACATTCTTTTTCTTTTTTTTTAAGATTTTATTTATTAATTTGAGAGAGCACGAGAAGGGGGAGGGGCACAGGGAGAGGAAGGAGCAGACCCCCTTGCTCAGCAGGAAGGCTGACGCAGGGCTAGATCCCAGGACCCTGAGATCATGACCTGAGCTGAAGGCAGACGCTTAACTGACTAAACCATCCAGGCCCCCTCACTAAAATATTTTTTTAAAAAGTGAATTGCAAGTTGTATTTGAGTTTTCTTAGTACTAATCATTTCATAAGGCAATAAGGTAAACAGGGAACTGTTAATTATTACTTTTCAGAAATACCAACTCCTCTTCCTAATTACTCCCTCTAACCTTTTTTTCCCCCCATTTTCAACTATTACCTCCTCAGTTATAAAAATGAAGTCAAAGTATCACCTTTCCATCAATTCCCTTTGGGAAGTCTTTAAATTTTATTGTTCCTTGAGTCAAAATGTCTCTTAGAATCATCCAAGCTTTCCAGTTCTCAGCGTCTTAGTTGATTACCCCACCATCCTATGCCAGGAATCACGCAGTTGAGTTGGTTTGCTCTTTCTCTGACAATTTCGCCCAGTCTTCAGACTTAAAATACTACCCATATGCTGAAGACTCTTAAAATCCTCTGGACCATCTACAAAGCCATATATCATCCACATTTCTCTATGTCGGAGGCCTCGACCTTCTACTCTTCTTCACTCACGTGGGCTCTAGCGCTACTAGTGTTACTGTTCTTAAACACGCCAAGCATGCTCAATCTCAGGGCTCCTGCACGGGCAGCTCTTCCTCCAGATAGCCACATGACCAACTCCCTTGCTTCAAGTCTTCACTCACATGTTACCATCTCAGTGAGGCCCTTTTTCCTTTTTTTTTTCAGGTGTACAATATAATAATTCAACAATTCTATAGATTATTCAGTGCTCATCACAATAAGCATATTCTTAATCACCTTTATCTATTTCACCCATCACCCTACCCACTCACATCAGTGAGGGTCATTTTAACTATCTTCTTTAAAACTGCAACATACTGCCCTTCAGAAATCTTCTATTCTGCGGGCGCCTGGGTGGCACAGCGGTTGGGCGTCTGCCTTCGGCTCAGGGCGTGATCCCGGCGTTATGGGATCGAGCCCCACATCAGGCTCCTCTGCTAT
This sequence comes from Ailuropoda melanoleuca, assembly GCF_002007445.2. Classification (NCBI taxonomy): domain Eukaryota; kingdom Metazoa; phylum Chordata; class Mammalia; order Carnivora; family Ursidae; genus Ailuropoda; species Ailuropoda melanoleuca. The sequence continues at coordinate 16,234,481 of NC_048237.1, forward strand.
GAGCCTGCTTCTTCCTCTCCCACTCCCCCTGCCTGTGTTCCCTCTCTCACTGGCTGTCTCTATCTCTGTCGAATAAATAAAATCTTTAAAAAAATAAAAAAATAAAACTGCAACATACTGCCCTTCAGAAATCTTCTATTCTGCGGGCGCCTGGGTGGCACAGTGGTTAAGCGTCTGCCTTCAGCTCAGGGCGTGATCCCGGCATTATGGGATCGAGCCCCACATCAGGCTCCTCTGCTGGGAGCCTGCTTCTTCCTCTCCCACTCCCCCTGCTTGTGTTCCCTCTCTCGCTGGCTGTCTCTATCTCTGTCAAATAAATAAATAAAACCTTAAAAAAAAAAAAGAAATCTTCTATTCTGTTGATTGTCAAAGTGTGCTCCAAGACCAGTAACATTAGCATCACATATGAACTTGTAAAAACTGCAAATTCTGAAACCCAATTTGTTGAATCAGAAACCGCAGATGGAGGGTTAGTAATTTGTGTTTTAAGAAGCCCTCTAGGGGCGCCTGGGTGGCTCAGTCATTAAGCGTCTGCCTTCGGCTCAGGTCATGGTCCTGGGGTCCTGGGATCCAGCCCCGCATTGGGCTCCCTGCTCCGCGGGAAGCCTCCTTCTTGCTCTCCCACTCCCCCTGCTTGTGTTCCCTCTCTCTCTGTCAAATAAATAAATAAAATCTTAAAAAGAAAAAAAAAAAAGAAGCCCTCTAAAAGTAGGGTGCCTGGCTGGCTCAGTGGCTAGAGCATGCAACTCTTGACCTCTGGGTTGTAAATTCAAGCCCCATTTTGGGTGTAGAGATTACTTAAAAATAAAGTAATATAGAAAAATGAAAAAGAAGCCCTCTAAAAGTGATTCTGATGCCCTATCCCATTTCCCTGCTTAATTAGTCTCCAAAGGACTTCTTTCACCATTTAACACACTATGTTCATTTTACTAATTTCACATTGTCCATGTCCCTCCATCCCCACCTTCTGCTATAATACAGCTCCAAAATAGCAGGGATATTTATATATTCTGAAGCTTGTTAGTCTCCACTAAGTACACCAGAGGCCTCATTATTTGCTGAACTTTCTTCTAAGGAACCATGTATTCTACTAATGAGGTTGGGACTACTAAATCTGTACTTTTATAGTACAAACTTTATTGGACAAAGCTATAGAGAGGTCCCAGAGCCCCTCAAGTTAGGCATATTCAAAATGATATGTGGGGCACTTCGCTGGCTCAGTAGAGCATGCAACTCAATCCCAGGATTCTAAGTCCGAGCCCCACATTGGTTGTAAAGATTACTTAAAAATAAAATATTTTAAAAAATCAAATGAGGGGCACCTGGGTGGCTCAGTCAATTAAGTGACCAACTCTTGGTTTCGGCTCAGGTTGTGGTTTCAGGGTCATGGGATCAATAACTGCGTCAGACTCCATGCTCAGCACGGATTCTGCTTGAGATTTTCTCCCTCCACCCGCCCCTGTGGTCTCTTTCTCTCTCAAAAAATAAAGAAAATAAATAAATAAAATCTTTTTTTAAAAAGATATTATGTTAATTTCCTCAGCCTATGCTGCCTCTAAAATTCCCTAAATTCATTAATGGCACCACCATCCACCTAGTTACCCCAACCAGAAAACTTCCATTTTCTTCACCTCTTTACTCCCAACCTTCCACATGCACTGCAGTCCTGGGGAGCCGATCGTCTATATGCTTTCAAAATCTATCTTCTCTCTCCATCCTTACTACTTAAGTTAGCCCTTCTCATTTCTCTCTTTGTTTTCAATTAGAGCCTTCTGATTGATCTCCCTGTTTTTTCTTCCTTTGTTTTATATCTTCTGTATTTCTGTAGACTTTCTAAAAATCAAATCATGTTATTTCTCTACTGAACCTTTCAGCACCCTCTCCCCTTTATTCAAAATAAAGTTCAAACTCCTTAGCATGGCATTATGTGCCTTTCCTTAAATGATATTGGCTAAACAGATTCACTAACAGCCACATATTCACAAACATCTCTCCTACTACACTGAAATTTCTGCAACAACTCCAGAGTTCCATGCTTTCTTCTGCCACCCCACATACAGTGTATGGAATACCACTTGCTGTTCCATACACTGTATAGCCTTTATTTATTTTTTAAAAAGATTTTATTTATTTATTTGAGAGAGAAAGAGACAGAGCACGAGCAGGGGGAGAGGCAGAGGTAGAAGCAGACTCCCTGCAAGCAGGGAGCCTGACGTGGGGCTGGAACCCAGGACCCTGGGATCATGACCTGAGCCGAAGGCAGACACTTAACCAACGGAGCCCCCCAGGTGCCCCTTTATTTATTTTTAAAGATCTATTTATTTGAGAGACTGACCGTGTGTATAGTGGGGAGAGGAACAAAGAGAATCTCAAGCAGACTCCCCACTGAGCATGGAGCCTGACACAGGGCTCGATCTCAGAACCCTGACATCATGACCTGAGCCAAAACCAAGAGTAGGACATCCAACCAACTAGGCCACCCAGGCACCCCACTGACCATATATCCTTTAAATTCAGCTCAAGTATCATATCCTCCCAAAAGCCTTCCTTGACACTCCTTTGGGCCCCATGCCGTTATAACACTCTGCACATAAATCTATTATTGTACTTAACACAATCATTCGTTTTTCTGTTATCCTCCAGCTCACTTCAAAACATGCTCAGGTGGAAGAAAAAGAAAAATTCCCACGTGGAATAAGTAACCTGTCAGCCTTTGGGAACAATCTGGTCTTTGTAGAATCAGCCAGGAGTATGTTGATTAGCAGGAAATATGACTATATGTAGACATTCTCAAACCCTAATTACTAATCACATGAGCTTTTGAATTATGTCCTAGTAAATACCTTCTGATGTTGTTGCTACTTGTTCATTCACTTTGGTATCTGTGAATACTCACTAGTAGGTACCAAATTTTTAGGAAAAATTAAACTTGAGAATATTTTATCTATTAACCTTTTTAAAAAATCTATTCTCCATAAATTGGTAAATGCCTAATTATTCAGTATTTAAGGATTTAATTCCACCTTAAGCATAGTTTGAAAAATCATTGGAGAGTGAGAATACTGGTTCTTAAAACTTATGACTTCATCTCAGAAAAGATATACAAAAACCATTGCTTAATGTCAGGATCATGTGTCTTTTACATTTTTTTATTATGAAAAATCTGAAGTACACTTAAAGTAGAGACACTAATACAACAAACCCTCATCCACCTAGATTCCAAAATGGATTCTAATCAACACAGTCACATTAACTTTTTAAAATCCTTTTTGCTTATATGCACTTTCAATTCCCCATTGTAAAGAAAGTGCAATAAGAAAAAAAATCTTTTTTAGTTTATTTAGTTTTAAAGATTTATTTTTTTTTAAAGATTTTATTTATTTATCTGACAGAGAGAGAGACACCCAGTGAGAGAGGGAACACAAGCAGGGGGAGTGGGAGAGGAAGAAGCAGGCTCCCAGTATAGGAGCCTGATGTGGGGCTCGATCCCAGGACTCCGGGATCACCCCTGAGCTGAAGGCAGACGCTTAACGACTGAGCCACCACGCGCCCCTAAAGATTTATTTTTAAATAATCTCTACACCCAGTGTGGAGCTCAAACTTACAACCCCAAGATCAAGAGTCACATTCTCAGTTGGTGCACCTTTGCAGTGCAGTGGCTAAGCATCTGATTCTTGGTTTTAGCTCAGGTTGTGATCTCAGGGTTGTGGGATCACACTCAGCATGGAATCTGCTTGAATTCCTCTCTCCCTCTCCCTCTGCAAACCACCCCCCACTCTTGTGCTCTCTCTCAAATAAATAAATCTTTTAAAAATTAAAAAAAAAAAAAGTCACACTCTACCAACTGAGCCAGTCAGGCACCCCGAAGGTTATTTTTATTTTATTTTTTTTTACAACATTTTATTTATTTATTGGACAGAGAACAGGAGAGGTATCAAGAGAGAGCACAAGCACGAGCAAGGAGAGCAGGGAGCCCGATGTGGGGCTCAATGCCAGGAGATCACAATCTAAGCCGACGGCAGGCATTTAACCACATCCCCCAAAAGTTATTTTTATATTAAATGATTCAAAACTTAAGATTTGCTTTCTCTTATATGACTAACACATCTCTTAATATTATCAGTCATGATTACAATAGCTCTGTTTTATTTTGGTTAATCCACTGGAAAAAAGAGGGATTAAAAAAAAAGCTTTTCCAAGCTAGAAGCTGAAAGAGGGAAAGCAGACAGAGGGGAATAAAAAGAATTGATTGCACACATGATGGGGGGGGGGAGCAGGGGTTTAATGATAAAATAGTAAAAGAGGTGTGTTGCTCATTATTCTTTGGGAAAAGGGTAAAAAGATGGCTAACTCTGCATAAACAGCAAACATCTGCTACTCATCACTTAGCATAGATGTTAAACATTAATAACTATTGGTTGTTGATGATAATGAAGTCAAAAGTGTGTAACTTGGAAAAAAACTCTATTACAGATGGGTCTAAATAAGAATAGATTTGCTTCATTTCCAATACTCTTCCTGGTATCTTTCTAAATATCTCCAAATGCATTATGCCTTTCTGCCACAGACTGAATGTGGCAGAAATCCTTATTCTTATTTTGAAATCCTAACTCCCAATGTGATAGTATTATTAAATAGGGACCTTGGGAGGTGATTCTGTCATGAGAAAGGAACTGTTAAGAATAGGATTAATGTCACTATAAAAGAGACCCCGGAGAGCTAGCTAGCCCCCTTCCAGCATGTGAACACACACAGCCAAAAGATATCATCTAGAACCAGGAATAGGCCTTCATCAGACTAGAATCTGCTGGTGCCTTGATCTTGGACTCTTCAGCCTTCACAACAAATAAATTTCTGTTGTTTATAAGTCATCCACTCTATGGTGTTTTGTTATAGCAGCCTGAATAGACTAATACACTATCCTTCTTGTGATTTACACATGAGCTGTACCTTTCCCAGATTCTTACAGACACCTCAAAAATTCAACCTGGTCAAAATAATTCATTCTTTAAACTTTTTAAAGATTTTATTTATTTGAGAGAAAGACAGAGAGAGTGAACATGGACACATGACCAAGGGAGTAGCAGAGGAAAAGAGAATGAAGCAGACTCCCCACTGAGCAGAGAGCCCGATGGGGGGCTCGACCCTGGGATCATGACCTGGGCCGAAGGTAGGTAGGTGCTTAACCAGCTGAGCCACCCAGGTGCCCCAAAATAATTCATTCTTTATCTCTTTCTTGACTTTTATTTCCTCTCCATCCAAGACAGCTGCTCAAGTTAAAAATCTGAGGATAGGGGTGCCTGGGTGGCACAGCGGTTAAGCGTCTGCCTTTGGCTCAGGGCGTGATCCCGGCATTATGGGATCGAGACCCATGTCAGGCTCTTCCGCTAGGAGCCTGCTTCTTCCTCTCCCACTCCCCCTGCTTGTGTTCCCTCTCTCACTGGCTGTCTCTATCTCTGTCGAATAACTTTCAAATCATTCTCTCCTTTTCTGTCTTAATTCAGATCTTCATAATCTCCTGCCGACTCCTGAAGTAATAAACTTTCTCACTACAAGGATCTTCTCTCTCCAACTCAAACACTGGATTATCTTTCTAAAATGCAAATGGACCACATCATTCCCCTTTTTAAAAAGCCTCCACTGGGGCGCCTGGGTGGCTCAGTCGGTTAAGTGTCCAACTCTTGATTTCGGCTCAGGTCAAGATCTCCGGGGTCATGAGACCGAGCCCCACATAGGGCGCTGCACACTAAGCGTGGAGCCTGCTTAAGATTCTCTCTCTGTCCCTCCCTGGCTTGTGCTCTCTCACTCTCTCTAAAAAAAAAAAAAATCTCCACTGCGAATGTCGAATTTTTTAATCATACAGCATACAGGGCTCTTTCCAGCTTCAGTTCTCAACACTTCTCACTCTCCACCCATTCTATCTAGTCACAGTGAAATTCTTAAGCATATTTAAATGCACTACGCTCTTTCATACCCCTATGCCTTAACTTTTGGCTAAGATGCTTTCCCTACCCCCACTTTCCACCCCTCTCTATCCATTATAGAAAGGGCTTCTGACTTGAGCATGACTTTGGAATATTTCATTTGTAATATTCATTACAACTCCATGGTGCTATACCTAATTACTACCCAATACAATAATTATTCATCGAACCCCTATTTCCCAATGACTGTGAGGTGGGTGGGGGTTGATCTCATTTAGCACAGTGTCAGGCTCACAATACATACGTAATAAATATTTTCTGAATGAATCAATGAATGAAGATTCCCAGGTATTAGAACTAACCCCCAAGAGAATTGAGTCATTGTTTCATTACTATACCCCCAGCACGCAGAACTACCTCTGACATATAATGGGCACTAAATAACTATTTTTTGAATTAAATTTGTTTCCTAATTATAGCAATGCCTGCAAATTTCCCTTTAGCCTTCTGTCTTCGAACTAGCCTTCTGTCTTCAAGGTGCGTGCAGTAATACTGATGGTCATGGATCCGGGCGGGGGGGAGTTTCTCAAGTCTGTCCAGTGAATGGCTCCATAGTATGGAAGTGACAGAATTAAGCAGGGGTGCTAAAACCAACTGCGCAGTTAACCCTGCCATAAATCATGGTGCGACAACGCTAAAAGTAAGAAAATCTGTGACCTGCAGGAATCAGATATGCGAATGAACCCAAAAAAAGTATCAAACAAGATGCGAAAGAGAAGAGGATGAAAGACTGAAGAGAGCTGAAAGGTTCTAGGCTTAGGATATTTGGACGTGGACCAGTCTGTCTACATTTCGGAAGGCCTTCGGTGGCGATAGGACAAGGGTTGAAGGAAAGAACTGAGAGGAAACAAAGAGTGTCACCGCAAAAGGACCTCAAGAACACTTGGCAGCACTCACCACCTCCCCCTGCTCGGCGGACTTGTATACTCCAGACACCATCTCGTTATGGAGAAGCAAAAACAACGCCTCGTCGGCCATTTCCTGCTTATTCTTCCAAACGCCGGGTATCAGCTCCCGTTTGGGCCGGGCTCAAAGGTTCCGCCTAGCTCCTGAGCGATTTAGACGGCGGCACCACGACTCCTTCAGTCCACAGTCAGTTCCTGGTTGCTAGGAGACCGAGGAATTCGCTCGGCTTCCCCAAGGCTGGTTCAAGTGTGAGCCCGGTACCGGGGCGAGCCCACCCCAGGGCCACCAAACCCTCAGGCCCAACAACACAATCTGACAGCAGCCGGAAACAAATAGAGCCAACGGAGACCCTATCCGGCCCCTGGGCGGGGGGCGAAAAAACAACTTCCGGTCCTATCTATCCCGGCGTTCGGCCAGCTCTATGATCACAGGGTTACTTCCCCGGGGTGAAAGGCTTGCGCCCAGATATGGGGAAGCTTCCTCTTACAGACGATTTCAGACATAGGGCGGGGATCGAGGGCGGGGGTGTGAGGGGGTAAAATAAGACAAAGGAGCGCCTGCTGAAATGTGTTAGAACTGACAAAAATTAGCTTCATCAAAAGCTTTCATTTCTGCCATATGTACGTCAATATGAAGATTAAAGAGAGTGAATGAATAAAACTTTTTGTCAGGCTATAAAGTTTAGATATATTGAGAAATTATCCCGATCCATTTTGGATTAAACCTGGGTATCCAAAAAGATTAAGAGTCATTTTGGCCACCGGGAAGTTGACTGGGAGTCCAGTGTAAGAGTTAAGGGGGGTGGGGCGCCTGGGTGGCACAGCGGTTAAGCGTCTGCCTTCGGCTCAGGGCGTGATCCCGGCGTTATAGGATCGAGCCCCACATCAGGCTCCTCTGCTGTGAGCCGGCTTCTTCCTCTCCCACTCCCCCTGCTTGGGTTCCCTCTATCGCTGGCTGTCTCTATCTCTATCGGTAAAAGCCGATAAGAAGCAAGATTATTCATACATTGTTTCTGTAGGGAAATGCTTTGTGAGTTGTAATTTGCAAATGAATTTCTGGAACAAAAGGGTTCTTATGTTGGCTGTGTACATAGAACAGAACCACAAACTCGAGGACATTCTGTCGTATACACACAAGTAACAACAGAGCCGCTACTCTAGACCCCATCTTAAACCAACCAGCCGTATAGGCCAGGTGTGGAAGATAATGCCAGCCTCATCGGTCTCGTCGTCGCTTTTTTCATATAGTACAACCTTGCACAGGGTCTGATCAAATAGTGATTCTCAGCTGCCGTGACCTAGGGAGTTAGTTATCTCCAGATTCAATTTCCTTAGCAGTAACAAGCATTTTATTCAAGCTTTGAGTTGAAAGACAAGGTATATAAAACGTTTCATACAGTACCAAAAAAAAAATAATTGTTAGCTATTACGATTAATGACTTTTCATATTGTTCATGTTTTGCTTCCCTCCCCCAAACCCTTTTTGGGCATGCGCACCGACAGAATCGCCGCACCCTTTCCTAATCTAATCATTTATCCGGGAAGAGGGGGAAAAAAAAACCTCGCCTCCATCCCACTCTGATGTAATTAGGTGGTTAAAAAGATACAAGGCACGTCATATCCCAGGTTAAAAGGGCTGGAAAACTCCGCGCTCCGCGCCACAAGAGCAGGCCCGTGAGCCGGCGTCTCCGAAAACCCTGAGGCTCTCAAACGCGCCCAGGCTCTGCGCTAGAAGCGGAGCCGGGCCACCGCAGCTAATTGGGGGAGGGAGGCAACCGCCCAGAAGACTTTTCATTGGCCCAGAGTCACAGACGCCGGCAGCTTCTCCCTCTTCCGGACGCTGAGTGGTTGAGGCCGAAAAACAATACCTAATATCATTGGCTGCACCCTGCTGTCATTCCTCTCGCGTCTCGCGGCGCGACAGAGCCAGGCGCGGCCTGTAGAGCAGTCTCGAAGCCTGCTGCAGAGAGAAGATGGCGGTCGCGGTGAGAACTTTGCAGGAGCAGCTAGAAAAGGCCAAAGAGAGCCTAAAGAACGTAGATGAGAATATTCGCAAGCTCACCGGACGGGATCCGAATGACGTGAGGTAAGAGGCGGATAAGAAAGGCCGGCTCCGAGAGACAGCCATCATGCCGGGGTGAATTGGGGGCGGGAAGGGCTGCTAGCCTTGAGAAGGCTGGGACATCGGGGCCTGTCCCCGGGCGGCGGTAGAACCCCGTCTTGGATGAGGTGGGGAGTCTCCCACGCCCTCGACGTAGGTCTCGGAGCTCAGGTGCGCGAGGAAGGAGAGTGAGTCCTAGCTATGCGGGGATGTCTTCCTGGCCTGCTGTAGGAAGGCCCGGGCTGCCGATTCCCGCCCTCGGCCCTGCAGGCCCGGAACTGCAGCACAAAGCCCCTTCCCCATCCGGCGGCTACCTGGCCGGGTGCTGGCCCAGAAACCCTTCTGGGACGCGGTCCGCCGCCTCTCCTCCAGGCTTTTGCCCTCTTGCCCACGTGCAACTTCCTCGGACTTGGCGAAATTAGGGCCTGATCCAAGCTTATTAATGTGTCGTGGGAACGAAGTAAATATGATTTTTGTGATAATGGTCTTGAAAAAACAAGGAAGTTAAAATAGTACTTCCTGTCTTGTTTCAAACGCGTGGATTTGAAACTATATTTTTAGAACTTTTCTGGTTTTCTCTTTATGGTGTACCGCATTCGTGAAAGTATTTGGTGACATTAAATAAGTCCACACATGATTTTCATAGTGGTTTGTAAATATCTTTTAGGCCCATCCAAGCCAGATTGCTGGCCCTTTCTGGTCCTGGTGGAGGTAGAGGACGTGGTAGTTTATTGCTGAGGTAAGATTTTCTCAGGACTTAATTTATATGCTAAGACATAGATACTTTTACTAAATTAAGTATTGGTTGAAACAAAATTGGTGGTAGAGCCAACGTTAGGTACGTTTGTTTTGTTTAAAGCTGTGATCAGCTGTAGTTTTCAATATAGGTATCTTGGAACTTCATTTATATGCAAAATTAGAGACTGAAGAATACATTAACTACCTGTTTTGTGTACACTTAATTTATTTTTATATTTTTTTAGTGCTAAAAAGCACTTTAGCTAAAAAGCTAAAAAGTGGATGCCCATTTAAGGTTGTTAATAATTGGAAGGGTTTTTAAAAATTCAATTGAATTATCTAGCTAAAAGTAAATATTTATCTTAAATTTCATTTATATTATACTGCACATTTTTAATTGCAGGCGTGGATTCTCAGATAGTGGAGGAGGACCCCCAGCCAAACAGAGAGACCTTGAAGGGGCAGTCAGTAGGTACGTTGGAGGAAAAGATTCTGAAGACATACTTGTATGCTTTATTTTCAGAGGTAGCCACAAATATAAGTATTTAATAAATATTGTTGAGCTGTGTTAGAATTGAGTAGCATATCACTTCACTGGAGTCTGTTCCCTTGGTATTTTTTTTTTTTTTTAAGATTTTATTTATTCGACAGAGATAGAGACAGCCAGCGACAGAGGGAACACAAGCAGGGGGAGTGGGAGAGGAAGAAGCAGGCTCATTGCAGAGGAGCCTGATGTGGGGCTCAATCCCATAATGCTGGGATCACGCCCTAAGCCGAAGGCAGACGCTTAACCGCTGTGCCACCCAGGCGCCCCTCCCTTGGTATTTGAATGAACTAAGCCTGTACCCCTCAGAACTCAGTTTTTCACTAACAGTAACAGAAATTTTACCAAAATAAAGATAATAAGGTTGAGAAAATAATTTGTGCTACTTTTCTGTCTTGTACTGTAAAAACTTAATCCGCTTGAGAAATAGAGATCAGTATTTGGATTGGACATTGGTGACACATTTTATCCTTTTACTACTAGAGGAAAGAGTAAAGTGGGATGGAGACTGATGAAATGAGGCTTCTGGAAATAAGTCATGGTAGAAGTAATCATTTATCCTTGGTAGGCACTTAAGTCACATTTTACAGTGGTCTTTTAAATTCTTTTTCCAATGCCAGGCTGGGCGGGGAGCGTCGGACAAGGAGAGAATCACGCCAAGAAAGCGACCCAGAGGATGATGATGTTAAAAAGGTAATTGAGATGAAAAGAACTGCTTAACGGGATGAATACAGTATTTCCATCTTTAATACGTTTAAGAGTGCTGCCTTCTCATATGCTTGTTAAATTACCGAGATTTCTTTTATCCTGCAGCCAGCTTTGCAGTCTTCAGTTGTAGCTACCTCCAAAGAGCGCACACGTAGAGACCTTATCCAGGATCAAAATATGGATGAAAAGGGAAAGCAAAGGTATCTTTAATTTTTTTATAGAGAAAATTCCTGTCAAATAATGCAATTTTAGGAAAATTTACATTTAAGAATTGTTCAAGTGTCTGTAGTATGTTTCTTTCAGGAAATGGCGGGCTTAGATGAAGTGGAACCTACTGAAATTGACTTCTCTTTCTCTTCTTTAGGAACCGAAGAATATTTGGCTTATTGATGGGCACTCTTCAGAAATTTAAACAAGAATCCACTGTTGCTACTGAAAGGGTATTTATACAGTTTTCCTTTGATTCTTTTAAATATTCAAAAGTACTTTATTACGTGTTTTTGAGAAGAGTCAAAAAGGTCTCAAAACTGAATTGTAGGCCTAAATTGAAGCCAAGAAAAAACTTATAAAATTATCTAAAGTTGTTACATTTTTAGCTGGTCTCTTTCTGGGGTCCTATGAAGTAACTGCGTGAACTTCTCTTTCAGTGCAAAGAGCCCTGGTCTGTGACTCAGGAGAACCTGGGTTCTGATCTCAGCTCTACAACGATCTCATTTTGTGGTTTTGGACAAGACTTTTCATTTCTTTAGGCCTCAGAGTGCTTTCATTCAATCAAGGGAGTTGAACTCAGTCAGCATTGTAACTAGTTCAGTGATTATAAGTTCTAAGTTATTTATACGCTCAGACAATAATTGGTGCTCTGGAAGCAAAAGCCTAAACATTCCTTGCCTTCCACTGTTTATTTGTGCAGTCTTTCTAGAGGTTTTTTATTAAAGCTACAAAATTGTGTCCTTAGTGTTCAATATCAAGTTACTGCTTCTCAAAGAACTATGGTAGAAAGGGAGATAACAATTCGGTTAATAGATTAATCAAGTTTTATTACAGCTTTTGTATGTTAAGTCTCCTAGGGAATATAAAAGGTTTCAAAGCATAATATTTGAAAATAGGATGTCACTTCTGTCACATTCTTTGATTTGGAAGGAAGGGTAACTGAATATAAGTTAAAAAGACGATGCTTTTCTTTTTTAAGTTTTATGAAAGAATCTTGCCTAATAGTTATATTTAAATGGAGGAGTTATTGATAATATGGCTAATGTCCTTGATATTTAGATTTTTACATGGAAAGGCTCTAGTCCTTGTTTTCTGAAAGAGAAATTGCTATTAGCCTAAAATGCGAAGTACTAAGTTTGAATTAGCTGGTATGCTGAATTGCAAATATGAAACCTATAAAGATAACTTAGTAAAATCATAATGTTTCACATAATCAGGATGTGTATTAAGTTTTCAAAGGTAATTGTTTACCTTCAGCAAAAGAGGCGCCAGGAAATTGAACAAAAACTTGAAGTGCAGGCAGAAGAAGAAAGAAAGCAGGTTGAAAATGAGAGGAGAGAACTGTTTGAAGAGAGGCGTGCTAAACAGACAGAACTGCGGCTTTTAGAACAGAAGGTTGAGCTTGCGCAGCTGGTGAGTTGTAGTTTGGAATTGGAATTCTAAGATTGGTAATCCTTCCATGTTTACAAAAATCTGACCTTTTACCTCTTCTTTAGCAAGAAGAATGGAATGAACATAATGCCAAGATAATTAAATATATAAGAACTAAGACAAAGCCCCATTTGTTCTATATTCCTGGAAGAATGTGTCCAGCTACCCAAAAATTAATAGAAGAGTCACAGAGAAAAATGAATGGTAAGTGTACATGAAGAGGTCCAGTGAAATTTTCTAAATGGGTAAGGTAATACACTCACACATACACTTTTGTTTCCTGTAGTTGTGTTTTAGCAGTTGATTTTTTAAAAAGGTAATCTAAGATGCTAATGAGTTTGGAGTGCAGGAGCGTTTGATTTATGATGGAATTTAACCTGAAACTTACTATGTTGTAGGTAGTGCTGAATGCCTGTGTATTTCTTAAGAAGCGTTTGTATAAGATGGCTTCTTTGTAGCCAGATGTAAATGCTAATGAAGCAAGAAAAAAGGGAACATTGATGTAATCCATAGAAGGAGGAGCACACGTGGAAGGGTAGACACTACTGAGATGGGATTAGATGATCACTCTTTCTGGGATCAGAAAAAGTAATGCATGACATGATACCATAAGAACGATTTTTTTCCAGAGAGGTTTTATTCTTTCTTACTCAGCATGAAGTAAAATAGCAAAAAATTGTCCTGTTTTTCCATCAGTTAATGTGGTATAGTTGCCTGCTACTAATACCTTAGTATATAGGTTTCTGGGGAGTCTTTGCTTGTGTCATTTTATTTCAGTTTGTAATTACTTGCCGTAATTAGTCTTGTGTCATCATCTTTTTACAAAAAGACATTTAGTTTAGATAAAGCTCAATGACAGTTTGTGCTGTCGGATTGTGAGTTTGCATGTTCTTAATTATTTATACATGTAAATTTTTATCCTTTAGCTTTATTTGAAGGTAGACGCATCGAATTCGCAGAACAAATAAATAAAATGGAGGCTAGGCCTAGAAGACAATCAATGAAGGAAAAAGAGCATCAGGTGGTGCGTAATGAAGAACAGAAGGCGGAACAAGAAGAGGGTAAGGTGGCTCAGCGAGAGGAAGAGTTGGAGGAGACAGGTAATCAGCACAATGATGTAGAAATAGAGGAAGCAGGAGAGGAAGAGGAAAAGGAAATAGGTATAGTTCATAGTGATGCAGAGAAAGAACAGGAGGAGGAGGAACAAAAACAGGAAATGGAGGTCAAGATGGAGGAGGAAACTGAGGTAAGGGAAAGTGAGAAGCAGCAGGATAGTCAACCGGAAGAAGTTATGGATGTGCTAGAGATGGTCGAGAGTGTCAAAAATGTAATTGCTGAGCAGGAGGTAATGGAAACCAATCAAGTGGAAAGTGTAGAACCTTCAGAAAACGAAACTAGCAAAGAACTGGAGCCAGAGATGGAATTTGAAGTTGAGCCAGATAAAGAATGTAAATCTCTTTCTCCCATGAAAGAGAATGCCAGTGCTCTAGAAATGGAAAATGAGCCTGAGGAAAAAGAAGAGAAAGAATCTGAGCCCCAGCCTGAGCCTGTGGCTCACCTCCAGCCCCTGCCTCAGCCTGAGCCTCAGCTTCAGCCTGAGCCGCAGCTGCAGCCACAGCTGCAGCCTGAGCCACAGCCGCAGCCTCAGCTGCAGTCCCAGCTGCAGTCCCAGCCCCAGCCCCAGCTTCAGCCCCAGTCCCAGCCCCTGCCCCAATCCCTGCCCCAGTCCCAGCCCCAAGCAGTACTCCAACCCCAGCCTCTCTCTCAACCTGAGACTTTGCCATTAGCTGTTTTACAGCCAACAATTCAGGTTTTTCAGGAGCAAGGACATTTACTACCTGAGAGGAAGGAATTTGCTGTGGAATCTGTCAAACTCACTGAGGTGACAGTAGAGCAAGTCTTGACAGTACATCCAGAGAGCAAAACCAAAACCAAAACGAGGAGCAGAAGTAGAGGCCGAGCTAGAAATAAAACCAGCAAGAGTAGAAGTCGCAGCAGTAGCAGTAGTAGTTCTAGTAGCAGCTCCACCAGTAGCAGCAGTGGAAGCAGTTCCAGCAGTGGCAGCAGTAGTAGCCGAAGTAGTTCCAGTAGCAGCTCCAGCACCAGTGGCAGCAGCAGCAGAGACAGTAGCAGCAGCACCACTAGTAGTAGTGAGAGTAGAAGTCGGAGTAGGGGCCGGGGACATAATAGAGATAGAAAGCACAGAAGGAGCGTGGATCGGAAGCGAAGGGATACATCAGGACTAGAAAGAAGTCACAAATCTTCAAAAGGTGGTAGTAGTAGAGATACAAAAGGATCAAAGGATAAGAATTCCCGGTCCGACAGAAAGAGGTCAATATCAGAGAGTAGTCGATCAGGCAAAAGATCTTCAAGAAGTGAAAGAGACCGAAAATCAGACAGGAAAGACAAAAGGCGTTAATGGAAGAAGCCAGGCTTTCTTAGCCTATTCTTTGCAGCAGAAGATTTCTTGATGAGTAAAAGGATTACCTTTCCTTGTAAGGAAGATGCTGCCTTAAGAATTGCATGTTGTAAAAAATCTTTTTGGAAAATACAGACTGTTTGTTTACCAGACATTCTTGTACTTTTTGCATAATTTTGTAAGAGTTATTTATCAAAATTATGTGAGGTTCCGAAATATGTAAAAATAATAATAATAAAAAAAGATTAACATCCCTTGTCATCTTTTTTAAATATCCTATCTATACTCTTCAGTAAGAATCTGTATATTTTAATAGGTAAATCTTTAAGTCTGTTCCCTTCTAATTCTGTATCATACGTTGCTTTTGTAGAAATAAATGTGCATTTCTTTCATTAGTTTTGGAATGTCCTCGTTGACACTTGTATAATAAATACCCTCTTGATATCATTTTCAGCTTTTATCACTAGCTACTGGACGTGATTAGAATGTCTTTGAAGGTTTCTTCACGTTTTTTTTGCCTTAGGTGATTATTTTGAGTTGTCATAGATCTTTGCAGCTTTCAGGGGGAATGTAGTTCTCAAAATCATTTACTATTTTTTTCTAATCTCCCTTGTTTTAATCTAAGCATTTCCCCCTGTTTCTCCTATATAAATCATTATTGGTAGATAAAACAGTATGATTTGGTTGGCATTTTCTTCATGATTATGGGAGCATCATTCTTTTGTCTCCATGGCTACTTGTGTGATATAGCATATACATGTATTGAAGAAAATAATCACTTTCTAGGGGAAGGAGGTAGAAAAGTATATTCTAAACTTGGTTTTTTTGAGTTTGTGGTCTTGTCTTAACTTTTGTGTTGGCTCTAACTGAAACATGCCAATATGTGTTCTCAAGAGTTTTTGTTAAGTATTGTATGAAAGTTTACAGAATGAAGGAAGTTCATCTACACTTGAATCTGTAAGCAAGATAACACACAAGTGTACCAAGTGATTATTAACTTTGTTGTTTTATAAATTTGTATGAATTTGGAGTATCTGTTGCCATTACTATACATGTGCAAATAAATGTGGCTTAGACTTGTGTGACTGCTTAAGACTAGTACTTGTATTAACTTTTTGATGCTTTTATACAAGAGAGCCTTTAATTGCAAATGGCCTTTGAGTTCTTAACATTGACTAGCCTTAGGCTTGACTGAATGTTTATTATTTCTTCCCTTGACAAGTACATGGTGATAGTGAAAACGTCAGTAAGCATTTCTAGCACTGTAAAAATATAAGAGAGCATGTTAAAGTACTCTTTTAAAAAAAGTCCTTTAAACAGTAAATGAGTAGAACTTTTCAAACTGCAGAGCTAGCTACCTGCATTCCTGGACCAGTCACTTCATCCAGGGGTTATTAATTTCCAGCACACAGTATAAATTTCATACTGTGAAACATGATGGGGGAAAGGTTGGTAAAAATTTAAAAGGGATGAACATAAACGTAACCTGGTTCCTAAAATGCTAATTCAATGAATCTAAAATAACTATGTATTAAGATCCTTTGAACGAATTAAGTTTTGTTCACTCATTTTTACCTGGAAATTTTGAACGATTGGTCTGGTGCTTACAGAAATAATTTTGGCTTTAAGCTCAATTGTTCAGAGTGGTAATGGGGCTATAAAAGCATGAGGAGAAAAAAGGATCCTTGGAATCTGAAGAGCAATTTTAAATTCTATATAGGATTCTATTTTAAAATTTTCTAAGTAGTGGTATGCACTTACAAATCGGAAGACTTCATTTTTAAAACAGGGTTGGCTTTTTTTTTTTTTTTTAATGCTTTGTCCTTAGAAGTGCAGTTATACGGAATTTGTTTTCAGAGAACCATGTAATTGAATTGGTTCCTTACAAAGGTACAAGAAGTGTTAGAATGTAGAAGTAATGACAGTTCCCTAGGGGGAAAAGATACAGGGGTCTTCATATTAGATGTTACAGGTTAGTGTTTATGGAAAAGGTAGAAGCTGAAGATGGATAGGGTTAGAGACTAAGGACTGAAAGTAGTTTGGAGTCGTCTAAGGAGCTATTTAGGAAACATTTTGCCACAACCACGGAAATTGAAAGATAGTTTGATCTTCAGTGAGCTGTACCTTCATTCTAGAGCTCATCTGTGGACTGGGTCTAGAATTCTGGTGACTGTACACACGTATCCTCTAGTAATTACGCTAAGCAAAACACACCAAAGTAATAAACGAGTTCATAAATTGACAAATTTAAAAGTAAAGCTACTAATTATTACATGGTGTGGTAATATGAGCTGGTGGTGTCAAAAGAAGTCATTAAATGTTTCAGGGTTTAGTTACTTAACATGAATTAGAAACAAACTTGAAATCTGAGTAAATTCTCCCAGTTTCCCTTCTTGAGGTGATGCCATTTAAGGCATGTAGCCCAGAAAGCATGTTTGCTATTTACGTGGTCAGATCTTCCTGCTAGCAAGTCAGTTGGGAAAATTGCAACTTGGTAAAAATAAACCTAAGGAATCTGAAAGTTTCTTACACTTTCCTTTATGTCCCCTAGCATGATCTTTTCCCAAAAATGATACTCAAATGCCTACAACTGCTTCCTATTGCCATTTGAGTATTCTTACTTGATTTTGTAATAACCACCACTTGCCCTCACTATCCACTTGGTTTATTTTCATAACATTTGCAATGATATTGTATAGTTACCATGCTCTGGTTTATTGTCTAGTTCCCACTTGAATGCAAGCTCCATGAGAGCAAAATTTCTTAGTTATTTTTAACCCATTGCTCTATTTGAATACCTAGAATAGGGCCTTGTGCATTATAGGCAGTGCTATGAGTAAAGTATGACAGGTCCTTAACCTCCTTAACATGGCTTTTGTGATTCAATCTCTTGCCTTTCCAACTTTAGTTTCCTCTCTTCCAGCACGTCAGGTATGCTTATTTGAAACATTGAACTGAGATGCAGCTAGGAGTCATTGTGGCTGAAGCAGAGTAACCAGGGAGAAAAGCAATAAAGTATTTCAGAGAGGTAATTGGGGGCCCAGCTTGTACAGGGCATTAAAGTCCCTTAGCTTTTATCTCTGGGGAGTCATTAGAGGTTTTGGACAGATGAAGTGATAATAAAATTTATGTTAACAGTTGCTCTGGCTGCTGTGCTGAGAAAAGAGGAAAGGAGGCGAAGAGCAGGAACAAAAGGGACTATCTGCAATAATTAGGCAAAATATAGTAACTTAAACCAAGATGGTTAAGTAGTAAAAGTGGTGGTCAGGTTTTGGATGTATTTTGAAGATTGCTCCCCAGGTATATGCTAGTGGACTATGTGGTGTGAGAAGTCAGACTGGGCAAAGATTTTACCTGAACAACTAGAAATGCCATTAGCTGAGATGAGAAGGAACAGACTTGGGGATAGTGGAGGAGTGGGTCAGGAGTGACCCGAACTATGAACATGAATATCTCCATTATTCAGGTTTCTTTTAATGCCTTTCCCATAAAGGTCATATACATCATTTGGTAACTGACTCATACATGGATAAATAGATTGCTCTTTTATTTTGGAAAACAGACAAGTATACATCACCATATACAACTCCCATGAATTGTCAGAATGCTAACCCCTGTGGAATCACCCAGGTGAAGAACTAGAACATTGCCAGGACCCAAGAACCCCCTCCAATGATTTCACCCTCCCTTTTCCGCCCTCAGAGATAACCATTTTTAAATAAAACAAGAAAGGTCTAATTGGTGGCAGCCTACTTAAGCAAACCAAAACCTAAACCAGAGTAAATTCCTCTAAGTGCCTCAAGGTTAGGAAATTGAGAAACCTGCAGACAACCAATCACAGACTGCCAACTTGGCTTTCACAGATAAGGCAATTGCTTCAGCTATAGCTGATCAAATAATTTCCTTGCTTTGCTTCCTGTCAAAGAAACAGTATCTTTGCATATAAGAGCCTTTCCCCTAGCTCCTGACAGTTTAGTGCTGCCCAGATCCAAATCAATGTTTGCTTAAATTTCAAAGTTTTAATATATCTCAGTTTATCTTTTAACAGCACTGTCGTGACTTCATGGTAGTCACTTGATTTCCTTCGTGGTTTTGAAAGTGATTCATGCATCCTAAACACCATGGTTTATTTTTTCATCTCCTGTTTTTTATTCGACATAAATCATAATGTATTTTGTATTTTAACTTATTTTGCCCACGTTTCTCTGACTCATTTTTGTATGTCACTGGATATCTATCACCAGTATGTGGATATCAAGATTGTTTTCAATTTTAGGGTCTTATAAATAATTCTATTATAGAACAGTCGTGTCTTTTGGCAAACATATGCATGGATATACAGTATAATTAAGAGTGTAATCGCTAGGTCATAAGTTATATATTTTTGTATGTGCATTTTCTAGATGACTTATGTTTTCCATTTTATTTTATTTTTTTTTTAAAGATTTTATTTATTTATTTGACAGAGATAGAGACAGCCAGCGAGACAGGGAACACAAGCAGGGGGAGTGGGAAAGGAAGAAGCAGGCTCATAGCGGAAGAGCCTGATGCGGGGCTCCGATCCCATAACGCCGGGATCACGCCCTGAGCCGAAGGCAGACGCTTAACCGCTGTGCCACCCAGGCGCCCCTATGTTTTCCATTTTAAAAAAAAAAACCCTTTAGATATCCGCTGGGGACTGTTTTCTTAAGAGTTCTGTATTTATTCTGGAAATGAATCTATTGAATACGTGCACTGCAAGTGTCTTTTACTTTATAGCTTGGTTTTTCAATTTTTAAATGGTATGTTTTGATTAAGAATATTTCTTGATTATACTGTTCAGTTTATCCATATTTTTATGGTTAATACTTTACGCATCTTATTTAAAATGCCTCTCACCATTTCAAGGTCAAGAAGATAGTCTCCTATTTTATCTTTGAAAAGCTTTATTATCTTACTTTTCACAAATAACTCCATTGTTTTCCTGAAATTGGATTTTGTGTTATGGTGTGAATTGGGGGTTAAGTCTTATTTCTTTTTTCCAGATGAATGTCAGATCGCCCAACTTCAATTATTGAAAAGTTTGTGCCTTCCACATTATTCTGCAGTACCACCATTTTCTTATATCTAGTATCTATATATTCATGGTTCTCTTTCTAAGCTCTCTATTCTGCTCCACTGGTCTCTTCTATGCCTGAGTTGACACCACTGTCTAAATACCTTAGCTTCATATTAAGTCGTATTATCGGGTGGAACAGATTCTCCCACCTCGCTTTACTTGACTCTCCTGGCTATTCTTGCCTGTCTTCATTTTCATACAAATTTCAAAGTCAGTCTTTGAATATCCACACACACACACAAACATTGTTGGGATTTTTATTTGAATTGCTTTGAATCTACAGATTAATTTGGGAATTGACCCCATTGAGTCTTCCAGTCTATGAACATGGCATTTCGTTAGGAATCAGGATAATTGTTATTGCCTGTTTTGTGTTTTATATAAATGGATTCTTTTATATTTGTTTGACATTAGGTTTGTGAGGTTCATTAATTTTGCAGTTTGTAACTATGTTTTTTTGCTGTGTATTACTCCATTGTGTGCATATTCCACAATCTATGTATCCATTCTGTTGTTGATGGGCATTTGTGTGGCTTCCACACAGTTTGAAGCCCCAGTATGAACAGTGCTACTACCAATATACTTGTTCACATGTTTTGATGAATGTATGTATACATTTCTTGTGGTATATATAAGCCACCTGATTTTTAAGTTATAATGGAAAGTACTGTGCCTGTGGCTTCTTCCTCTTCTGATCCAACAATCCACACTATCAACTTTATCATGCATAAAATGCTTATTTCTCCTGTGGGATATTTTTCTGGATCTCATTTATTTTCCTTTGGTTCTTTTCTCAGATATATTTGAGTTCTTTGGTATTTGTGCCTAGAAAAACTCTTTCATCTTCTGCCTCTTATTTGACAATAGTTTCCCCGTGCTCTCATAAATGCTTTAAAGATGTTCTTTTTACATTTTACCCAGGCATTTTGAATGTTTCAGTGGGATGGTTAGCCTAGGTGACTATCTTTCCATATTACTGGAAATAGAAATCAATATAATTCAACAAATATTTTTTTCAACAAATATTTGTTAACCATTTACTATATATCAGGCTATCTTCTAGGTTTAGAGATGCAGTATTGAAAAAAAACAGACAAAATCTCTGCCCTGATGGAGTTACATTCTTAACCGATATCTCTTTAAATACTCCTGTCTGATTCAGCTTAAACATATGTTAGATACCAGTCTTTCCTCAGTGTCTTTGAATCTTTCTTTTGCATCTTTATGGATCTCATTTCTGGATAATTTATTCAGATAAATATACTATTTTATTAATTGGTGTCATGGAATCATATGTTTTCCCCCTCAGTGAAACAACTTAGTGTTTCAGGTCTTCAAGGCAGGTATTCAAACACTGTTATTTTATTTTGTTTATATACACATACATATGCATATATATGGGTGCACATGTGCAAACACAAATCTGTCATTTAAAAATCCAATTAGATGTGCCTGGGTTACTCAGTCTGTTGAGCATCCAACTCTTGGTTTTGGCTCAGGTCATGATCCCAGGGTCATGGGACTGAGCCCTACATTTGGTTCCATACTCAGCAGGAAGTCTACTTGAGATTCTCCCTCCCTCTCCTCCCCCACTCGTGTGCAAGTGCACGCTCTCTCAAATAAATCTTCAAAAAATTAAAGGAAAAATTAAAGTCCAATTAAAGATACTCAAGTGATACATGTATATTCTTGCTTATGGTGAGAGGTATTCCTGGAGAATGTCATACAAGCTGGATATACTTGTGTAACAAATGCACAGCCCCCTCATTTACAGCTACTACTCCTGAAGTTTTGGGTTTTTTAAAAAAGATTTTATTTATATGAGAGAGCCAGAGAGAGAGCACACACAGAGGGGGAGAGAGAAGCAGACTCCCCACCAAGCAGGGAGCCAATGCGGGGCTTGATCCCAGGACCCCAGGATCATGACCTGAGCTGAAGGCAGATGCCCAACCAATGAGCCACCCAGGCACCCCACTACTAAAGTTTTTATTGTAGGTTTGGCTACAACTATACATTTTTTCTGTTTGACTCTAAGGTCCCAAACATTTCATATATAAAAATGTCTTCAATTTAAAATACACATGTCTTCTCAGATATCATCTATTTAAACATGGCAAACGAATAAATAATTGAATAAATCAATACAGTATGTAATTTTATCCAAACAGAATTCACTTAATCACTGTCTCTCACCCAGTTAACATATTTTTTACTTTGTAATGATGTTGATATTTAAAAAAATAGCCAAGGGTCCCCTAGATGCCTTAGTAGGTAGAGCATATGACTCTCGATCTTGGGGTCATGAGATGGAGCCCCACGTTGGGGATAGAGTTTACTTAAGAAAATAAATAATTAAAAAAAAAGGCAAAATTATAGCAAACGCCTGTGAATTTGTCACCCAATTTAAGAAATGTGACAAATACAATGAAAACCCTGTATATTCCTCATTTCCCTTCCCCCACCACTCAGCATCAACTTTTAAGTTTTTAATTAAGTTTTCTCATGTCCTTTGAGCATATTAAGGTCCATCACTTTATAATGTCTTTTAACAAGGGCACTTTTCTCAGTTACCTGTCATTTTGTGATAAAAAATGATCCATATTAATTCTTAACCAAATTTTCTCCAAAATTAATGTGAGCTTCACTTTTATTCTGAGGCATTTTTGAAACTGACCTTAAGTAAATTCACATATGTAAAATTGATGGGTCAGTGAGACATTTGAAGCATATTGGAAAATTACACAAATTTATACTTCTACCAACTATAGGTGAGATTGCTTTTCTTTCTACATCCTTAACAATGCTGAGTTTTGTGAACTGTATTTTTTTTAATCTTAAACTAAAATTTTGTACTGATTTGTATTTCTTTAATAAAGAAACATATATTCTAGTACATGTATAATTTGGGTTTTTTTCCTTTAATTTTTAATTTTAATTGAGTTGTTTTAAAAAAAAGGTTTTTTTAAAAAGTTGCTGTTTGGGGCGCCTGGGTGGCACAGCGGTTAAGCCTCTGCCTTCGGCTCAGGGCGTGATCCCGGCGTTCTGGGATCGAGCCACGTCAGGCTCCTCNTGATGTGGGGCTGGATCCCATAACGCCGGGATCACGCCCTGAGCCGAAGGCAGACGCTTTAACCGCTGTGCCACCCAGGCGCCCCAATAAATAAAATCTTTAAAAAAAAAATAAAAAGTTGCTGTTAAAAATGAACTGTTGGGACTTCATCAAGATAAAAAGGTTTGGGACACCTGGGTGGCTCAGTCGGTTAAGTGCCTGCCTTGGGCTCAGGTCTTGATTGGGATTGAGCCCCGTGTTGGGTTCCCTGCTCAGCAGGAGGCCTGCTTCTCCCTCTCCCTCTGCCACTCTGCCTGCCTGTGCTCTCTCTCTGTCAAATAAAATCTTCGAAAAATTTTTAAAATAAAAAGCTTTTGCACAGCAAAGGAAAAAGTAAGCAAAACTAAAAGGCAACCTACAGAATGGGAGAAAATGTGTGCAAATGATATATCCAATAAAGGGTTGATATCCAAATATATAAGAACTTATACATTCAACACTAAAAAACCCAAACAATCTGATTTAAAAATGGGTAGAGGACCTGAATAGACATCTTTCCAAAAACATACAGGTTGCCAAGAACACATGAAAGATGCTCAACATCACTAATCAGGGAAATGCAAATCAAAACCACAATGAGATACCACCTCCCACCTGTCAGAATGGCTAAATTAACAACTCAAGAAACAGCAGGGGTTGACAAGGATGTGGAGAAAGGGGAACCCTCTTACACCATTGGTGGGAATGCAAGGTGGTGCAACCACTCTAGAAAATAGTATGGAGGTTCCTCAAAAAGGTAAAAATGAGCTACCCTATGACCCAGCAATTGTAATTGTATCCAAAGGATACACACAGTGATCTGAAGGGGTACCTGCACCCCAACATTTATAGCGCCAATAGTCCACAATAGCCAAACTATGGAAAGAGCCCAGATGTCCATCGACAGATGAATGGATAAAGAAGAGGTGGTGTCTATACATATACTGGAATATTACTCAGCCATCAAAAAGCATGAAATCTTGCCATTTGCAATGATCTGGTTGGAACTAGAGGGTATTATGCTAAATGAAATAAGTCAGTCAGAGAAAGACAAATACCATATGATTTCACGCATGTGGAATTTAAGAAACAAAACAGGTGAACATCAGTCAGGAAAGGAAAAAGATGAAAATAGAGAAGGAGGCAAACCATAAGAGATGCTGAACTCTAGGAAACAAATATAGGGTTGCTGGAGGGGAGGAGTGTCGGGGGAGGGGATAATTGGGTCATGGGCATTAAGGAGGGCACTTGATGTAATGAGCACTGGGTGTTATATGCAACTGATGAATCATTAAATTCTACCCCTGAAACTTAAAAAAAAAGTTGCTAGTAGAATGCCAATATAATTATTGAATAACTTCGTCTGTTTCCCTATGTTGAAATGTAATCATATAGCAAATTACCATATTTTCTTCGGTCAACTCCATTCAATTGAGTGCTGTATCGTATTACTTAAGGTTGTGTTATAGTAGTAGGGCTTTTTTTTTTTTTTCAAATTTTTGTTTAAATTCTAATTAGTTAATATACAGTGCAATATTGGTTTCAGGAGTAGAATTCAGTAGTTCATCCCTTACATACAATTCCCATGCTTATGGCAACAAGTGCCCTCCTTAACACTCATCACCCATCTAGCCCATCCCCCACCCACCTCCCTCCATCAACCTTCAGTTTGTCCTCCATCGGTAAGATCTGTTGGGGCATCTGGGTGGCTCAGTCGGTTAAGCTTCTGCCTTTGGCTCAGGTCATGATCCCAAGGTCCTGGGATTGAGCCCCACATTGGCTTCCAGCTCAGCAGGGAAACTGCTTCTCCCTCTGCAGCTCCCCACTGCTTCTGTGCATGCTTGCTCTCTCTCTGTGTCAAATAATTTTTTTTAAAAGAGTCTCTTATAGTTTGTTTCCTCTCTCTTTTCCCCCCTCCCAAATGTTCACCTGTTTTGTTTTTGTTTGATTCCACATGAGTGAAATCATACGGTATTTGTCTTTCTCTGACTAATCTATTTCGTTTAGCATAATACACTCCAGCTCCACCTGCATCATTGCAAGTGGCAAGATTTCATTCTTTTTGATAGCTGAGTAATATTCCATTATATATATATAATCTATAATATATCTCTATCTCTATATATCTATATATGAGATATATATATCTCCCACCTGTTTTTTATCCATTCATCAGTCTATGGACATTTGAGCCCTTTCAGTAGTTTGGCTGTTGTTGATAATGCTGCTATAAACATTGGGGTGCATGTACCACTTCCAATCTGTATTTTTGTACCCTTTGGACAAATACCTAGTAGTGCAATTACTGGGTCATAGGGTAGTTCTATTTTTAACTTTTTGAGGAACCTCCATACTGTTTCCCAGAGTGGCTGCACCCGTTTGCATTCCCAAGGACAGTGCAAGGAGTTCCTCTTTCCCCTGCATCTTTGCCAACACCCGTTGTTTCCTGTGTTGTTAATTTTAGCCATTCTGTCAGGTGTGAGGTGGTATCTCATCGTGATTTTGATTTGTATTTCCCAGATGATGAGTGTTGTTGAGCTATAGTAGGTTTTAATATCTAGTGTGCTAAATTCTCCCCCAATTATATGGTGGCTTTTTTTTGGGTTTTTTTTGTTTTTTTGTTTTTGTTTTTTTAACTAGGCACAGGACTTCATTAACCTTTGTTTCAAAATTTATTCCCAGGCTTCTTCAGCTTAGTTAGCTGCAAAGAATGAATTGTGTATAAGCAAAAGCCGAAAAGAGCTGCAATGTCTAGGGGACTTGGGCTTAAAAATATCAGATATAGGTTTTATCAGATCCATGAACAAAATTTGAAAAGCAGTTATAAAGTAGCAACTCTCATTAACTTCTTAGAGTTTTGTCCTCTTCAGAAGCTGACTCAGTTCACTCTGATGCCTTCTTGGAAGCTCACTATCCACAAGGTCTGGACCTTCATTATTATCAGTCTCTTCAATAGCAAGTGGTGCTTTTCCACCCGCAGAGTTTAGGCAGAAATTCTGCAGTCTCCGTACACTAGTCAGACTGCACCAGGCTGGTTCAGATGCTCCGTAGCGTCTCTGTCAGCAGTTTTGTCTCTGCATGACCTGTCATGGTCAAAGCATTGGCTGCCAGCAATGCCTGAACTTCAGGGTTATGGAAGTGCATCACTGCTCTTTGGTTTGTTAACGTAGTCATCTCTTCAATATGAGAGATATTGTTTACCCCTAATATTCTTTAAGGAGAATTAAAATTTCTTTTCTGTCATCTGCTGTAGCTGTTCTGTGAACCACGTAGTTTCTGCAAGCAGTTCCTTTTCTCCTAGTACACACTTGTGCCTGCAGTGTGGCAAGTTTCTCCTGGCTCATGATCCTTCCTTTCTTCTTGTTGGGATGAAAATGGAGTTGCATAGGGAACTAGGGTTGTTGCTAGTCTTAGGCAGACCAGCTGGGATTATGGGCACACATGTAGGAATGCCCCCAATTTTACTTTTCCAAATTTCCCCAAATAATACGTATTTTAGTGAAAACTTTAATGAAGAATTACTTTTCAAGTTGCCAAAAAATTAATTTCGATTGTGATTAAATTGACTTTATACTTTAGGAATAATCAACATCTTTAGAATATTGACTCTGTCTAAACATAAACTAGTGTGTCTCTCCATTTATTCTTTCATGTATATTAGTAAAATTCTATAGTTTTCTTCATATAGGTTCTGCAGATTTTTATTAACTTTAAGCCCAGGGTTTGTGTGTGTGAATGAGTTCCTATTTTGAATAGGGTTTTTTTCTTGCATTTATATTTTCAATTAGTTGCTGTTTGTATATAGCAAATTTGGAGAAGTTTTTTCAGTTTGCAGGAAGCTCCTTTGCTTTCCTCTTGTTTATAGTGGAGACTTATGTAACTCTATTTTCCCCCATCCAGTGGTTGACTGAATCATAGTTAAAGAGACCAGATAAGGCACTTCATCAAGAAGACAAAAATTTTTTTAATTTAAATTTTAATTTCTTTTTTATTTTTCTTTTCTTTTTTTAAAATTTTTATCTATTTAAACAATCTCTACACGTAACGTGGGGCTCGAACTCACGACCCCAAGGTCAAGAGTCTCAAGCTCTGACCCCCAAGAAAATTTCTTTTTGCTATATGTTGGACCTATAACATGTTTAACTGATTTGAATAATAAGTCTTAATTCATTGATATCTAATTTTTCCCCCATTCCTGTTACCAAGAATGCTCTGTTGAACCTCCTGGTATCAGGCTTTCTTAACAATTTGGTCCAATTCTGTACCCTTAAAAAAGGTCTTTGTTGTAAATTTGAGGGACGAAGAGTGTTGAAAAGACTTCTCTGACTACATTTTGTTTGAGAGGTTTTTTTTAAATATTTTATTTATTTATTTGTCAGAGAGCACAAGCAAGGGGAGTGGCAGGCAGAGCAAGCAGAGGGAGAAGCAGTCTCCCTGCTGAGCAAGGAGACTGATGTCGGACTTGGTCTCAGGATCCTGGGATCATGACCTGAGGTGCAGGCAGATGCTTAACCAACTGAGCCACCAGGCAACCCTGTTTTATAGTTTTGGCTTTGGAACCATGTGAATGGTTCATGTAATTAAAAAACTTGAATCAAAAAGGAAAAAAAAATCCCTAAAAATCTGAAACAAATAGATAAAAATGAACTTTGGAGTATATCAGATTGACGGTATAACTGCAGAAAAAATATTTCAAATGATTTAAAAACTCAGTCAGTTGAGGTACCTCCCTGTTGGATATATCCTAAGAAGTAAAAAGAACCACAATGAAATATTCAGTTGTAATTGGTAGTCCTAATTGTTAGTAGTAATATTAGTATTGTTTGAAACTATTTTATGCACTATATATATATGTATATATTATAGGCATAAACAAGTAATTATGTTAATGACATTAACATAAAGATTTTCAGTGTAATAAAAAGGAATACAAAAATAGAAAACATAAATAAAAATATAAATCAAAGAATTTAAAAGTAAAATAATTTAAGGAAACACTACAATATTTCATTTGAATTGGAAATAACCATATGGACTCATGATTTAGTTTTCTTTTTAAAATTCACATATTTCCTAGCTTTGTCTACTGAGAGGGCATAGAAATAATGACAGTCCAATAATGGTGAGCATCCCAGTGCCAACCGCAGTCTCTGAACACTGTTCTCCAACAAAAAGAAGCAGGGCTTCTTGAAGAAATGGCTGACTCTAAGTCTGGGGCAGGAAATGTACAAGATGAGTTTGAGACATCTTGTCATGACAGAAAGCAGGGATGCTAAGAGGCACTTTTAGAGATTTCTGGAACAACTCATTCTGAGAATTGATGAATGAAGGAAAAGAATTATTTACCTTGCCTTTTCTCAGAGAGGAGGAGGGAGAAGGAACTATTATGCATTCAAAAGGACTTAAGAGATAAATAAATATCAACTGAATGTGGATCTTTTTGAATCTTATTCAAACAAACCAACTGTAAAAGCCTTTTTTTTTTTTGGCAACAAGTGGGAAAAATTATACACAGTCTAGGTGTTAGAAAATGTTAAGGAATGTGTGTTAAAGGGTTAAATTTGTTAAATGTGATGATGCTGTTGTAGTCGTGTTTTTGTCTCTTACTGTTACTGGAGTTATTTATGGGTGAGATTACATGACATTTGGGTTTACTTTAATATCTAGCCCACCCAAAAAACTGAGTGGGAGAAAGAGGTGATACAAGATTGCAAAAAGCTGGTCACGGTTGAAGCTAAATGATGTATACATGCAACTTCTATATGTGAGTTCATATACTTTTGTGTATATTTCAAAATTTTCATAATAAAAATTTAAGAGAAGTCCTTCTCAGACAAATGGTTCATCTTTCTGGGCTGCCTTCTCTGAGTTTTTAAGGCAGGGGTGCCAAGAGGTGTCTCAGGAGACTTATCCTCCTTATAAAGTCTCTAGCCACCCTAATAAATGTGTGATAAATAAAAACAGTGTGCTTGTTCTACAAACAAAGACAAATTCCAAGACAAATGCCCCATCTTCTTCAAACCAGAGTGCCGTTTGCTAGATGAAATTTCTAGAGCTGCCCTTATCAAATATGTTCTGAAAGAATTTCTTGTCCTTCTTGTAGTCTGCTTATGCCTTCAGCACACATCCCTTCCAGCTGGAGGGATATTAATAGGGTCTTTCTGAATTTCTTTCACTTGTTACCTGAAATAGTTAACTGTGCCAATAAAATAGGGATTTATTGTTAGCTCCTGACATCCTTTTTAAAATTTTGATGTAAAATATCTTTTATGGTTCTAATATTATTTGGAGCTTGTAATATGAGATGAGCTTTTTAAAAAAATATATCAAAATAAATGATATTTTCCTTTCTTTACTCATCATCAAGAAAGAAGTGTGCTTTTTTATATGCTTTTTTTCCTCTGAAAATTTTGTTTTTAAGCGACACTGTACAACTGATGGTTTATACGCTTTTTACTTACATTTATCAAAGTTTTTGTTTTTTGTTTTTGTGGGGTTTTGGACCACAAAAAACAATAGGATGGGTGATGAATGAAATGAAATGAAATAATTTTTGTTTGCATAATAAAAAAAATCTGGATATTAAGTAAGCACTCAAGTTCATCCTCTGCTTTTTGGATTATGTGATGGTTAATTTTATATGTCAAGTTGACTGAGTCACAAGTGCCCAGATATTTGGTCAAACATTATTCTGGGTATGTCTGTGAGGGTGTTTTTGGATGAGATTAACATTTGAATTGGTGGACTGAGTAGAGCAGATTGCCCTCCCTAATGTGGGTGGCCCTTATCCAATCATTTGATGGCCTGAATAGAACAAAAAGGCTGCCCCTCCTGCCTGGCTGCTCTGAACTGGGACGTAGGGTTTTTTTTCAGTTTTTGGACTTGAACTGCATCATTAGCTCTTGAGTTCTGACCTTGCTGGTTTGGGGACTGAAATTTACCTTATTGGGTCTTCTGGATCTCAAACCTACAAACTTGGACTGGAACTATACCATTGGCTCTTTTGGATCTCCAAATTGCCATCTGCCCATCTTGGGATTTTTCATCCAATTCTTTATAATCTGTGTGTGTGTGTGTGTGTGTGTGTGTGTGTGTGTGTATCTCCATCCATTCGATTGATTCTATTTCTCTGGAAAACGCTAATGATAATTAACCATTCTTTTGATACCCCTTTGCTTGCTGGGCTGGGAAGCCTAAGGAAACACCACCGTACATATCCATCACAAATTTCTTTATGATTTCAGGTTGTTTGCCTCAGTACTTTTCTTGTTTCTGCAGGTTTGAATTTTAACTTCTGACTCATATTTTCAATTGAAAATAAAAATTAAAAATTAGTACACATTAAAAAAATAGCCAAAAGAGAGTGGAGGCCAGGACAGTAAAAAAATGCTCCCTTGGGGGGGGTGCCTGGTTGGCTCTGGTAGAGCATGAAACTCTTGGTCTTGGGGTTGTGAGTTTGAGCCCCATATACTTAAAAATAAAATCTTTTTTTTAAAAAAAAGCTCCCTTGAGGCACGTGACTGGGTGATCAGTTAAGCTTCTGCCTTCAGCTCAGGTCATGATCTCAGGGTCCTGAGATTGAGGCCTGCATGGAGCTCCCTCCTCAGCGGGGAGCCTGCTTCTCTCTCTCTCTCCCTCTGCCTCTCCCCCAGCTTGTGCTCTCTCTCTCTTTCTCTTTCTCTCGAATAAAGAAATAAAATCTTTATATATATTTATTCTAGAGAGAGAGCACAAGAGGGGGAGCAGCAGACAGAGGAGTCCAAGATCATGACCCAGTGGAAGGCAGACGCTTAACCAACTGAGCCACTCAGACACCCCTCACCTAGTTCTTTTTATCTTTAGTGTTGCCACTAGAACATTACATATTTGGCTCACTGTTTATTTTATAGGACAATGCTGATTTAGAACATTATGTCTGGATATTCTGTGTGTTGGACAAATGCAAAATTAATTTTTGAGAAGTCTTAGACTGTCCTCAAGCCCTCCTTTGGGTTTCTTTCAAGGTGGGGCTGGGAGGTGACTTTCTATTTAGTCATTAGGCCTCTTGAACTGCTTAGCTTTCATAAAACAATTATCAGTCTCATCTCTACTCCGCTGAGTTAAAGCATATGATTCAGCATCATCAGGCAAGATAGAACAGTCACATTCTACATATTATCCAGGAATATGACCTCATACTCACAGTTGTTCAGTACTTACCTATTTGAACAAAATCACATTTTACTGCTTATTTAAAGAAGTCATATTATTGCTGAAATTACAGAAGCAAAGATAAACGTTACACATCTGGTATAGGCCTACTTTAGGACTAACAAATGTTTGCACAAAACCATACTACAGGGTTTCTTGTGGTATAAACTAGCTAGCTAGACACTATCTAGACATCAAGTATTTCTTCCTCCTGGGTGCACATATCTTAGCTTTCCTTGGAGTTAGCTTGTAGCCATGTGATTAGGTACTGTCCAGTGGTAGTGGGCAAAGGAGATATACTTCCAGGCCTGGCCATAAAAGCTCATGCATTATCATTCACACGTTCTCTATCCCTTCTATATTAACCTCAGAGGCCACATGTTCAAGATGGCAAAATCATGAAATGGAAGGCTTCTGGATCCCTGAGGCACCACCTGGAAGAAAGCCACCAAGTGAAGTTGCATGACTGACTTGGTGAGTAAGAAAGAAGCCATTGCTTTTTTAAGTCAAAGAGATTTTTGTGATTTGTTACCATGTCGTATCTTAGCTTACACTAACTAATATAGTTCTATTTAATATTGACTTTTTAGGAGTTAATTC
Organism: Ailuropoda melanoleuca; assembly: GCF_002007445.2. NCBI lineage: Eukaryota > Metazoa > Chordata > Mammalia > Carnivora > Ursidae > Ailuropoda > Ailuropoda melanoleuca. Next base: position 16,266,497 of record NC_048237.1, read on the forward strand.
TGGAAATCACATGGCTAAGTTGATTTCCGATTATACATAATTTGCAAAGTACATATGCCCATGAACCAGCAGGTGAATAGCTCTTGAAATATAACTAATGCAAAAATGTGGAAATGCTCCATGTGTCCTTGGAGGCTGATGTGACAATTCATAAAGTCATATCAGAAGAGCATGACAAATTTTGTTATAATTCTGTGAAGTTACAGTTTAGTGATCTACTGGACGATGGGTACTTATAAATTTCAAACAGACAATACAGGTGGCACTTCTCTTGTTTCTATTCAGGATTTTAGGGTTTTAGTATTTCCCCAAATAAAAAGTACTTCTTCTGTTCCTAGATTCTTCTGGCTAGCCACATTGTTTAAGTATTTCTAGATATTTTGGCAGCTCAGAGAATAAAGGCAAAGCTCCTCTACCCTTTTGGTTTACTTGATGTTATTGTTTTACATATTTATTTTGTAATCCATAGGAATTTTATTTCATTTCAATATTCTTTTATTTTATTTTATTTTATTTTTTTTTAAAGATTTTATTTATTTATTTGACAGAGATAGAGACAGCCAGCGAGAGAGGGAACACAAGCAGGGGGAGTGGGAGAGGAAGAAGCAGGCTCATAGCGGAGGAGCCTGATGTGGGGCTCGATCCCATAACGCTGGGATCACGCCCTGAGCCGAAGGCAGACGCTTAAACGCTGTGCCACCCAGGCGCCCCCATTTCAATATTCTTTTAAAGAGAAGTCTGTCCTTTATTGGCCGAATAGGCTACTTGAGAGGGAAGAAGCGGGAAGAGTGGGTGGCCCGGATGCCGGGGCTGCACTGCTTTACAGGGTTCTAGGTGATGGAGAACGTGCCCAGGTGTGTCCAATCATCTTGGGCTTGATTTCCATTCGGCAGAAGACCTTGCCGCTGTAGACAGCCACCATGCTGCCCACCATCTTGGGCATGATGATCGTGTCCCTCAGGTGCTCCTTAACCACCCTGGGCTATGCGATTGCGAGGAGCTTCCTTCTTGTCCTTCCGCAGACGCTCCAGCAGTGAGTGTGGCTTCCTCCACAAACCCGGGTTCAGCCTCCGCTGCTGCTGGGCGCTGTACAGCGGCATCAACCTCCTAGGACTGTCCAGCAGCTGGTCGAGGACTGCGCTGTAGGTCAACTTGCAGAAGCTGTTGTTCTTCTGCTCTGCTTCCACCATCTTGTCAGCTCTTTGGATACGAATTTTAATTATAGATCAAAACCTACATTATTTACTGAAGGTTTTAAAGTTTATATAGTATTTATACTCGTAACAAGCCAATGAGGCTATTCTTTTAAAAATGCTTTATGAACACATGAAAACCCTTTTCCTTTTTTTTTTTTTTTTTTAAGATCTATTTATTTGAGAGAGAGAGCGTGCATGCACGGGGCGAGGGCGGGGGGCGGCAGAGGGAGAAAATCTTCAAGAGGACTCCCGGCTGAGCTGGGAGCCAGAGCTGGGGCTCCATCTCAGGACCCATGAAATCTTGACCTGAGCTGAAACTAAGAGTGGGATGCCTAACTGACTGAGCTACCCAGGTGCCCCACAAAAACCCTTTTCTATATTTTTATTACCCAACTATAGTGGGAGATGACATTTGATTTGGCATCCTAGATTGATGTCAAGGATAGCAGCACTTGACAAAGCCGAAGTTGTACTTTTTCAAAGGGGGAAATGGGGTAAGCACAAGAGGAGGAAGAAAAGACCATGAAGAATGATAAACAGAAGACATTTGTAGAGTGATTACTTTCCCAAGAGTTCAGGAGGATATCTCTGTACTTTGTCCTGTCCAGCTGAGTCGCTGAATCATACACCCTATAGCTATACTAGTGACAACGTCATTGTCTTTCGTGGTGTTGTTTCTAATAATGCACATGCTTTAAAGTTCAAGAGGACTAATCACAAGGGAGACTTTAATGCTGAAAGATGCAAAATGTCTGCACTGAGGCCTTTGGGAATGATATATTTAAGATGGCATAGATATGAAATATTGAAAACAGAAGTATAACAGACGGGTGCCTGGGTGGCTCAGTTGGTTAAGTGTCTAACTTCAGCTCAGGTCATGATCCCAGGGTCCTGGGACAGAAACCCACATCTGGCTCCCTGCTCTGTGGGGAGTCTGCCTCTCCCTCTCCCTTTGTGTGCTTTCTCTCTCTCAAATAAATAAATAAAAATCTTAAAAAAAGTTTGTTATAACAGAGCGAGGCTTAGTCATAGTATACAATGGTTGTAATGTGAATTTTTACTTCTGTGGTTATTTGCAGGAAATTTAAATCCCAACCAAATTTCTCTTGCCCCTAAGATTACTTCCAAGATGGTTCTTTTTGCCACCAGTTTACATATGTGCCAAGAAATAAAAATTCATTTTAATATAAGTTTAAGAAACATGCTACTTTTTAAAAAGATTTATGTATTTTTGAGAGAGAGAGAGAGTGAACATGAATGGGGGAGGGGCAGAGGGAGAGAATCTTCAAGCAGACTCCCTGTTGGGCACCCAGCGTGAGGTAGGTCTGGATCCCATGATCCTGCTTTATTGACTGAGCCACCCAGGTGCTCCCAAGAAACATGCTACTTGAAAAGTATTGGCAATTATTTTCTGGGATCTCATAATATGTTCCAAATCCTCACAATTACTCCCTTATTCTCATTGTTAATGAGGTTTACTAAGTTGATATCCAATGTCCCTTCAGTTAGAGAATACTGCTTAGTCCAGAGGGTAACTTGTGAAAAAAAAGAAGGAAGGGAGGGAGGGAGGAAGGAAGGAAAGAAAGAAAAGAAAGAAAGAAGGAAGGAAGGAAGGAAGGAAGGAGAGAAAGGAAAAAAAAGTTATTGAGAACAGTAAAGTTAATACTATAGTGGAGTCCTTTTTTGGAATTTCCTTGAGTGATAGCAAGATCTGCAGTGTTGGGGTGCCTGGGTGGCTCAGTCGGTTAGGCGTCTGCCTTTGTCTCAGGTCATGATCCCAGGGTGCTGAGATTGAGCCCCGCATCCGGCTCCCTGCTCAGTGGGGAGCCTGCTTCCCCCTCTTCCTCTGCCTGCTGCTTTGCCTACTTGCGCTCCTTCTCTCTCTCTCTCCGTCAAATAAATGAATAAAATCTTCAAAAAAACTTTAAAATTTTTTTAAAAATTAGAAAAAAAGATCTGCTTTGTTGAAGTGAGCAAGGACATGGTTAACATGCTTTAAAAATTTATAACTATGGGGCGCCTGAGTGGCTCAGTTATTTAGGTTAAGTGTTAGACTCTTGATTTTGGCTCTGGTCATGATCTTTGAGCAGTCCGCTTGATTTCTCTTTCTCTCCCTCTGCCCTTCCTCCACCTTACACACACTCTCTCTCTAAAATAAATAAATCTTTGAGAAAAATTTATAACTAGAAAGGGAATTTGTCATTCCTAAACCAACCATAATACTAACAATATTCAGATAATTCCAGAAACTTCTAAAATAGTGTGGCTTGTGAATATAAATTCCCAACATCTCTTTCATCACATTGTGGGAGACAAAGAAATAAACAAAACATAGTCCCACATGACCCAGGAAAAAAATCATAAGTTGTCAGCTTAGACTCATTGGCCAGGATGACATCATGCCACATTTTCTGGGATCTCAACTAGCAGCCTTACCCCACAGAAACTTTGTAAGTCAGTAAAAATCTTATTGATTTGATGTCAAGTAAAATACTTTTTGGTGGAGAAAACATATACTTAAGATGGTCGTTGTGTGAAATCTTGTTGTAATGAAAAATGGAGACTCAAATACATCATAAATGATATTGTTTAAAAATATTGTGTCCTGAAGAAATGTAAAATAAACCCCTAAGGTGACAATAATACAAGATGTTATTGTTATATGATTGCCTTCTATGAAGCAATGGTGAGCTCAAGTCATAGTTACTTCTGAGGCTAAAAGTCTGGGTATATTCAGTAGTATAATTAGAGTGAATTTAGTGGATTAATTCTGGTTTGTGGACAAAGCCTTGGAAAACACCTTCTCAAATGATTTCTTAATATCTTCATCATTAACAGTGCATTGTTAATAGTTTGCTGAATTAAAATGGTACCATATGCATTTTCCTGAGGTCAGTCAGATTGTATACTTTTGTTGTCTTTTAAAATAAATAGTAGGCTTGTGTGTGGTGAGTCATTGTTACCGTGTAGATACAGGCTTAGGAGAAGAAAAAACATGCATGCTTGAACTAGGACAAGTCTGCTGGATCCATTGCACCCTTCCTAACCTTCCAGTTATTTCTCTCTTCCTTTCTCACTGCCACCTCTGCCACCACTTCATTAGGAGTAAAGCGTATTTGGGGGACGGTTATGTAAAAGGAGACAAAATTGCCTGGTAGTGTATTGGGACAAGAATGGGTTATGGAAATTATTTATTTGAGAAACATTATTTTAAAAACTAGTTATTATACTTCCAAATTGTTTTTCATTCAATTTGATGAGTGTTCTAATTGATTTTTATTTTGCATTTCTTTTTGCACAGTGTCATATTTGTGTGATTTACCTAATCCTTGTGATTTATCTAATGAAAAAAGTCACAAAAGGTACATTTATTTTTTTAAGCACCCTCAACTTTGACCCGTAGAAAGGTGCAAAGGTAACCTTTATTGGAATTTTGTCTTCCAACAATCAAAAGATATATTTATTTTGCTTTCAGTAATCTTATATATTAAGTATCTTTCTATTCTGCTAAAGAATTAACCAACCTCATGAAGAGAATTGGCAAAATTAAGAATTCTCCACATAATTCAGATAAAATAAGTTTTTGACTTAAATGTTAACTTTAAAATGACTTTGAACTGTTCTGTATGGTATAGTGGTAGTGGATACATGACTATGCATTTGTCAAAACCCATAGAACTCTCTGCTACAGTTAATTTTACTGTATCCAAATTAAAAAAAATCAACTTGAGGGTGCTTCAGTGGCCTAGTCAGTTAAGTGTCTGCCTTCGGCTCAGGTCATGATCCCAGGGTCCTGGGATCAAGTCCCACATCAGGCTCCCTGCTCAGTGGGTAGTCTGCTTCTCCCTCTCTGTCTGCCCCTCCCTCCCCACTTGGTCTCCCTCTCTCTCTCACAAGTAAATAAAATTCTTGAAAAAAATCAACTTGAATGGCAAGGGAACCCAAGATGAAATGTAGGCTATGGCAAATAAATCTAGCTGTATTACACATGAATTACATACTGCACTGAAGGGGATGGGGAGGACAGAAGCTGACCTGAATAGCTTTGTAAAAAAGTGTCTTGATTAGCTACTGTAAGGCTAAGGGCAAAAAGTGTTATACATAAACATCTAAGTCTGATTGGTAAATTTGTTTGTCACGGGGTCTGGGTTATCAATTTTGAATCTATTTTACATGTATGCTAGGGTTAAACAAATAAGTAAATATAGATAATGAGCCAGTTTTCTTTCTGTTGGACAACTTACTGTTGAGTTCTTTGATAGTCCTCCCTCCAAGAGATGGAATTAGAGTCCCCTCTCTTGAAAGTGGGGTGTACTTAGTAACTCCTGTCAAATGAACAGAATACAGAAGAGGAAAAACAGTTACTTTACATTGGAGACACCTGGCGAAACTTAACCAAGTAATCAAGATTAATAGTACCAGTAATTAGACATATTGATATCATGTATACCCGCTGATAGGCTGTGATGAGAAGGGTACACCACTCTGAGATTCTTCCCACAAACTACAATTTCAGTGTAATTACGAGAAGGCATCAGATAAATCCAAATTGAGAGACATTAAATAAAAAGTATCAACGCATGAAAAGCAAGGAAAGAATAAGGGACTGTCACAGGAGATTATCCTAGAAGATTGAGGGGAAATGACAATTGAATACAATGTAGTAACCTGGATTTGATCTTAGAACAGAAAAAGGACGTTAGTTGGAGAAGTAGGGAAATCATAATGAAGTCTGTAGTTTAGTTAATGTATTGTACTAATGTTAATTTATTATGTTTGATCATTGTACTATGCTTATATAAGGCTATGTAAGGTGTTAACATTGGGGGAGCCTGGGTCAATAGTATACAGGAACTCTGTATTTACCACTTTTCTGAAGGTCTAAAATTGTTTCAAAATAAGTAAGCCTTTTTTTTTTTTTTAAAGATTTTATTTATTTATTTGAGAGAGAGAGCATAAGCAGGCAGAGGGGCAGAGGGAGACGGAGAAGCAGGCTCTCCACTGAGCAGGGAGCCCAATACAGGGCTTGATCCCAGGACCCTGAGGTCATGACCTGAGCTGAATGCAGACACTTAACTGACTGAGCCACCCAGGCACCCCTAAGTAAGCCTTTTGAAAACAGGCTTATGAATAATTTCTCAAAACTATCAAATTTTAATTTTTTCCGGAAATAATCTGCATTGCTTTACTTTCATTTACTTAACATGTCCTAAACCAAACTCATGATCTTCCTCCGCCTCCCTTCCCAACCTGCTCCCTCCTGTGCTCCAGTCTCAGTAAATGGCGCCTCCACATTCTCTCTCAGCTGTCCAACTAGGAAACAGAGTCATCTTTGACATTTCCTTCTCCCGTACTTCACAACAAATTAATCACCAATCCCTAATCACAAATTCTGAATGTCTCCCTTTATATTCTAGAAATGAGTTGTCTTGTTTGTCTTCTCCTGTAGATTATAATCTCCCTGGGAGCAAGGACAGTGTCTGCTTTATTCCCCCATGTGTTCCACATGCCTCACACAGTATCTGGTACATAGCAGACACTCAAAAGCTATTGTTAAAGAAAAGAATGAATGCACATTATATTGTATGTTACTGTTTAATTGTATTTTCACATCTGAATCCCTTCTGTCTAACATAGTGGGATGCATCCATATACCTCATTTATTTGTTTTTTTATAACTGTGGTCATCAAGTTTTAGAAATCAAGTGCAGTTCCATTAACAAGTTTCACCAAGTCCAATTTGATGTTCTGATTGCAGTAGTCAGTGATAGTTCAGAGAATCATGTGATACCTGAGCTGGAAGGACTTGTGGAGGAGGTCCTTTGGCACAAGTCTCTCATTCTATGAGCAAAGACTTTGAAGCTCCAAGAAACTAAGTATTTTGCCAGATCCTAGTATGAGTCCCTTGACAGAGGGGCATTTTTTTCTGTCCCAGGGAACTTGGAAGAAAAGGAGAGAAAAATAAACAAAAAACAAGGAGAATGGTAGTAGTAGATTCATTACTCTTTACATGATTGAAAGAAGTGGATAAAATAAATAATCAAAAAGAACTTATCTATTCATTTCCATGCAGAAATTTTATTCTATATGCTTTTAAAAAAATTTAGTTATTTGTGGGGAGGTATAAACATTAAGTTACTGATATTTTTGTGCTTGTGGGCATGAGGTACTTAGGGACATGGACACCAAAATATGCAAGAAGGAAAGGTACATAAATGGGGACAGAATGGCAGCAGATAGTGAAGGAGGATGATTTTGGAAGGGATGGCATAAGAGTATATAAAATTGACCCATATTGATAGTTCTTAAAAGACATTAAGCTATTGATGACTAGAAATTAATTGAAATACTAAATATGTCTGTATTATTGCTCCTTAACTTATTCATGTAGCAACCTGTCAAACATTACCTACAGTGTTTGGGAACCCAAAGCAAAAATTTTGCTTGCTGGATATTAACACTGCTACTACTAATACCAATGAGATGACAAAGATATATATGAGATCCAATTCCTTTTGTCAAATTTTTAAAAGAAAATTTAATCAAAAAGATTACCTGACTTTCTTTTTGAAACAAGAGAAAGAGAGCAATTGAGCAGCACAGCTGAAGATAAAATTTCATTTAGTCACGAGGCATCTTGAAAGTAAATAAATTCATTTATTCATTCATGCATGTATTTTTCATTCATTCAATAAAGTTATGAGTCATCTATTTATTAAGTGATTTAACCTAAGAAGAATAAGTAGAAGTTAGCAAAGCAAAAACAGTGAAATTATATGATAAAAACACAAATAATGTTACTCTCTTCCTTAAAATCTCCTATGGCATCCCACTGCACTTAGGATAAAACTTACACTTATTTCCACAGCCCAAAGTCCCTGCATGATTGGACCGCCTATGTCTCCTACCTCATCTCCTACCACTCTCCACTTGCCTTTCTGTTTCTCGATTGTATGTGCCAACTTATTTTCCACCTTTCCATCTTACATACTGGAATGCTCTGATATGGCTCCTTCATTTTTTTCTTTCAGTGTTTGGTAATCAAACTTCAGACAATGAAGTATGACCTCCTCCTTAATTCTTCCCTCTGCACAGAATGTTCTGCTTTCCTATTCCCCTATGTTAAGTCAAATGTCACTCTCCAGAGATGACTTCCCTGACAACTTTATCTAAATAGACACTTTTCTCCATAATAACTTATCACTACCTGCAGTTATCTTGTTCATTTATTTGTTTGCTTGTTCTTGTCTGTGTTGCTTCATTAGCATGCAAGGTCCATGAGAGCAAGGACTTTGTCCTGTTCACTCCTATATCTCCAATCCCTAGAAGAGTGTCTGACACACTCTGGGCATTCAATAAATAATATCTACCCTGAAGGATGAATTCGTATGTGAAATATTAAGCTCACTGGTACACAGTTGGTACCATGGTACCATGGTACCATTGTACCACTGGTACAATGCTCAACAAACATTAAATACCTTTCCTTTGCATAGATGAGACTAATCAGTTCAATCCCCTGATCAGCAAATATCTCACACATATCATCTTGGATGTCGGGGATGTCCTGTACTATTATTCAAAAACACATAGTAAAGGAATAATGGTCATGTGTGGGATATTCTTTTTTTTTTTTTTAAGATTTTATTTATTTATTTGACAGAGATAGAGACAGCCAGCGAGAGAGGGAACACAAGCAGGGTGAGTAGGAGAGGAAGAAGCAGGCTCATAGCGGAGGAGCCGGCTCATAGCGGAGGAGCCTGATGTGGGGCTCGATCCCACAATGCCAGGATCACACCCTGAGCCAAAGGCAGACGCTTGACCGCCGTGCCACCCAGGCGCCCCGGGATATTCTCTTTTTGCTCCTCCCAATCCATTTCTCACTTTTGGCCAGTGTGCTCTGTGTCCCTGGAACACAGACCTTTAAGCCTGCTCCAAAGCGGCTCCCTTATTCTCTGGCATCTGGCTGGGTTTGGTCAATGCAAATCACCACTGGGAGTTCAGAAAGTAGAAGAGTGAGGTCTTCCTGACTCAGTTTCTCTTGGGCAGGCCTCTCCTATAGTTCTCTCCAGGTAGTGCTCATTGTTCCCTCATGCCTAGGGACATTACATCCCTTACTGGTTTCCCAGATCCTTCCCTATCATTTCCTCAATCACAGAGTAGTGCCATTCCTCAAAATGGAACACTCACTGTTTCCCGTTAGAACTCTAATAGAGGCAGAGGAAGAAAATGTGGGCGGAATTAAAACACGGCCTTCAGCAACACAAAAGCAAACAAAGGTAAAAGGAACCGTGGAGCGACAAGCACAGATCATGGCCCCAAATGTGCATGTTCTGCCATCTCCCTGTTTTGTGTCTTTGGATCACTAGTGTCTGAGATTGGGTCCTCTAGAAGTAGGTGATGAGAAGATTTTGGGGTTCAAGGGATCACCACTAATGAAAAGAAGGGGGAGAAACCAGGATTAGGCAAAAGGCAAAGTCAAACTTCAGTGCAGGCTCTACAAAGCTTCAGTCAACCCAGTAGGGAGCTTTGGAGTGAGGAATGCCTGTCAGTGTTCCACATAAGGCTCCAATGACCCAACCTTTGTACTCTCTTGTAATTTATCCACTAGATCACACAGGAAGGGGTGTCTGCCATAGGTTACCTGCTACCTGTACTCTCTGCAGCTGAACAGAAGGTCTTACTTTGAAGAGGGAATATGGGGGACCATCTCTATGTCTTCCACACCAGTTTGAATCTTAATCTTTCTTGGGCCTTATCTCTCACTGTTTACCATGGGAACTGTTTTCAAAAGCTTTGTTCCAGTACCTCTCCCTAGTAAAAATCACCCCAGCTTAATTAGTTCAGCTTATCCCATGTACTTCTAATTAAACTTCTCTATCTTATAAATTTCCAGAGTAACAGACAGCTAGTTGAAAGAAATATGTTCCCACTTTAGGAAATCTGACGTACTGGGGTGCCTGGGTGGCGCAGTCTTTAAGCGTCTGCCTTTGGCTCAGGGCGTGATCCCAGCGTTCTGGGATTGAGCCGCACATCAGGCTTCTCCGCTAGGAGCCTGCTTCTTCCTCTCCCACTCCCCCTGCTTGTGTTCCCTCTCTCGCTGGCTGTCTCTCTCTGTCAAATAAAGAAATAAAAAATCTTAAAAAAAAAAAAAAGGAAATCTGACGTACTAAGAAACAAGATAGTAACTATATAGTATCAGAAATAACGCCATCAAGCAGTAGAAGGACAGCATTCATGATTATGTCTTCATATTGTCATGGAAAGAGTTCCTCTGTGATATTATCTCTAAGATACTGAATATGTGTGGCTTTGATGATTCATTCTTTAGCTTTATGCAGTAAGTACTCTTACTTCCTGTATGGTTTCTGAAGAAGGCCATAGTTCTTCCAAATCAGTATTCCTGACTGAGTGTTACCATGAAATCTTCCTCAGGAACAGTATATTTTAATATTGACACAATACTTGACCTGCAAAATGCATCAGCAATCAGATAATATCTAGCTAGCTTAATAGGACTGTCTTCATAGTGAAAATGGATGTTTTGGTTTCTTTAAACCAAATGCTCTTATCTCTTTCACGTACCAACTTCTTCACCTGGGTCTGTTAGAGAAGGTTAACATTATGCTACCACATTTCAGATATCTTGTTAAATTATATTTAAGTGATGATCTGAAAATAAAGTGAAATAATCCTAGTGCATTAAGTAAAAAGAAAGTGGGAACATTTGTAGTAGAAGAAAATCTCCAGGCTGGTATCTTAGGCAAAAATTTTTCTCCTGATTTTCTTTCTTTTTTTTTTTTTTAATTTAATTTAGATCTTATTTATTTTTGTGAGAGAGAGAGCGAGAGAGAGAGCGATCACACAAGTTGGGGGTGGGGGAAAAGCAGAGGGAGAAGCAGACTCCTCGCTGAGCAGGGAGCCCGATGGGTCATGACCCGAGTCAAAGGCAGATGCTTAACTGACTGAGCCACCCAGGTGCCCTCTCCTGTTTCTCTTGACTCAGATTTCCTTAAGGCCAATCAATGGCCAAATTTAAATTTAGCTGGGTACTTAACTTAAAACAAAATTGGGGCACCTGGCTGGCTCAGTTGGTAGAACTTGTGAGTCTTGATCTTGGGGTTGTGAGTTTGAGACCCATGCTGGGTATAGAGATTGCTTAAAAAAAAAAAATCTTAAAATAACNTAGCTGGGTACTTAACTTAAAACAAAATTGGGGCACCTGGCTGGCTCAGTTGGTAGAACTTGTGAGTCTTGATCTTGGGGTTGTGAGTTTGAGACCCATGCTGGGTATAGAGATTGCTTAAAAAAAAAAAAAATCTTAAAAAAAACCCAAAATTCAATTAATTAGTTGAGAATGTAACTGTAATGTCTTTAATATTAACTATAAAAAAGGAAAAATAATATTAATTATTAAATATTCTTGATTTGATATTATAAATTATGCAAATAATTGTGCTCCAAAGTTTGAAGCTGAAGTGTTAATCCTTTAAATGTCTTTGACAACGTACTTTATAGACTTGTAAAAGTATTTAAAAAAGTAAGCTAAAGCTTTTTTTTTTAATTAAAAAAATTTTTTTTAAAGATTTTATTTATTTATTTGATAGAGAGAGAGAGTGATAGCGAGAGCGGGNTTAAATGTCTTTGACAACGTACTTTATAGACTTGTAAAAGTATTTAAAAAAGTAAGCTAAAGCTTTTTTTTTAATTAAAAAAATTTTTTTTAAAGATTTTATTTATTTATTTGATAGAGAGAGAGAGTGATAGTCAGCGAGAGAGGGAACAGGCAGGGGGAGTGGGAGAGGAAGAAGCAGGCTCCCAGAGAAGCCTGATGTGGGGCTCAATCCCAGGTGTCCGGGATCACCGCCCTGAGCCGAAGGCAGACGCTTAATGACTGAGCCACCCAGGCGCCCCTAAGCTAAAGCTTCTTGAGTGTGCGTGTGTACAGCTCTACAGTGTTCTGATTGCTAGCCAAATGATCCTCAAATTCATCCTCTATCAGATTCTTTCTAAAGATGTAAAAATCTTTGACCTTCTGAGAAAGGGGGATTCTTACTATTGTTTTTGTAAAACATACGAGCAAAAAACACACTGTTAACATAAACACACTGTTTTTTGTTTGTTTTGTTTTGTGTTTTAGGATCCTGAAAGCAAAAGTCCTTCACTTTAGCTTGCTCAGGTGCTGGATATTTGCTTTGTTTATGTCAGGCACTAGAGGGGAGTGTGGTGTCATACAGCTGCTGTATTCTGCACGCTGTGCACACCGCAGCCTGCCCGAATATAGGGAAGAGGTACAGCAAAGGAGTTAGAAAAATACCTTGTCAAGGTTGAAATAGGACAACTGTGGTTTCCCCAAATCTACTGAGATCTAGTGTTTTACACAGGAAGTCCCAGTATAGGGCTTTGATCCTTTTTAAGCAGCAATAACATCCAAATAACTTAATTTTCATAGCTTTAATTATTATTTTACAATAAGATATGCCCCTGGTTTTTATCTTTTTGCTTATTTCTTTTTGATATGTCTCTGATTTTTAAAAAAGGCAAACGGAATAGAAAAGTACAAAGAAGAAATTGAACACAACTTAGAATCATACTATACGCTCTCACCGTATGGGGGAGGATTGTTTCTGATATCTCTCTCCACTGACAGAAATAGTCATACAATTTTATTTATTTATTTATTTATTTATTTATTTATTTGTTTGTTTATTTATTTAGATTTTACTTATTTATTTGTGTGTGAGAGAGAGAGCACAAGCCGGGGGAGCTGCAGGGAGAGGGAAAAGATGGCACCCTGCTGAGCAAGGAGCCTAATGCAGAACTTGATCCCAGGACCCTGGGATCCAAAGCACGCAGCAAATACTCAGGTTGTATTTATTGACTGATCTACCTGAAGACTTTAACATAAAGAGATGAGCCACCTTTTTGTGGAGGCCTGTTTAAGAACTGTTCTGTTGAATGCAAGGTACCTTTAAGTGAGACAGTTTTACATGGTTCACCTTTATAAGCCATGAGTCCAACTAAAAATCTGTTAATTATTAAACCCTTATGTATTATCTGGATGCCTGATTGCAGATTGCGAACAGAGAGCGTTTGTCCCTCAAGTTAAGCCTAAACACCAGTTGAAAATGTAATTTTCAAGGGATTTTAAAAAACAAACATTTTCCTCTTAAATTTAGTAGAGAGAGTGGGGTATCTCTTGTTTTGTCTGGCATATCTACGGCCTAAACAATTGGCTTAAACCTTTTTTGCGATTCCTGCTTGTTTTAGCATGGCGGAGCTTGGAGTTCACAGAACCCTCCTTTTGGTAATTTCTTTGGCAAAGTGTCTGGAGGGCACAAAACTGCTGGCAGATTTTAAAAAATGTGGTGACTTGGAATGTGAAAGTAAGTTTGCTTTTCTTTTTTTCCTTCTTTTCTTCTTAAACTAAGGTTCTGAAATAACATAATATGTTATTGTGGACATGCATGATAGAAGTGAGGATTAATATCACAGAAATATTTGCGATTATAAAATATACTTCACTATAAAAAGAAAATGCTAGAAGCAAAGCATTTCACAATAATTTTTAATGTTAGTTTATCAAGGGACAAAGATCAGCCTGATATATAAATATATCAGAAATTATAAGATATTAATCCAGGCCTCAAAAACAAATCAAAACTTTTACTATTTTTTAAGATAGCTAAATTGATTTGTATCGATCTGTATTAAAAAGATTTCAAGGCATTTGATAGTTCTTTATTTATGAAGCCCTTATATTTTTTAGTTTCTATTTCATAATCAGAACTTTCTGATTCTAATGAGTTTTCTAAAAATATTTTTATTTCATCTCATCATGATTTATTGTCTAAACTTTATCAAACATTAATCATTTCTGTGTTCATTTATCATGTAAAAATACTGAAATCAGTGTTAGCAGTATATAATTTTATTTGTATCCTTGAATATTAACTTTCTCCTATCTTCTACAAAGAAAAACTAATTTTCATTTTATTGCTTAAGAAGTTATTTTCTGTTATTGGCATTATGGTGCAAGATGAACAGTATCACAATATATTACAATTGTTTTAAATATGTTCTATCTCTTCAGTATGTGTGAATTATTTCTGATTTGCAACATGTAAATTAAAATGCAAAATATTATTAGTAGAAATGTAAAAAATTTATAAGTAAATTTTTTATGAGTAAACATTTTCCTTAATCATTTGGATATGTAATTTGATATATAGAGAAGATTTACTAGATGATGCTTTATAGTAGTAATCATCTTTCTTTCCCTCTTTACAACCTCATTTTAGTCTCCATAGGGCCAGACATGAAACATGAAAAGGGAACATTCAAATTTATAGTAATTTATAGTGTTATTTTAGCTTTAATCATATGACTTAATCAAAATGTTTTACACATGTTAGTATAATTATAATAGGTAATATGGTATGTGTATTACTTTATGTATCGAAGGGCTAAATCTAGTATATGTGGTTATGATCATAGTTATTGGGGGCCTATTATGTGCTGAGTCTGGAGGGGTAAGAGTGTGTATCTAAGAGGAATAAAATGAAACGTCAGATAAGTTTCTTGACCTCCAGGAATTAGGTCAACATGAAAAAGTAAGTAGCAATACAACATAAGGATAATAGGTAATATTAAGGTTCAGAGAAGGGACAGAACAAGCTGGACCAGTTTGGGATATCTCATAGAAGAAGTAGGATACCAGTTGATCACAAAGAGAGACTGAAGAGTTTCTAGGCTTAGGAAAGAACAGAAAGAGTATGGAAGGCAGATATTGCAGTGAAAATAATCTCAGTGCAAATCTGGCTCCACCATTTATCAGGTGTTGCATGTTCAATATGGACCAACTCTCTAAGACTTAGTTAAAGGCTCATTTGCTAGACTGATAAAAGATTATCGACCTTATAGGTCTGTTTTGGGGATTTAATAAAATAAAAATATGAAAGAGTTATCATAATGCCTGGAATATATAATAGTCCCCTTTACCCATGGGTCACTTTCCATGGTTCTAGTTACCTGGGGTCAACCATGGTCCAAAAGCAGAAGATCAGTAGTAGCCCAACTCTATGTCATAGGGCTTACCTCATGTACCTCACTTCATCTCATTAGGGAGGCATTTTATCATCTTACATCATTGTAAGAAGAGTAAGTACAGTATAATAAGGTATTTTGAGAAAGAGAGATTGGTCACATAACTTTTATTACAGTATATTGTTGTAATTGTTTGATTTTACTATTATTGTTGTTAATCTCTTACTGTGCCTAATTTATAAATTAAACTTTATTATATGTATGTATACATAGGAAAAAAACATATTGTATACAGGGTTCAGTACTATCTGTGATTTTAGACACCCACTAGGGATCTTGGATCATATCCCCCACAGATAAGGGGGACTATTGTAGTAGGTGCTAGTAAGAAAACAAATTATCTTTACCTTTCCTTCCTGACAAGAATGATAATGACATACTCCAGAGACAATGGATAGATGAACTTGACTGTAAAGGAATAAGAGGAAGTCATTTTAAATAAGGAAGAGGATCAGGTTATGGATATCCTTGAATACCAAGCTAAAGAACTTAGAATTGATTCTGTGTGCAGTGGGAAGTCTATTCTATGTAGCTTTTTAAGGTGATAAATGATATGAAGAAATTAGGATAGAATGGAGGAGGGCAAGATGGGAGGGGGAGAAATAATATTTTAATTGAAATTGTGTTTTTTTCCTCACATGTTTACATAGCTTTAATAAGCAGAGTCTTAGCCTTGAGAGATTACAGAGGTCCTGACTGTCGATACCTGAACTTCACTAAGGGAGAAGAGATCTCTGTTTATGTTAAACTTACAGGAGAAAGGGAAGATTTGTGGGCAGGAAGTGTAAGTACCTATTTTTAAAAACTGAATGTAGAATAAAGCTTGTACAGAATACCTGCATTTCATTTCTAAAGGAACTTTAATAATTTTAAAGCACTTTACATATATAATATATATGTAATATACATATATATTTAAGAACCTTATCATTTTTTAAAAATTATTTATTTATTTGAGAGAGAGAGCAAGAGAGCATATGCATGAGTTGGGGGAGGGACAGAGGGGAAAAAACCTCAAGCAGACTCCCCGCTGAGCAGGGAGCCCCACATGGGGCTTGATCTCATGACTCTGAGATCATGATCTGAGCTGAAATCAAGAGTCCGATGCTTAACCAACTGAGCCACCCATGCTCCCCACCCTTAACATATTTAAACAAACAAAAAATGGTTGTATTCAGTCTTGGTTCCAGAATTTCTATAAAAGTAGTATTTTGGGAAGGCATTCTGGTTGGGATAGAAAACTAAGAGTGCCTTGAAATTATTTTTACATAGCATGCGTAGTTTTTGAAGTTAAGTTTTATATTTACTTGGAGAATAAAATTTAGAGGTGCTGGTGGAGATTATGGGACGTCTAGGCAGCACCAGTGATCCCATGGTGCTGCCAATAGCTAAGTTAAGAGAGACTGGGAAGTTTTAGTTAATCAGATCAAAAGACATGTCTTTCTGGGTCGCCTGGGTAGCGCAGTCCTTACCGTCTGCCTTCGGCTCAGGGTGTGATACCGGCGTTCCGGTATCGAGTCCCACACCGGGCTCCTCTGCTGTGAGCCTGCTTCTTCCTCTCCCACTCCCCCTGCTTGTGTTCCCTCTCGCCCTGTGTCTCTCTGTCACATAAATAAATAAAATCTTTAAAAAAAAAACAAAAATAAAAGACATGTCTTTCTGAGCAAATAAAAGACTTTTTGTTGTTGTTTAAGATTTTATTTATTTGAGAGAGAGAGAAGTGGTGGGGGGGGTAATGCAGAGGGAGAGGGAGAAACAGACTGTGGAGCAGGGAGCACAACGTGGGGCTTGATTCCAGGACCCCAAGAACATGACCTGAGCCGGAAGCAGACACTTACCTGACTGAGCCACCCAGGCACCCCAAGGATGGAGTTCTTATTGAAGAAATCCTCAGAGAAATGAGTAGCCTAGAGAATCAAGGTATATGAATTTTTCATGAAAAACAACAACAATTGGGAGAGCCTTTTATTTGGCCCAAAGTCCTATACTGAAATTCCTAGAAGCCTGAGTAATATCTCTAAATATGTAACAGGAAAATTAATGATTAATGTTTTCAGTTGGAAACACACTTGTATCTTTGATGGTATCATTATGCTTTATAATGAAAAGATGCTATAAGAAATTTTACTCCCAAGCTGAACAAGTGTGACCAACCTGATGCATACATTGTTTCCATATTGAACATGCAACAGATTTTTCTGTTGTATAGCCTCTGTGACCACTATTTGAAGGAGCAGGTTCTGTTTGGATGTATCCTGCTTTTTAGCATCAGGGGCTGTATGACTGAACCCCTGACTGTCAATGGCCAGAATTATTTGGCTTCTGCAGTTCCCAAGATTCCTTATTGCTTATGGTCTCTTAAACGTGCCAGTGTATGTCTTTGAACACATTAGAGGCAACCAATGCAGCTGTAAGAAAAATGACATGTTATCGTAAGAGGAAAAGAAAGCATTCTTTCATTTCCTATGTGAGAAAGTGACAGTTCCACACAAAAGCAGCATGTAATGTGTGGAGCCAGGGTGAAGTTTCAAGCATACTGAGTTCCATGCATTAGGTGTTTAGTCCAGGTAGGCAGCTGTCTAAGAAACCAAACTGCAGAGTTCACCCACAGACTATCAGTTTCCAAATAGCTACAGCAACTACAGAGCTGGAGGAATCACAGTTGAGGTGTAATGGTGCTGGATCAAAGGACCAAAACATGGTCTTTAAACTTTGCCAGGGACAGGAAATGGGCTGAGAGTGGTGAAACCTTCACTCTTGGGGGACATCTTCTATGGACTTAAACTGGATTAGGAAGATCCCTATTACCAAGGTAGCCCCAGAAAACTTGAATGGAACCACATCCTCTCAGGAGGACTCATAGATCTTTGCAGTTCTGATGAATCCATTTTGGCCCTTCAGAGTTTAAACCTCTTACTTGATTTTGACATCCTGAAAATGCTGAATATGTCACAGCTCCATCTAGCTTGGCTACTGCCATCATTCTTTTGCCTTTTGATATCCCAGGTTTACAGTGTAAATCTGGGTTCCATCTGGGTAAGGAAGGTCAGTGACAAACATAAAAAGGAAGAAAATCGGCGTGTGGAATGGTTTTCCCTCAGAAGTTTGAAAAAGTGGCCTTTTACAACTTGGCTCTTTGTTCCTTCAAATTAATACTATTTTTTTGAATAATAGGGGTGTCTGGCTGGCTTAGTTGATAGAGTGTGTGACTCTTGATCTTGGAGGTTCTAAGTTTGAGCCCCACATTGGGTGTAGAGATTACTTAAAAAAAAATCTCAAAAAAAAAAAGGAATATGATTTCACTGTCTTTTAGATGGCAAATGAAATCCAATTAATTTTTGTGATTTGAGATAGATGAAAGCCAAGGACATGGGGCAAAATTAGGCTCAATAGTAATTATAACTTTGATCATTCTTCCTTGCTAATCTTTATTCTTCATTTTGGTAGAAAGGAAAGGACTTTGGATATTTTCCCAGAGACGCAGTCCAGATTGAAGAGGTGTTCATATCTGAGGAAGTCCAGATATCAACTAAAGTGAGTATTTCAGTTGTTAATTGAATTTAAAATTTCTTGACGAAAACAGTTTTCTGCAGTGTAAGTGTCCATTGGTTAAGTATCTTGTATAGTGAATATGTAAAATAGCTGGTCTGAGAACTCACTCTAGGAATAGTTTGAGTATGTGAATAAAATTAGGTAAGACAAAGTTGATGACAGGCATAATGCTTTCCGAAAAATTTACAGACAGGTTAAGAGCATCATGGATTCTGGACTGAGTTCAAAGCCTGACTGTGGCCTTGTGTGCCTTAATTTTCTAATCTGTAAAATGAGGATGATGATTATAATACAGTGCTACTTCATGAATTTATTGGGGAAAGATGAACATAAGTATATAGAATAGCACTTGGTGCTATAAAAGTATTAGATATTATTACTAATGTTATTATCCTATGGAGACAAAATTTAT
This sequence comes from Ailuropoda melanoleuca, assembly GCF_002007445.2. Lineage (NCBI taxonomy): Eukaryota > Metazoa > Chordata > Mammalia > Carnivora > Ursidae > Ailuropoda > Ailuropoda melanoleuca. Next base: position 16,285,763 of record NC_048237.1, read on the forward strand.
TTCCTATCACTCTCTCTAGGTCTCATATCTGTACAATTTCTTTTTCTGTTGAATTTTAAATGAGCTTGATATTGTTGGGTTTTATAATGTTGGGGTTGATAATGAGAAAAGGAATCAGAAGGTGACTTTTCAATATATAAATTTCATTAGCCCATTTCATTCAGATTCCAGGTTAAGACAACTTATGTTAAATAAGGTCAATGTGAAGTAAGTTAGCCTAGTCAAGCAAACTATTATCTGGCTCCTTCCCAGCATAAATTCTGGGATTAACAGTCAATTTAATGTATAATTACTGGTCCTGTCAGTTTTATCTCCAAAATACATCTGGAATATATTGTCTTCTCATCATTTTCACTTTCCCCTTAGGCCTAATCCAAGGCTTCATCATCTCTTGATTAGAATACTGCAATATTGGTCTCCTTGCCTCTACTTTTGTCCTCCTCCAATACATTCTCCAAACAGCAATGGATCTCATAAGAACAAAACCAAAACCAAAACCAAACCAAAAAAAAATACCCCCCAAAACAAAACAAACCAAAAAACAAAAACAAAAAAACCTTCAAATGTCATTCCTTTGGTTTAAAGCCTGTTAATGGCTTTCCATTGAACCTAGAATCAAGCCCTGACTCCTTACCCCGGCTCTACATGATCTGCTCCTGTCCTCCACCTCCATCCCAATGACCCTGACACTGCCCTCCCCTCACTTACTATGCTCCTGGCCACATTTGCCTGTTGACTGTTCTTAGAACATGCCAAATACTTTCCTAGCCCAGAGACCCAAACAGGCTTCTCCTTCAGGTTCAAATGCTTTCCCCAGGTTTTTCACGTAGCTAGTTCCTTCTTATCCTTTACATGGCCATGTAAACATCAGTGCCTCAGAGAGGCCTTCCATGATGATTCTCGTGGAATTACTGCATCTTAATCACAGATTCCTGTTTATTTCCTCCATAGCACTTATCACAATTCATAATTACTTTTTTCCTTTTGTTTACTGTAGAATTTCAGCACCTAGAACTGTGTATAGCACATGGTAAGCATACAGAAGCCCTGCATTCTTAGGTCAAGGTCTCTGGGAAATAGACTCTGAGGTGGACCTTTGCATGCAAGAGCTTTACCGGGGAGTACTCTTAGGAGTAACACCTGTGAGGCATCAAAAGAAAAAGCAGGATTGGGCAGAGAAGTTGAACTGTGATGCAGTTGCAACAAAGGTCTCAGTTGATTCCATAAGAAACTCTGAACCTGAGATGGCCTTTCAGAGTTGCCCTGAATAGAGGCAAGGTGTGGGGCCTTTTTACCCTTACCATTACTGGCTCATCTGGGGTGGTGTAACTTGGGCTAGGTTAAGCTAGTGTTTACTCTAGACAGTTACTATTCTAAGCACTTTATTCATTTAATCCTCACAACACAACACCCCTATAAGGTAGGTACTGTCATTATCCTCATTTTACAGATGAGGAGACTGAGGCATAGAAGGGTCATATAATTCACCCAAGTTCAAAGAGCTAATAAATGGTAGGGTCAGGATTTAAACCTAGATGGTTGGCTCCAGAGTCTGTTCTCAATCACATATTATACTACAGTGCCTAAAACATTGTAAAATTTCAATTTTGAAGTTTACTTTTAAAAAATTCTGAACTTTATTCTCATTTCATAATAATCATATCCAAAGAACAGCACATATCACTGTTTCATACCTTCAGATTAAAAAATAATAACTTTGGGGCACCTGGCTGGCTCAGTCGGTAGAGCATGCAACTCTTGATCTCCAGGTTGTGAGTTCAAGCCCCACATTGGGTGTGAAGCCTCCTTAAAATAAAATATAAAAAAAAATATTAACTTCACCGCTTTTCTTCTTGATGATCTGTTCTGTGAGCTGAACAAGAGGATTCCCCACCGCAATTGTCTGTGTACAATATCTCAGTAAAAGAAGTCTAAATGAAGTGCAACTTTTAACAAGGCTTTCATGCTTTAGAGTCTCTGGGCTGTCTGAGCTGTCACTATGTGCTGTGAAATTCCCCTCTCTCAAACCACCACACAGCTGCATGTGTTTGGTTAGTGCACTCTTAAAAGAAGCAAGATTTTGTGGACCTGTATGCCTTTTTATCAAGTTTATTTTCAGAATATACTCAAAGCCTAGATTTTTCATTTAGATTTTTATCATTGACCCTGAGTCAGTTGTGATATAAATGCTTGAGATTAGGAGATCTGATTTTAGTGTTTGTTGTGCTGCTGAGCTAGCTGTATGGCCTTGGGAAAATCATAGTCATCTATTTTAAGTGATTTAGGGAGAAACAAGGAATTTTAGTATATTTATGTCAGTCATTTTTTCTCTTATAGGAATCTGATTTTCTTTGTCTTCTTGGAGTAAGTTACACTTTTGAAAATGAAGACAGTGAATTAAACAGTGATGATGGCAAAAATATATATCCATATGAAGAAGATAAAGACCAAAAATCTAGTGTATATGAAAGTGATTTTCAGACAGAATCTGGATTTTATTCAACTTCTGAAAGTACTTTGTTTGAAGATCAGTTTCCAGCATCAGAGGCTCCTGAAGATATCAGAAGTACTAGTGAATCAAAATACTGGGAAGGAGTGGAAGCTGGAAGTATGGAAGAGGATTCTGTTCCAGAAGTGGATCACATCCCGCCATCCTCGCCTGAAGTGAAAGGTTGGTTTGGATTTGGAAGGGAACTAGCTGAAGGGAAGACCTTTGAATCAGTTATTGAACCTCTACAAGAAAGCTCATTTCAAAGTAGAAAAATAGCAGGAGAAGATGAGAATGACCTAGAAGAATTAAATAATGATGAACCCCAAACAGAAGAACCTGAACTGGAATTCAATCCAGTGCCAAAGAAACAGTCTGAACTAGGTTCTGAATCAGAGACCATTATCAGTCCTGAAGCCACTGGTTGGTTTGGGGGTAGTTTTAAAAGTTATTTAGGTTTTGGAGGTGAGGATACAGGACTTGAATTATTGTCCAAAGAAAGCAATCCACCACTACAAGATGTTCCTAATTCCCTATCATCTGAGGAAGAACCCACAGTTCCATGCACAGAAATATTAACAGAAAAAGAAGACACAATCGTCAATGATACCTCAATTCTCAAGCCAAGTTGGTTTGATTTTGGTTTTGGTATGCTAGACTTTGTATATACCAATGAAGATAAAATTCTATCAGATGATGGAAAAAGTGAAGAAGGAGGTGGGGGAGATAAACATGAACATCTTCCAACAAGTGAATTTGACCCTGATAAAGAACAAGAAACAAAAACAATAAAAATTATGGAAACTGAAGATCAAGTAGGCAAGGAAAGAGTCCTAGAGAAAACAGATGATTCTGATACCGTACCATATTTAAAGAAGTTGTTATATAATTTTGACAACCCTTGGAAATTCCAGGACATTCCCAAGGAAATGGAATTGCCATTTTCCAAACAGATACAGGATGAAAATGATGAAAATAATGTAATTGAAAATGATGAAACAGAAGAATTTTCAGCTGAAAATTATCACACAAATAATATGAAAGTTATGATGCTGAAAAGCAGATCCAGTCAGTCAGGTTGGTATAAAATATCTATAATTTTATGTATGTATGTATGTATTTATTTATTTAAGATTGTATTTATTTATTTATTTGACACAGAGAGAGAGAGCACAAGCAGGGGGAGCAGCAGAGGGAGAGGGAGAAGCTCTCTGCTGAGCAGGGAGCCTGATGTGGAACTCGATCCCAGGACCCTGGGATCATGACCTGAGCTGAAGGCAGATGCTTAACTGACTGAGCCACCCAGGCACCCCTAATATAATTTAATTTTTTAAACATAGTTTATTCTTATAAGTACAAATCGGATGAAAAAGTCCAGAAATCCATGTTTCTCAAAATACTCAATAATCAACAACCTTATCAACTACACTTCTATTAATTTCCGGTTTACTCTGGGTCTTAGATCTCTTAGTAGTATAAAATAAAATACCAAGGAAGAAAGAATGACTGGAGATACATAGATGTTCCAAGAAGATCTTAAGGTAGTTTACAATAAGTTTTTATTTTTATTTATGTAGTATATGTAAACAGGTTTAAACATATAAATATTACTAAGCCTTTTTTTTTCTTTTTAAACAAAAGCAACTTCTGTTCCCTCTGTCCATCTCTACTCTCACGTGTTCCAGGGACAGTAATTTATTTCTTTTCTTTCTTTCCCTTTCTTCCTTTTCTTTCTTTCTTTCTTTCTTTCTTTCTTTCTTTCTTTCTTTCTTTCTTAAACAAATTTCTTTTAGTATTTATCTCTTTTTTCTAAAGAAATCCTTTATATTGTTCGGCTTTGGTTAATCTGTATTAGATGATGTCCATCGACTTTCTATTTTGGTAAATGAGGATTTCTTTCTGCTCATTTACATTAAGTTTTTAGCTCATTAACACCTTCCCAATATAACTATATTTGAATGGTTTTCTTTCAATTCTGGGAGCTCAAAGGTAGGCAATGGAAGAGGGCAGAGTATCAGACAATACTTCTAGATGTAGATGTCTAGGTATCTAGCCATTTCTATGATTAAAAATACGTGGATTGTGTTTTAAGTAAAGAATTATATAACATGACTTCCCCACACTTCCATTCTGATGTCTCTCTGATGGACAGATTAGGAACTCTGCAAATACTGGCCAATAATACAGGAACGATTGAACCCTAGAATGACAGAGAGCCCTTCACAACAAGAGGTCAAAAATGTTGCAGACTCAGAAGGAAACAGATTTATTTCTATCAGAAATAGTTGATTTTCTTGAATTTCCAGAAGAACTATATGTCATTTCTTAATATTCTCCAAAATGTGAGCTCTTTACTTAATTAATATCCTTAACCAGAATGTAGACTTAGATTCTTACCCTTTTCTAAATGAGAAAGGCGTAGGTGTGATGCTTTTTAATGACTAAAATATTAAAGCCCTAGACTGCTAAAGGCTAAAGAGGAAATTATTTTGTTCGACACTTGTTAGATCCTAAAGGAATATTTGTGAAAAAGCAGATAAGAGTAATTGGGAAGAATAAGTGAGACTAAGATAAAGCAAAACAATATCAGGTCCAGAAATAGGGAAGATTCGAAATATAGATATGTGAAAATATTTTAGAGTATATGTATAGAAACTCAAGGACAACCTGAATATCACTTTGGTGGAACTAAATATCACTTTATTATTTCATATAGTGATGCTAAGGGAATTTCTAAATATGAAAACTTGGAGAACAATCAAATGAGAATAGGGCATTTATGCAATTATAACTAGTTTTGAGGGACTTTCATGAAAATAGTCAAAAATTCCTTCAAATTTCTAAAAAAGATATGTCATTCTATATAAACAAAATATCTTATTCCAAAATATTATGATATTAATTAAATGGAAAATAACCTGGTATCATGCAAAATTTGTTTTTAAAAAGAAATACTAAAAGGAATTCAGATAAAGCCATAGGCCCTATTTTTTGGCCATTGGAGAAATAGCTACAACAGCCAAAATTTTCAGATAATTTCAACAACTCTTTTAGGAAATAGCAAATGAAAATTTGCCTTAATCAGAAAGAGTGTATAAAAAAATGAATTACTGACCTTAAATCAAGATTTACGAAAGTCTGAGACCTGAGATAACCAGATTTACAGAAAAACTAATATACTGATATAGGTATTTACAAAACAGATAAATTAGGGAACATTTATTTATACCACGATATTAATAGCTATTTTACAAAAGGACTCCAGTTGAACTTATTTAAATAATGAGTTCCCCTAGTACAGTTAAATATGAAAAGTTCTTCATTATTTTATTTGACTTAAAATTGTTTATAACAATTGTATGAAAGGCATATCTGTATCTAATGTAAATTTAAAAACTTAGGTTTAAGTCGTGTGAAAATAATACCCTGACATTAATTTAATTAATTAATTAAATATAGAAATACCATAGGAAGTATTCATTTTTCTTAACACATGTATTTACTTTAAATGCAGTTAAAACAGTATTTTATTTTATTAAAGATTTTATTTGAGGGAGAGACCAAGAGAGCACGAGTTGGGGGAGGGGCTGAGGGAGAGGGAGAAGCAAGCTCCCCGCTGAGCAGGAAACCCAACATGGGGTTCCATCCCAGGACCCTGAGATCATGTCCAGAGCCAAAGGCAGACATTTAACCGACTGAGCCACCCACGCGCCCCTTTAAAAAATTGTTTTAGATGAAGACCTGAGCTGAAACCAAGAAGCTTAACCAACCGAGCCACCCACACACCTCTGATTGCTCATTTTTAACTTTAATGTCCACGGGTGGCATTATTAAATTACTGATATGTGTTTGCTTACTTGGGACTCATCTTTTGAACAATGCCAAATAAATGGCAGCATCAAAGTGTTATGTTAAATTCATAATTGAAAGTGCAATATTAGACACTGTATTATTCTCTTAGTAATCTTCAATACTACTTTTCAGAACTACACTCATACTTTCCTATGCTTGTTTTAAAAAGTAACTGAGAAGTAAATCACACAGTTTACCTGAATACTATACTTCAGGCTAGGACTGGTTAGAACTTTTTTCCCCTTTTTTACTTTTTAAAAGATTTTATTTATTTGACAGAGAGAGAAAAAAAAACAAGCAGGGGGCATGGCAAGCAGAGGGAGAGAGAGAAACAGCCTCCTGCTGAGTAAGGAGCCAGATGCAGGCTAGATCCTAGAAACCTGGGATCGTGACTTGGGCTGAAGGCAGCTGATTAACCCACCGAGCCACCCGAGCACCATGACCTTTTTTTCCCTTTAACTCTGATTAGTTAATTCAATCAAATGATCAGTTTAAACTGTGTTTGAAAATGGAATTGTCTTAAAATAAATGGCTATTTGATATGGTATGCACATGAATATATGATGCAACAATACAAATGTGGAAAATTCTGACATGGTTCAAATTAAAATTTTTTTCAATTAATTTTGGGGAAGGATAATCCTTTTTATTTTTATTTTTTATTTTATTATTTTTTAGGATTTTATTTATTTATTTGAGAGAGCACAAGCTGGGGAGGGGGCAAAGAGAGATGGAGGAACAAATTCCCCACTGAGCAGGGAGCCCAACTCAGGGCTCAATCCCAGGATCCCCAGATCACGACCTGAGCTGAAGTCAGATGCTTAACCAACTGAGCCATCCAGGGGCCCCAGATAATCCTTTTTTATTTTTATTTTTTTAAGATTTTATTTATTTATTCGACAGAGACAGAGACAGCCAGCGAGAGAGGGAACACAAGCAGGGAGAGTGGGAGAGGAAGAAGCAGGCTCATAGCGGAGGAGGCTGATGTGGGGCTCAATCCCATAATGCTGGGATCACGCCCTGACCCAAAGGCAGACGCTTAATCTTAACCACTGTGCCACCCAGATAATCCTTTTTAAATGAAGGTTCTCAAAAGATGTGCATATATATTTTCATTCTAAATTTGAACTCAGGTATATTATCATTTAAAGGTATAAATCATTTAAATATTTAATATGTAGCAAAAAAGTCAGAAAAATCAGGAATATTTTATTTAAATCTCTATCAGCCTTGTTACACTGAAATTCAAAATGAAACTTATATTTTCCCTAGTGATCATATTATCAGTTGGATAATATAAAATTTTTCTCTGCCAGTACAGATTTATGACTTCTGTAAAAAAAAGCAGTGATAAGATTTATAATTTCTTGAGTTCCTTCTCAGAAATTTATGGCACTCATTGAAGCAATATGTGAATTTCCTGAGATCACCAAATTAAGGAAACATGTAATTTTGCCTTTGTCAGACACATTCATAGCATAGTAATGAAATCCAAAATGCAATTTACTATTTATTTTAATTTGATTTCTCAGCACAACTTTATGCTGTTATTGGGTCTGAAAGAGAAAATAAGCATATATGTGTGTATACTCATGGAAGCATGTATTTTACTAACAGTTGAATGAGAATATCTTGAAGTTTTTTACTTTTATATTCTGCTTAAAATATCTGCATTTTTCCTCTACTGAGCCAACATAAACAAACAAAATGTTATTTTAATGCCGTCAATCTTTGCTTAATTGCTAAAATAACGTAAATAATGATGTCAAGAATATAGTTTGAACTTATCTATATTTGTTTTACACAACACACTCAAATTAGTAAATAATTTACTTTAAAATATAAGACATCCTATAATTACTAGCCAATAAGGATTGCTCTCAATCATTCAAAATTTTCACTTGATATAAAGGATGTATCTGATTTTAGGATTTAAAAAGCTTCTATTTATTCACTGTTTCTTCTAATATACCTACTGGATAATATGATATGCTATATAATAATATACTGGAGATGGGATGAAGGGGGAAACAAAGATTGACTTTGAAATTAACAAAGCTGCAAGAGAGTGGAAAAAGTACAATACCTAACATTTGATTGGTATGTTGTCATTTTCAAATTTGTTTCAAATATCCTAAGCTTATGGGTATCTTTCTGTGCAAATGGCTAATCGGTTTCTTTGGTAGTGGGTGGTTCTTCCATCTTTGGAGCAATTTCATTTAAAGTTTGAGAGAAGGGGTGCCTGGGTGGCTCGGGTGGTTAAGGGTCTGACTTCTGCTTGGGTCATGATCTCAGCGTTCTGGGATTGAGCCCTGAGTCAGGTTTCGCACTCAGGTGGGAGTCTGCTTCTCCCCCTTTCTCTGCCCCTCGCCCCTCTCATGCTTGCGTGCTCTCTCTCTCTAAAATAAATAGATAAAATCTTTTTAAAAAATTGAATGATAATGGCTTTTATATTTAATAGTACATACTGGCAAATATGTGTTGTAGATATGCACAATCCAGTGGACTAGATTGCAGAACTTGGAAATTAATTGCTGTAAGTTTTAATATTGCCTTTCTTTGTGTAACTGGCTCAGTTTGTTCTATTTATTAAATAGAATAGGTGGTTATGTAGGATATGATTACGCTGGTTACAATAACTGCTGTGGATATGGTGATTCCAGCAACCAGCAGAGTCGTTATGGAAAAGTATCCAGGCAAGGTGGTCATCGAAATAGTTACTGACTGTACTAAATTATTCCGTTTGCAACTTATCCCCAACAGGTGGTGAAACCCTATTTTCCAATCTGAAGATTCATTTGAAGGTGGCTCTGGCCACCTACTCATAGTAGTTTAAATAATTTTTTGTGTCAAGTCCCCAAATGGAAGTATCATGTAGAGTCCCTCTGAAGTTTGATTCTGAGTTCTCATTAAAAGAAATTTGCTTTCGTTGTTTTATTTCTTAATTGCTATGCTTCTGAATCAATTTGGGTTTTATGTCCCTTCAGTATTGTAGAGCAAGTCTTGTGTTAAAAGCCCTGTGTGACAGTGTCATGATGTAGTAGTGTCTTACTGGTTTTTTTAATTAATCCTTTTGAATTAAAAAACGGTAGGCTGTAGATCTTGTAAATGATATTGGTCATTTTGACTCTTTCTGGTTCTCTAACAGATAAAGTAAGAATAATCTATCTTACCAATTTTCTTGAATGGCAGGGACATATATTTTTGTAATGGTATTTAAATATTACACTTTCTTGGGTAATAAATGTATCTAAGAGGAATGAAATCCTATACAGAGCTATTTAATGTCTTACTCTTAGTCATAAGCTTATATAGCCAACAGAGTTGTTAAGAGTTATGTTAGTTTTTTAAAAAATAGTTTTTAGGACAAAAAGGCAATGTAGAGAACAGAATTGTATACAGTTTTAAAAATTCTTCCTTGGTAAAAGAATAAAGAAAAGGCATTGTGATAGGCTGAATAATGACCATTCAAAGATGTTCATGTCTTAATTCCCAGACCCTGTGACTATGTTACTTGACATGGCACAAATGACCTTCAGACGTGCTTAAATTAAGCATCCTGAGATGTAGAGAATATCTTAGTGGGCCCAATATAATCACAACGTTTGTTAAAGGTGGAAGGAAGAAGGGTCAGAGTAAGGGAGAGGTTAGAAGATGCTGCAGTGCTATCTTTGAAAATGAAAGAAGGGGCCATGAGCTAAAGGATGCAGGTGGCCTCCAGAAGGCAGAAAAGGCAAGGAAATAGATTCTCCTCTAGAGCCTACAGAAGGAACACAGCCTTGCCAACACCTTGGTTTTGGGACTTTTGACATCCAGAAATCTAAGAGAATATATTTGTATTGTTTAAATCACTAAGCGTGGTAATTTATTACATTGGAAGGCTGCAATTTATGTTTTAGTGAATTCATTCCATAAAGAAATGTTACAATGACCACAAAAATTCGAAGAATGTCCTGCCTAGAAAACAAAAGGGAAGCCTGCAACAAAGCAAGTATTAAAAGAACTCCAGGGGCGCCTGGGTGGTTCAGTTGGTTGAGTATCCAAATCTTGGTTTTGACTCAGGTAATGATCTCATGGATTGTGGGATTGAGCCCTACATGGTGCCCCATGTGAAGCCCCATGTGGGGCTCCCCACTTAGCGGGGAGTCTGCTTGAAGATTCCCTCCCTCTGCCCCTCTCCCAATGCACACACATGCTCTTTCTCTCTCTCTTTAAAATAAATAAGTCTTTAAAAAACCCAAACATTTCTAATTTTATTTGCAGATATGGCTTCTAAAATAGAGTCACCCGGGAGAATTCATAAAGAAGTACATTTCAAAACTCCGTCTTCTAAAAATAATGATGAAAAATCAGAAACATCACTAGGTACTGAAGGATCTACTCAGGTGGAAATAGACAGATCTGTGGAAAATATCCTGCCAAGTAGTCAGATGGTTTCAACTGGTTACTTTTTGTCTTCTCAAGAAGGTAAGAAAAAAGTTTTTTAATGCAGCAATTAAGGAAGAAATTAGATTCAAAAGTTATATCACATTAAGTGTTAACTTTTTATTTATAAATTCACAGAAGATGCTTCTGAGTATCAAATTCTGAAATATTTATTTCAAATTGACATTTGTGGTTTCATGAATTCTGCATTTTCATCAATTATAATTCTTACAGAAAGGGTAAGTTGACCTTTTAAACCTTTGCAGTAATTTTACCTATTTTTCTAAATATAGGAGCAATCGAAAATGATGTTTGAGGGAATCCTCCCTATGCAAATGTTACACAATGTTTCTCTTTCCATAAAATCTTACCTGTAAGATTTCTCTTACATGAATGTTTTGTTGCACGGATATTGTTAAGGATTTTTTTAAACCTTTCCTTAAGTTTTGTTAATCTTCAACATTTTTTTTCTATTTTCTTCCCTTTTTTTTCAAATCAGGGAAAATTATGCTAAGTGAACTAACTTGGAAATAGTATGAGCTAAAATGAATCTTAAATCTTAATAGTATCGGAGCGATAGCTGTAATCTCAAAATGGTGTGAGAATCCTACAAAAGCAACTAGTATCTCAAAATTTAACCAAGCCATAACTAAAATTCCACTTTTTATTGTAAATCCTATTAAATCCTATCTCATTTATTGTAAATGAGATATTGCCAAGGACTTAGCTATAGTACTTTACGTAGAAGGCCTTTTACAAATGTTACTTCCTTTTCTCATCTACTGCTAACATATAAATAATTGAAGAAGCACTTTTATCTTCTTATTTACATTTTAAGATGAAATTTATCAGTGGCAGCTTTAAGGAGCTTACTGTAGTTGGAGGACATAGGTAAAAAAAGCAGTAATTATAATACAGTGCTGTAATAGCCATAGGATGCTGTGATAGACTGATCAGCCTACTGATGCCCTAGTAGACTGACTGAATGGTAGGTAGAGATGGTGGGGAAGAAGGCCCTGGGAAAGTGTCTCAGAGGAGATCATACTTGAGCTTACCTTGAAGGAAGAGGAGTTAGCCAGACAAAGAAAGGTTCTGCATTCTAGGTGGAGGAGAGAACATTTTTTAAAGGCAAAGAAGTTGGAGAGATCAAGTCATTTTTGGCGAACTATAAGCAATTCAATTTGATTGAATATAGGATGAGAATGAAGATTACACAGGGATTGAATCAAGAATAGCTTCAGATGTTATAATAGGAAGGTGAACTCTATCTTGTAGATGATGGGCACTATTGAAGAATTTTAAGCAGGGAGTGAAATGAAAAAGTTTCATTTATAAAGTCTATCTGTCAACATTATCAAATAAGGATTGAACAAGTAAAGACCAAAGGCAGGCTTGGTCAAGAAGTTATTATATTAGTTTAGGAAATAAATGGTGAAGGTCTAAATCAGGGTATATAAACTCAAATGAAATGAATGAAGTCTAGGTAAAGAGGAGAACTCTAACCAACGGAGTGGGTATGCTTTCTCCAAAGGATTTAGCTACTATTTACCTTTAACCTGGTTTTGCCAGATCTTTTGATATTTCAAGAAAAGTTGGAAATCTGGATATTTTGTGTGAAATCTCTTGGTTTTGAATGCTGACAAATATTCCGATTAAGAAGAAATACCATACAGGTCAGACAAAATGTTCTGTGGATCAATTTTGGCCCACTAGCCACCCTTTTAAACCTTTGGTCTAATAGCTGATGGTGGTTGTTAAAATGATTGGAAGGACAAACTAGATAGATCTTTTGTAGATAGAATTCATTGGATTTAATGATGGATTGAATGTAGCATGGAGAGGAAAATAGAAAAGTGAGGATAACTTACCAGGTTTCTAGCTTGGGTGACCAGGTAGATCGTGGTGATTGTGGTAAGAGTCTGTGAAAACTGGGCTTAATAACATGTATCATTTTGCTTTCAGAGGCTTCCTCTTCACTTTATTTCTTCGCTGAGGTTCTAGAGAGTTGATATTACCTGGCAAATAAGCCCAGAGAAGTGATTAATTTACCCTGTATGATTTGGTCTTAAAAACACTGATTAAAACCTTTACTTAGAAATCTGCTCCATCATAGGAGAAAAGAAAAACCAATAATAATGATGATTATAAAAAGTCATAATAAAACTTTCCACTCCCCATGGAATTAGTTCTATACTGGCATGTCCTACTGACACATCCCTCCCCTTTCAACCCTTCCCCCACAAATTATACTAGTGAAGTTACTAAATTAAAAAAAAATTAATTAGTATGCCACATTCACCTCTCATATAAAGTGCTTATTTAATAAGGCTATGAAGTATGTTTATTTTTGTGGACTCAGTAAATACAGTCAAGCAGATTTTACTTTAACCCTTTTGGTTGAAATTTTTTAGACATGGGAATATTGAATTTAAATTTATGGTAATTATCTTGTGACCTTGGAAAGTTACTTGTTTTGGAGGACAGTCTCAGGTTTAAAACTCTAATAATCAGAAGGTGAGAGTAGATGACAGGCTGCTGGTTAAAACTGACTTGTGCATTGTTTAAAAAATTAAGAACCAATTACCAACATTTGAAAGGTGAGTTGATACAAAAATCTGAATTTCTGGGTTCTCTTGAAAAAGTAGAAGATTGTAATACATAGTCTCCCATTTTCATATGGCAACGAGAAGCTTAAGGAATAGTACTTGCATTTAATAGCCATGAATTCTTCATTTCCCTGCATTTATTTCACCTGTATGGCTCTAGAGGGCTTTAAGGTCATAATGTTTGGACTAAACGTTCTGAAGAATTCCTGCCAGACCTAGAATTCTAACAATCTTAGTGCATCTACTAAGCTCCCATAAGATAGCTTTGAACAGCTGCAGTAAATGGAAAATTTGAGCAATTTTCCAGTTAAATTTAGGTGAAAAGTTTTCCTTTTCTTCTGCCTGAATGTTTCAGGTTATTGTTTCTATTTGCTAGTGATTTCAGTTAGATTTTGTACACAATATACATTTTTTGAATGGTTTAAGTAATAGGAATACTACTTTTTATCTACTCAGTAACTGAGGAAGTACTTTGAGTTCTACCATTTATCTATTCTTAATTAGAATGCTTCCTTTATATGTGGAATTAACAAAGCAAAGTACCCAGCTCTTGTTCAACAGGTAACTCCTGATTCAATATGTTCTGAGAAAAACTCTTACCTCACCAGTACAGAGAATGAAAGTGTGGCTCAGTATGTGATAGCCCATGACTTGCCTGTTTAATGAAATGGGTGTAACTGGTACCTACAGCTTTGCAACAGGGCCCTTCATAAGGGAAATCAATTTCTAGGTTGTGGACAAGGTTTACTGGTTAGCATGTTTCCAGTGTTCTTTGATGCTTCCTACTAGTTGTCACTAACACTAACAGCGTTTGTTCTCCATTTCCCTTAGAGCAGGTCTACATAGGACAGTAAAATCCAATGTCTACTTGAGAACAATCTTTGAATATCTTTTACATGGTAAAAATCAGGTATTCTATATGAATAGACTATAGAATAAAACATTAAATTTAATTTTTATCAGTTATCAAATTCAGGATATCTTTTTCAATTGTAGATTTTTATGAGGGTAGTAATGTGTATGATATTTTAGAAAAAAAACATATTTAATGAGGAGTGACGGCCATGAAATTGGATTCTGTGTTGGTAGTCACAACTCCACCTATGGCACCCCTTTACCACACAAGTGTCAAAACAGGTCACAGTTTGTGTGGAAACAGGAGTGTAGCAGATGTATGAGAATCTGTAATCCTTCTCAAGGATATGAGGTGCTTAGTAGAACTTTATTTACACGCTAAGATATTTTAACATGAACTTCTTAAAAAATGGAATCGAAAGATCTAGAGGATGAGGTAAGTTTCTATATGACTATTAAGTGTACAGTAAAGAAATTAGGTTTGAATTTGGCACTGAGTTGAAGTTTTACCGTGTTTTTGTTATGGGGGAATCTTTTAGATTTTTAAAAATTTTCATTTATAATTTTGTCCCTAATCTATGTTTTTAATATTTGGAATGGTAATTACTGAAAAATTGGAAAAGGACACAGACTGCCTTAGGGTGGGCAAAAGGATTAAAAAAATGTTTTAGGTTATAAATAAGTCCTGAAAGCTGAACATGATTCTAGAGTTATCTGAAAATGTTCAGACAGTGAAGATTTTTTTTATCAATACAATGCTCTAATTGATATACATTGTTCTAGGATTCTCTGAAATTTTGAATATAAAATTTTGGTTATGCTTTTTTGACTTGAATTAAGCTATTCACATAATGTAATTCCAATACACACTGTCCAACATATAGGAAGGTTGTGTAATACCTTAAAAATGGAGAATTATTAAGCAATTTCTGCTACGTTTTGATACTGATAGTTCCTGGAAACTCCACAGGCTGATGTGGCAAAAGAGAGCACTTTGAGTTCCAAACAACTAGGCCCCATTTTGGTCCTAAAAATCAACCGTTGTTAACCTGGGCCATTTTTTGATTCTTTTTGGCACAGTTGTTCTGTTGCTGCCAGCTTACATTAGGGAACTTTGCTAAGGATTTGATATTTTGTTTAACTATTGCGTTCTCTTGGGTGATTTGTTTAGGAAGAAGTATCTGCTTCTTTTTGTTTGCTTCACTGAGGACTTGTATTAGGCCCAGTTGGTTGAGGATTATTATTGCTGGCAAGGAAGACTTACAGGTTGTCCTTTACACCTGTGTCAGCCAAAACTCTCTCACGAACCAATCCAGCACTCCATACTTTATTCAACAGACCTAAAAATAGGGTCCTAAATTTAGACCGCAAGGTGCTACTTTTAGCTACCCTTCTCAGAGGAGAACACCAGTCGCTGAGCAAAGGTCCGCTGGGGTTTGCTTTAGCGTTTGGGTAATTAGGAGCTCCTGGGATTTAAGACAGTTCTGCCTAGCAAGTGCCCAGGTAGAAGTGAGTAAACCCCTGCAATCCTCCTCAGGGCAGAGGAGACCCGATCGAAGTTGCCTTGCGTGGGAGAGGTTAAACTTTGCCCAAACCACAGCTGACCCCCGACGCCTTCCTGTCCAAAGTTCGGAAGCGGTTGGCAGGACGCACAGGCAGGGGCCCTGCAGACCATTTTCTGACTGGAATGAAGGCGGCGGCCTTTTTCCTTGGGCCGGCAGCGTCCCCCGGGGTACGCTGGGCTTCAGTGGGGTGCAGATAGGCTCTTGACTGGCTGCCAGAGAAAAGCGCTGGGGGCTGGTGCGTGACCTGGCGTCCACCGTTGGGTCGAGGGGCCGTGCAGCTCACCCGGTGGGGCTCCACACCTAGGGGCCTCCAAGACAAGCCTCACCGCTACCGCGGCCCCCCGATGTAAGGGGGTCCTGAGCCACTGCCCTAGTCTTCTGGGCTGTGTGACCCACACCACAGCGCAGAGCCTGAGGCCCAATTCCACCGGCTCTGCCTCGAGCCCCTCGACTTCCAAGGGTGGTTGGCTTCGCCAAGTAGAGCTCCGGCCCCTTTAAGAACGCGAGGCAAGGACACGTCGCGCGAAGAAGGAGGGGAAACTTACCGCGTCCCCGTGTCCCGCCTCCCCGCCGCGGCCTGGCCGAAACCAAATCGAGGGGTGGGCGGTGGGGAGAGGGCGGGTCGCGGGCTCGTGCGGGACGGGCTTGGACCTTCGGATCTTCAGGACGTAGAGCATAACTGGGGGCGAGGCTCTCTGGGTGGGCAGCATTGGACACTTGAGGCCTGTCGGTGCCGTTGCCTCCAGCAACCCCCCGCAGCCGGCTCCGCAGTGGTCTGCTCCTGTTGCCTGGTGCAGGTTTGGGTTCCGGACCGAACGCGGTGTGTTTCTACCGCTTGTTGTGGCTACGAGAGGCCCTGGCTTCGGCTACTACAGTTCAGGCAGCCTTGGCGCCATGGAGGGGCCCAGGACTGCCCCTCAGTCGTACTTGGGGCTGATTCTGGAAAAGCTACGCAGGGTGAGTTCAGGCGCGATCAGGGTTACTTGGCCCAGGGGTCGCAGGAGCCTCCTGGGGAAGGAAGCAGCCGACTTTGGCTTTGCGGTCTGAGCGGCCGTGGTTAGAGGTCCTGGAGCCAGTCCTCACCTGCCGGGCTCTGGCCTGTGTCCCAGGCAGTAGCCAGGTTCATAGCCGGCTTGGGTGGTTTGGGGGGTGTGTGTGTGTGTGTGTGTGCGCGCGGTGTGTGCGGTGTGTGTGTGTTGTGTGTGTGTGTGTGTGTGTTTTGGAAGGGGACCTGGAGATCCGGAAGGTGAAGAGAGCTTTTGCCTAGCGGGATTTTGCAAAGGTGTGTCAAATGTTTTTGGATTCCTAAAACGAATTAGCTTTTCCATCATGTTACTCGTTTTTTGAACAGGGGTCAATGACACGTGGTTCTCCCGACTGTGAGAAACTTGAGGACTGATCCTCGGAAATGAATTCTTTTTAGATGAAACTTATTGTTGTCTTGAAAGGACATCGAAGCCAGGACGGGGAGTTGGGATTGTAATTCTGCGTTTTCTTGTAATAAAGAACGCTCTTTTGAGATACTTTACCATAAGGGAGATTGTTCTTCGCTTCTTTCTGTGTGTTAATGTAAAAGGTCGTGCTAATGTAAAATTTGGAGATACTGAACTCCCAGTGCTCAAAATGTCTAGTTTTTTTAAGGTCAGTTTATAACAGGTTGCATAGATTTTTCCCCTCTTAAGTGTTTGTAGGTGTCTTTGCATGTTTAGGGGTATTTATATCCCCGTGCTTTACACTGTTTACATTAAAAATCTGAAGTCTTTTAAAATATTGGGTCAGTTATGAGGATTGGTTTCTTGTTACCTAAATTAAAAAGTGTTGTTGTCATGGTATTCTGTCATTCAACCAAGTGCACCTAGTGATTGTGTGGGTGTGTGTGTGTATGACAATTCTGTGGAGAATCTAAATGGACTGAGTTTGGGCCACTGGTATCATGCTGTCTGTTACGGGAGAGAAGGCAAAAAAAAAAATAGTACAAAGTAGAAACTGATGAACTGCTTACTGAAGCATACACAAAAAGTGGTAGGGAAATTGAGGGGTGGGAGAGATTATATTTTCTTGAGTGTTTAGGAAAGCCTTTCCAGGGTAACCCAATAGCTTAAGCAGGGGGGACGTGTAACAGCATTGTGTGTGCACGGAACTTGGACGTTTACTATAATACAGAGTGGACTCGGAATGATGAGCTATAATGCTCCTTGGAGACCTAAGTAGATGCCAGTTGATGTAGGTGCTGGAGAGCATTCGAAGAATTTCACTGGTTGGACTTTCGGTTTGAATAGCTTCCTGCTGGTAGCATGTAAGTTAGATGTAAGGAAAACAAAACTAGAAATGATGTAGGGGAGAGATGACAGAGTAGTCAAGTAGGGATAAAGAAGAGGGTACTGAATGGGGAAAATATTTAGTAGCTAAGAGCTAAAATGGGTAGGATTTTGCTGATTGGATGTGAAGGATGAGAGAGAGAGAGAGAGAGAGAGAGAAGGAATCCAGAATGACTTCCAGGATTCTGTCTATGGCAACTTATTCAGAGATAGGGTTTATAGGAAGAGAAGCACATTGTGGAACAAGAGATGATTTTAGATTGAGGGGTGAAAGCTGCTTTCAACAGCTTTCAACAATTCCTTTTCTTCACTAACAACAACAATAATCAAACTTAGTTTTTATAGAACTGTGAATGGAGAGACGCATGGAGAGGGGTAGCCAGATTTTGCAGAACTGTTTCTAGTCTTGTAAATGTATCTTTACCTGAATGATTTCTTTGCTAAAAACCACTATGCTTTCCACATGGGCCTGGGGGCTAGGATGGCACAACCCTGTTCTGCTTTAAATTTTCTTTTTAGTTTAAAAGATTATTTTTTATTAAACCATAATTCACATAACATAAGGGAAGTCTCTGTGGCCTCTTAAAAGGGGACTAATTCCATGCAGGCTCTACTTTCATGATCACCTCCCCAAAGCCCCACTTCCAAATACCATCACACTGGGGATTAGGTTGCAACATAAGAATTTTGGGGGAACACAAACATTCCACGGAAAGCAGTTTGTAATCAACACTTTTTATCAAAAGTGCATTTTTGAGAAGTTAATTTTCTTTGTTTTGAAGGTTGTGGAAGCATTGCCTGAAAATATGAGACCTGGTCCTAATTCCTATGGTTTCCCGTGGGAATTGGTGATATGTGCAGGTGTTATTGGATTTTTTGCTGTTCTCTTGTTTTTGTGGAGAAGTTTTCAATCGGTAAGTAACCCATACTAAGAGAATATTCATGTGTCTTAAGGTTGAACAGTTAGTATGAGAAACATATCTTTTATTTTAAGGAAACAAGTTAGCTTATTGTTAAGTTCGTTTCTCATGTTAACGTGTGGCTACTAGAAACTGACTGGGTTCAGAGGAATTTTTTTAAGTGTAAAAGTTTTGAAGACTTTCTTTGTAGAAGTATTCTACACTAATATTAAAACCCTACATTTATATCTTATTTATTTTTATTTATTTAGATCTGTGTTTGTTTAAAAAAAGATTTTATTTATTAGAGAGAGAATGAGTGGGGGCGGGAGGGCGGAGGGAGAGGGAGAAGCAGGCTCCCTGCTTGATCCCAGGACCCTGAGATCATGACCTGAGCTGAAGGCCAACTCTTAACCAACTGAGCCACCCAGTCGTCCTTGTACTACAGTTTATACCTTGGGGTTAAAATTACACTGATTCCCTACCTCATGCCAGACAAAAAAATTGTATTCAAGATGGGTAAGAATATACACAGCAGCACTATTTATAATAGAAAAAAACCTGGAAATAACCCAAATGTCCCAAACCAATGTACAAGTATGAAACATCTTTTCATCTTCCTTAAGATGTTTTCTGATGAACAGAAATTCTTTGAAAATATTGCTTTCAACAATTCAGTTCTTGATCCATTTTGAATACAATTTTTTTGTCTAGCATGAGGTAGGGATTCACTGGAATTTTAACCTCAAGGTATAATCATTTTCCTACCCATCTGCCATGCCACATATTAGAGTGCCACATGCATGTAGATTTTTTCTTTATTCTATTCCATTGTTTATTGTTGAAAGCAGATATATGTATATCATTCTGTATCCATCAATTAGGTCAAGCTTGCTAATGACTAATTTGTATTCATGTGTTATGTTCTTGCTCTTTTTTTTTTTTTTTTAATTTCTTTCATCTATGAAAAGGAAGAGAATTTGTCTGAATTTCACTGTCATGATAGATTTATCAATTCCTTTTTGTAGTTCTGTCAATTCTTGCTTTACATATTTTGAGCATATTTTATTACGTGTATACATGTTTAGAATTGTTATATCTCTTCTTGGTGGATAGAACTTTTTATCAATATCTGGTGACCCTCTTTAATGTCTGTGATACTTCTGTCTTATGGTTTCTCTTATCTCTTTTTGTTATAGCCATACAACTTTCTTTTGGGTGATGTTTGATGGGTCTTTTAACATCTGCTTTTAGCCTTTCTATGGCCTTCTACTTAGCGTGTATCCTATGTAAATTTATTTTATATCTAATCTGAAAAATCTGTTTTTTCCCTATTGAGTTTAGTCTATATATATTACAATTACTGATGTATTTGGACCAATTTCTTTCAGCTTAGTTTATTTATCCCACTTTTTATGTTTCTTTTACATTCTTTTTGCATTGGTAAGTAAATCTTCCTGCAATGAAGACAAGAACCTTAGCATAGTCTCACATCCCTTGGTTTCTTTGACTTTCCATCCCAGACATAGTTCTCCCTTTCTTTCTTTCTTTTATTTTTTCTTTTTAAAGATTTTATTTATTGGAGCACCTGGGTGGCTCAGTTGGTTAAGCGTCTGCCTTTGGCTCAGGTCATGATCCTAGGGTCCTGGGATCGAGCCCCAGGGTGGGCTCTCTGCTCAGCGAGGAGCCTGGTTCTCCCTCTCCTTCTGCCTGCCATTCCCCCTGCTTGTGTGTTCTCCATCAGATAAATAAATAAGATCTTAAAAAAAAAGATTTATTTATTTGAGAGAGAGAGAGCAAGAGTGTGCATGCATGAGTAGGGGGAGGGGCAGAGGAAGAGTGGCAAGCAGACTTGACACTGAGCAAGGAGCCCAGCCATGGGGCTCCATCCCATGACCCTGAGATCATGACCTGAGTTAAATTCAGGAGTTGGATGTTTAATCAGCTGAGTCACCCAGGCACCCCTTTCTCCTTCTCTTTTCTTTGTTTTTAACTTTCTCTGCCCTGTCCCCATCCCTTACAACCACAAAAAATATTACCAAGATATTTGGTTACTCTTAATTGACATACTCTTGCATGGTCTCCTGGATTTACTTATTCCGATATTTGAATACTTCTTTAGGAATTGTTTTTAGTGTAGATCTTTGTGTGGCAAACCTTCTGAGACTTTATTTTGAATGCTTGAGGATATTTGAATTATGCTCCCACATTGGAATCGTAATTTGTTTGATATAAATGTTCTAGGTCCAAAGTTCTGTCCTTTTAATACTTTAAATCCTTACTTCCTTGTCTTTTTACATCTAATCTTACTTATTGAAAAGTCTAATGTCAATGTGACTCTTACTCATTTATAAGTGATCTATTCTCTGCAGAAGCTTTTGGAATCTTTTAATTTGATATTCTTATTTCAGTATAATGTGTCTAGGCTCGAATATTTTTTTCTTATTTCTTTTTTAGAATTCTCTGGCATCTTTTATTATGAGATCTTTCATCTTTTTTTTAATCCTAGGAGATATCTTCTGCATTTTACATTTTGTTTTTCTTTTTGGGACTGTGTTTTTAGATGCTGCCGCTCTACTTCTGCCTTCCATATCTCTTAACTTCTGTTTTTCAAAATTTTTAATAGTTTCTTATTATCTTTTGAGATAGTTCCTCAATGTGATGATTCAGTTCTCTAATTTAGTCCCCATCAGTACAGATTCTACTGTGCTTTGACTTAAAAACTTTAAAAAAAAAACTTAAAAAATTTTTTCCATATACATCTTCTGTAGACGATTTAAGTCCTCTAAGCCTGCTCACTTTTATGAATGGAATTTTTCCTTCATTTTTTGAGAGAGAAAGAGATTAAAGAAGAAAAAGATTTTGTAGTCATTTCGATCTATGGCCCTATGGTAACATATTCTCAAAACTGTGTTACTTTAGATGTTTTCACTGGGGGTGATGATAATAAGGGCTTCCTGAAATAGTTTGTTTTAGGGTCAAATATATTTTAAGAACAGTGGGATAAATAAGATGAAACAGGTGTCTTTACGGTAGTTGTTTCAGAGCTTTTAATATGCTAATACATAATGTGACTCTTCAGTGGAGAGACTTTAATCGGTAGCATTTTTTCCCATTGGAAAAAGAACACTTTCAGTTAATGTATATTCATGCTAAGGCAATAAGAAACCAGTTATTTTTCAGTTGGTAGAAGTTAAATAAATTAGATTTACTTGAATATATATTTGTTTTAATGTGATTTTTGTTAAAAATTTGTTTCAGGTTAGAAGCCGGCTTTATGTGGGTAAGCTCTTTTTTCTATTCTAGATCTCATCATTATTGTTTATAATTTTGAAACTTAAAGCAATTTACATATGATGATGATATGAACTTTCTTTTCAGGACGAGAGATCAAGCTTGCTGTAGAACTTTCTACACTAATTGATGAAAAATGTAAACTACTTGAAAAACTTAGCCTTGTTCAAAAAGAGGTAAGATATTTTTGAAAATGTTAACATTCGTGTCAGAGTCAGAGGACTTAATACTTTTCAAAGCAGATACTTCAATGTAAGTTTAAGATTATTAATGCTTTATAAAGTGTGAGAGTTCAGTTGTTTTTTCTATTACCAGTCATTAATTTTAACCATTATGGTAGGTGTATAGTGGTGTCTCATTGTGGTTTCAATCTGTATTTCCCTGGTAATGAGGTTAAGCACTTTTTCATAGGTTTATTGGTCATTGTGGATATCCTTTTTGTGAAGTCGCCTGCTCGAGGTTTTTNGGGGTTTTTTTTTTTTTTTTTTTCATATTTGAAAAGGTGTGATTTCTCTTATTTTCCTTTTTGATATATAGAATATTTTCTATATTTGAACACGAGACCTTTGTCAGATAAATGTACTGCAAATATTTTCCTCCACTGTGTGGTTTGCCTTTTTATTTCAAACAGTAAACAGATGTTCTTAATTTTAACATAGTCTAATTAGTCCATCTTGTCTTCATGATGATTGCTTTTTGTTTCTTATTTAAGAATTTTTGACTACTCAAGGATTCAAAGATATTCTTTTGTGCTACTTTTAGAAACTTTGTTTTACTTTTCTCATTTAGTCTTTGTATAAGTTTGCTAGGACTGCCATAACAAAATACCACAGACCAGCTGGCTTACCCAACAGAAATTAATTTTTTCACAGTTCTGGAGGCTAGAAGTCTAAGATCAAAGTGTTGGCAGGTTTGGTTTCTTATGAGGCTCCTCTCCTTAGCCTGCATGTAATCGCCTTCTTGTCCTTACCCCACATGTCTTACCTTTGTGCAGATGTTCATTTCTGGTGTCTCTGTGTGTCTGTATTTCCTCTTCTTTTTTTTTTAAAAAAATATTTATTTGACACAGAGAGAGACAGAACACAAGCAGGGAGAGCAGCAGGCAGAGGGAGAGGGAGAAGCAGGCTCCCCACTAAGCAGGGAGCCCAATATGGGGCTTGATCCCAGGACCCTGGGGTCATGACCTGAGCCGAAGGCAGATACTTAACTGACTGAGCCACCCAGTCAGTTATTAACCTTATTTTAATGTCTTATTGAAATTCTTTTTTTTTTTTTTTTTTTAAAGATTTTATTTATTTATGTGACAGAGAGACAGCCAGTGAGAAAGGGAACACAGCAGGGGGAGTGGGAGAGGAAGAAGCAGGCTCCCAGCGGAGGAGCCCGATGTGGGACTCGATCCTGGAATGCTGGGATCACGCCCTGAGCCGAAGGTAGACGCNTGACTGTGCTACCCAGGCCCCTCAGAAAATTTTTTTTTTTTTTTTTTTAAAGACCTATTTATTTATTTGAGGGGGAGAGAGAGTGAGCACAGTGGGCAGAGGCAGAGGGAGAGAGAATCTTAAGCAGACTTCATGTTGAGTACAGAAGAGCTCTATCTCATGACTCTGAGATCACGACCTGAGCTGTATCTAAGAGTCGGGGGACTTAACCAACTGTGCCAACCGGGTGCCCCCGACTGAAAATTATATTATTTGCATCCTTCAAGAGTCTGTTTCTCTTGCTCATTTTTTCTCTTGGTTCTTAGTCAGATCTTGTGTTCATCAATGCCAGGTTATAGAAGAGAAAAATTTGAAGCTGTGAATGATGTTACCTTTCTCCAGTGAGGATTTACTGTTGCTTCTCATAGGCAGCTAGGCTGGGACATCAGAAATCATAGATTACTTTAATTACAGATTAAAATGTTTGGAAGTTTGGCCTTATTTCAAGGGGTTGGCCTGTTTCTGGTTTAGACTTTCTTATAAGGTAGCCAGTATGGGTTGGTATTAGTTTCTGCTCAGTTTCTTGGCCTGTCATCCCTTGCTTTAGGGAAGGGAGAAGGAAATGTCAAATGTAGACTTTCTTCTCTGAGGATTCTCTCTTCCATCACAAATTCTCACTATATGAATAGCTCTCTGAAGCCTTCAGACATATCCTATTATTCTGTGTGTTTTTGTCCATCTCTTGTTCTGGCGAGAAGGTTTGTGCAAATAGCTTGGTCTTCTATTTAATCACTTTTTTTTTTTTAAACATTGAAATAAGTGTATTTTGCCAAATCTTACGCATTGTATGTTTCATATTCTTTGTTTTGAATGTTTAAAGATTTTATATTGCCTACTTGCTTTATTTGTTATATGATTTGAATTACAAGTGAAAACTTCTGATGGCCAGTTTGTATTAATTTCTCTTTAATGAATAGGCAGACTCGGGACAGTTCTCTTAGTCTTAAGGGTGAAGTTCTGCCATTTGTTACTCAAGCTAGGGGGTTGTGGTGTGTTAGCTGCCCTGGCTCTATTATAGTGCTCATATTTGAAGAACATAAAGCTAAGTAAATCAAAGTAGATTAAGCATACATGTGGAAGTGGATTTTGTCTGTATCTTAGCCACCTCTCCAGATACATTTAGAATAAAATTTGTAGAGTTTTTCCCTACAATGTTGCTTTCTTTCAGTATGAAGGCTTAGAATCGTCTTTAAAGGATGCCAGTTTTGAGAAGGAGTCAACAGAAACACAGAGTTTGGAGGTAAAAACAAATAATAATTATAATTATAAAAGCTGGGGGTAAGATTCTTGCTAAGTGACATAAACTTTAAGAAAAATGTATAACTCCTCAAAACTATGTTAAAAAAGTATGAAAGAGCATTTCTAGATGTTAAAACTTAAAAAGTTAATTTTGGGAAATAGAACGTGACGTAGCATAAAATATTTTAAAAATTTGAGCTCTCCTTGCTAACGTGTTTTGAGTGAGGCATATTCAGTTTACTGGAACCTAGGTCATATAGAAGCTCTTTATTTTTCATTCATGGGAATGAAATGTATTAAGGTAACCATTCTTTTTTTTTTTTTAATTTCATTTGCTCTAGAAAGGAAAGATAGTATTCATTTTCAAAAATTTAGGAATAGTTGGCAGGAATAAATTATGTAAATTGTGGCAGTGCTTGTCTTTACTTCATCCCCATTGTATTAGGAGTTGACTATAATTAGACCAAAGATTTATACTGTAAGCAGTGGTGTGCTGGTCAAGGTTTAACAGCTGGCTCTCTGAAAAGCAGGAGTCCTTATTTGTGGCATTTGCTTGGTTCTGTTGTGTAAATATTTCCAATTTCAAGGTACCAACATGATGTCACTGAATCTAGGGTTTGGAAGAGATATGTCTAGTCAGCTCTCCTGAGCCAGGTATGATTTGGCTAGTAATAAGAAGGGAAATAATAAAAATTTATCGTTTAGCTAAGCTACAACAGATTAGGGTAACTAATAGGGTGCCTTGTTACTATTTAGAGATGGAAGTGTTGTCGGAAGTGTACCGATACTAAAGTAGAAAACAATGGACTTTGTACTTTTGCTGTATGTGTTCAGACAGTCCAGCTCGGCTGTTACCAATCACTGATGTCTGTAACCATCAGAAAGTCTGTGTATATAACACTGGATGTTAACTAACTGGAATTAAAATAGAAATTAAAAAAAATCTATAGATTATGTTTCAGAATTTCCTGGTAGAGTCTAAAGGAAGTTATAAATTGAATTACAGATGAAATAAATTTCCTAATCTTTTCTTTATTTGTTACCTACTAATATCCTCAAGAACTTGTTGAAACTGTTTTATTTACTGACCTTCTGTTTTATCGGCTGTTCCAGTAGTAACTTACTAGTTTGATTACAAAAGAATGAATTGTAGAAGACCGTTTAGCCTGCTAACAGAAGCGCAGAAACTGGACAGCAAAGGCATTTATTCAAGTTTGGTAGTATTGTGGATAAAATAAAAGACACCAATTTATTCTTAAGGCATTGAATTTACATGATCTAGCAGTAAAATTTAAATGAACATTTTGGAAGTTTTTCTGATTTTTATAATTTTAAAAAACATGTAGCGTTTATTTTTAAGCTTGATAAACATAATATAAGCTATGTATGATATAATTAAAATTTGATGGTTGAATCAGTAGATAAAACAGTACAGTAATTTTGATTCAAGTTAGGGAATTCATATAATCAAATAACCAAAATTGGGGAAATACATATAAACAAGTTTTTTAACCACTATAATATAGTATGTACTTGTTCTTTTTTAACTTTGGTTTCCATTAAATTCTTTGAATCTTTTGGTTTATTTTTTTTAAAAAGTTTGTTGAAGGATCACAAATATCAGAGGTATGTTTATTATAGTATTTAAAATCCACTTGGAATAATTCAGTAACTAATCATTTAAAATTAAAAAGGTCCCAGAAAATAATTCAATGCAGAACATTATTATGAAGCAATCTTGATTATTTTTTAAGTTTATTTTTTTTTATGTCTTTAATCGTATTAAATTAGACTTATTTCTCACTTTTTCCTTTATAATGCTCTAGAGCAGAGGTTGGCAAACTATATCCTGGGCTCTCCGCCTGTTTTATTTGTTTATTTTTTTAAATTTGAGTATAGTTGATACAAATGTTAGATTAGTTTCAGGTGTGCAACATAGTGATTCAACATCTCTATACTTTATGCCGTGCTCACCACGCGTATAGTTACCATCTGTCACCATACAATGCTATTACAGTCTCATTGACTGTATTTCTTATGCTGTACTTCTTATTCCCATGACTTATTCATTCCATAATTGGAAGCCTGATCTCCCACTTACCTTCACTCATTTTGCCCATCCCCCCACCATCTTTCCTGTGGCAACCATCAGTTTATTCTCTGAATTTATAGGTCTGATTCTGCTTTTTGTTTGTTTATTTGTTTTGTTTTTTTAGTTTCCACATATGAGTGAAATCATTTGGCATTTGTCTTTCTCAGTCTGACTTATTTCACTTAGCATAATACCCCTAGGTCCATCCACATTGTCATAAATGGCAAGATCTCATCATTTTTTATGGCTGTGTAATAGTCCATTGTGCATATATACCTCATCTTCTTCATCCATTCAACCATCGATGGACAGTTACGTTGCTTCCCTATTTTGGCTATTTTAAATAATGCTGCAGTCAGTATAGGGGTATATATATCTTTTTGAATTAGTGTTCTTGGTTTTTTTTTTTTAATTAAAAGTAGTGAGATCATTGGATCATATAGTATTTCTACTGTTTTCCACAGTGACTGTACCAGTTTACATTCCCAGCAGCAGTGCACGAGGGTTCCTTTTTCTCCACATCCTTGCCAACACTTGTTATTTCTTGTCTTTTTGATTTTAACCACTTTGACAGGTGTGAGATGACACCTCTTTGTGGTTTTGATTTGCATTTCCCTGATGATGAGTGGTTTTGAGGATATTTTCATGTGTCTGTTGGCCATCTGTATGTCTTCTTTAGAGAAATGTCTATTCAGGTCCTCTTCCCATTTTTAATCAGATTGTTTGGTTTCTCCACCTGTTTTTACAAATAAATTTTATTGGAACACAGCCATGATAATTCGTTTACATGTCTTTGCATTCTTACTACATAGGCATAGTTGGGACAGAGACTACATGGCCTGTAAGCCTAAAATATTTACTCTCTGGCTTTTTATAGAAAAAGTTTGCTGACCCCTGCTAGCATTGGTATTATTTAGATGGTATAAAAATGAATAAATATGTAAACTAAATTTATTTGATTTACAGTATATGTGTTTGATTATACTTGTCTGATTTATCATTACCAAAAATTCCTATGCCTGTCTTATAAAGTTGGCTTCCTCTTTTAGGCAGTCTGTGAAGATCTGAACAAGTCTAAATCTGAACTTGAGGATGAAATATGTTTTCTGGAACACCAATTAAAAGAAGAGAAATTTAAACATTCTGAACAAGATGAATTGGTAAGGTTTTTGTGTAAATGAGACTGTAGGAGAAGGAAAGTTTCTGAATTTTTAAAAATTAAATAGGCATCGGGGTGCCTGGTGGCTCATTTGGTTAAATGTCCAACTCTTGATCTCAGATCTCAGCTCAGGTCTTGATCTTAGGGTCATGTTTTCAAGCCCTGTGTTGGGCTCTGTGCTGGCATGGAGTGTACTTAAAGAAAAAAAAATGGTATTAGTAAAAGTATTATATGCATTCTAAAAAAGTCCAAAAAATACAGAAGACTGTTAAGTAGAGAGTAAAATTTTTGAGATCCACTAGCTTTTTTTATATGTTCAAGGTTACCAGTACCATGTTAAGTTTCTTGCATATTCTTATAGAGATTTTCTATACGCTCTAGAAACTACTATAAAGTAGCTTACATAAAGTTGAATAATCACATACATGGTGGATTTTTTTAATTATTCAAAAGTTATTTTGAGAACATTTTAACTTTGCATTATCTGTCATTTATTTTAAAACCTGTTGTAAGGAAGACCTAGATGTGTGTGATTATTTAGTAAGAGATGATGTCAGTGGACTTATCTTGAGCTTATAAATAACTTAAATGTTATGAAATATTAAAGATGAGATGAAATACTATTGTTGTCTAACTTTCATATAAAATCTCCTTAAGCATATGGCCAACAAGTTTTCTTAGAATCCTCATTTTTTTGGGTAGTTGTATTTAGGTTAACAATGTATCTAAGGTATGTGATGTCTTGGAAGCTGGAGAAATTTAGTAAATAAATACTCTTTTATTGATTGATGCTGTCTTTCCAGATGGTGGATATTTCTAAAAGGATACAGTCCCTAGAGGATGAATCAAAATCTTTTAAATCACAAGTGGCTGAAGTAAGTTGAATTAGCCTAGAAGGTCTGCTGCTTTTGAAAATCATTTTAATTTTACTGTTTCATGTTTAAGGAAGAAGATATAATAATAGAATTTGAGATATTGGGGTCTTAGATATAGTTCCTTTGTAGAAGGTACTTCAAGAAGGTTCATTTTTTTATTGGACAGATATTTATTGAGTTCTTGCTATGTACTGGTCATTGTTGAAGGTGCTTGGCACTTAACATTAGTAGATAAAATAGACAGGAAAGCTCTCATCTAGTTTAAATTCTAGTAAGAGAGGCAGATAATAAAAAGTTAACAAAATTTGCTACATAGTACATAAAGGATTACAGGTGGTTAAATCCTTTATCCAAGGCCACATGGCAAGTTCATGGTAGAGCCATGACTGGACCCTGATTCTAGATTAGCCTTTTTTCTACTACCCCACACTGCCTTTCCTATTAATATTGGCATGTTTTTGACTTTAATTCCGTGTTTTAAGGGAGTATGTATGAAAAAGAGCTTTTGTATTGAATTAATTCTTATAAGCTTGATATGTTGTGTTTTACTTAGGCCAAAACAACCTTCAAAATATTTCAAATGAATGAAGAACGACTTAAGATTGCTATAAAAGATGCTTTGAGTGAAAATTCCCAACTTCAGGAAAGCCAAAAACAGGTTTGTACTCTATAGGGACTTTTAAACTGTGAATATGTTATTATAAATGTTCTGGGCGTACTCACAACTCACCCATGCTAGGGGCAAGATTAGGCCTTTCCTGGAAAGCAGGAGAGCAGGACAATCTTCTGTATATCCTTTGGTGTCTCTTTTGTATAGGGTGCAAAAATGTATACTCCTGGCACCTTGTTCCTCCAGTAGTTAAGGTAATCCAAGGCAAATTTTAATAATCATAGCAAATAGCATTTAGTACCAACTTCTCAAAGCCAGAGTGAAGGAGGGCAGAGAATACACATGAGAATTAACTTGAAGCTATGGGTCTGAGGCCTAAAGATAGAAACAGTTCTGGTGGTAGATCGAATGAGGATTTAGCTTTTACCCTCTTCCTTCTTCATATATATAGACACTCTCACACACCCAAATATGTTTCCTGTCCCACTATTCTTCCAATATAGTTAAAATTTTTCCATGGGAAAATTTTTCATTGGTTACATTATTTACAGTTTTTTAAATGTTACAGTTGAGCCACATGATGTGCTCTGACTCCATGTTCTGTTTTACCCAACATTTTCTTTGCTCTAGGGTTAGTAATTGTTTTGTTTCCTATATACTTGTCTGTATATCTGTCTTCTGGAGATGGTGAATATCTTATTTATGCATTCAAATGCTATCTTCTGGAGATTTAAGTATCTTACTTATGCATTCAAATGCTTTGTTAATCTACTGATTTTATTTTTTTCCTGAAGCAATCCTTCTGGGGTCTTCCATCTTCCTGGTTCTATAGGAACTTATTCTCTACGTCTGTTAACGCTTCTGTTGTCCTGAGATTTCACTTCACTCCCATCTTTCCCCTGTCTTTCTCCTGTGTTGGATCTTCTCTTTTCTGTATCCAAGACTTGCACTTTTGTGGTTAATTCTCTTGATTAGCTTCTTGAGAAAGAGTTATAGAATCTATCTTTTTAAAAATTTGCATTTGAGAATGTCTTCTTCTCTCAAAGTTATTGACATTTTCATTGGATATCTTCTGGGTTGAAATATTTTTTTTCCTTGAAATTTTGACATTATTGATCTGTTGTGTTCATTTTCCAGTATTGCTTTTGAGAAGTCAAATGCTGTTTGGATAACTGGATCTTTTTTTGTGATCCACTCTTTTCCTCCCTGGAAGCTTTTAATATCTTTCATTGTTTCTGGTTTTCCAGAATGTCATGATGATGTGTGGGTCTTTTTTCATACACTTGTTGGACACTCTTAGTATTGAAACTCTTACTCTGGATTCAGTTCTGGGAAATTACTTCATGCTTTTTTTTGGATTTTTATATGATTATACAGTAATTATTTGAAGATGTCCTCTTTGATTTCTTTGTTTATGTGGAAGTTTTATTGACTTATTCTTCTATATTTTTCAGTTTTAAGTGTTCTTTCTATTTTGCTTATGCCTCTTCTTTATGGATGCCATGTTCTTATATTTCTTTTTGAAGTGTTTTTCAGTTCCCTGAGTTGTCTTGTTTTCTTTAGTTTCTGTTTTGGTCTGTGTCTTTTATCTATGAGTTTATTTTTAAAGTCAGGTATTAGGTGATTCATGACAGTCTGCTCATTTAATAGTGAAACTCTCCATGTCTGATTGGAAGCTCTGTGTTATTGGGAGGCTCTTCTGTAGGGTAATCTGCCTAGGATATTTCACTGGGAGATCCCCAGTTGTTGGTATCTGAAGACCATTTTCCACAGGGATGATACCTCCCCAGTTCCTATTTGAAAGGTATAAGCCCGTTTGCCAACAGTGAGATAAGCAGCTTAGAGAGGTAAGGGTTGTTGGTTTGTCACTGTTCAGTAAGTCATCTTTCACTTAATACTTTTATGTTTTCAATATTTTACTGACACTTTCACCTGGGCCAGGTGTCCCAGAGTTTCATTTTCTACCTCTCCCGAGAATAACTTCCTAGGCCTTTGCCAGATATGTATTTGCGTGTAAGTATGTGTGTGCATGCATGTGAAAGATGACGGTGGGTGGGAGGGATGGATGGAGAGTAAGAATGTATATATGTGTATGTGGAGGGAGAACGTGAGGGACTTTCTAACTTTTTTTATACATATTTTCAGGCAGTCCTCCTCTTTTCAAACCCACGTATACCCCTAGTGTTAGTGCCTCCAAATTATGAGCATTTTGGGTTGTATTAAATCAGCCTGCATTTGGACTCTCCCATCTTATGAGTAAATTTCAGCTTTGCTGGTCTGCTAAATCTTTTCCTATACTTCTTTCTCTTTCTACTTTTTTTTTTTTCCCCAGAGAGAGTGAGTTAGGGGGAGGGACAGAGGGGAAAGGGAGAGAATCTTAAGCAGGACAACGCCCAGTGTGGAGCCTGACATGGGACTCAGTCCTAAGACCCTGAGATCAGGATCTGAGCCGAAATCAAGAGTCAGATGCTCAACTGACTGAGCCACCCAGGTGCCCTTCTACTTTCCACATCTAGAATTACCTTTTTCCTCATTGCCTATTTTGTTTTTCCTTGTAGGTTTATGCTGCTGCTTTTTTTTCTTTTCCTAAATCTCTTAGTAGATTTACTCTCATCTTAGTAGATTTCAGGAGAAAGTGGTGGTAAACCCTGGGTTAAACTACTCTGTTGTAATAAAACCTAGCCTTTTCTGTCTTGAAAAAATTTCACGTAGGTTGATTTCCTCTTTTTTTTTTTTTTAAGATTTATTTATTTATTTGAGAGAGAGGGGTGGGGAGAGGCAGAGGGAGAGTGAGAGAGAAACTTAAGCAGACTCCACACTGAGCATGGAGCCAGACATGGGGCTTGGTCTGCAACCCTGGGTTTATGACCTGAGCTGAAATCAGGAGTCAGACGCTCAACCAGCTGTGCCACCTAAGCACCCCAGGATTGTCTTACTCTTTACACCTGCTTTCTTCTAACTCCTTTTTAATCACTAAAGTTCTTGAAATAAACTATTCTACATTTCTTGATGCCATGTTCTAATACACGCCTTCCGTAACTTCTTAAGACTGCATGCTGGGTATGCAATTTTTTGTTTTTTTATTTTTCAGATTTTTACTTATTTATTTGAGAGAGAGAGTGAGTGAGAGAGAGCAAGTATGAGCAAGGGGAGGGGCAGATGGAGAGGGAGCAGCAGACTCCCTGCTGAGCAGGGAGCCCTATGAGGAGCTCCATCCCGGGACCCTGGGATCATGACCCAAGCCAAAGGCAAATGTCTAACTGACTGAGCCACCCAGGCACCCCTGGGTATGCAGTTTCTTTAGTAATTCACTAGAGTCCACCTAATCACAAAATTCAAAATTTTGTCTTCAGTCCTCATTTGTTTTTAATCTCTCGGTATCCTCTTAATTCTGTTATACACGCATAGAAAAAATTTAGCTTCTTGTGCTAGGAAATATGCTGATGAAGCCTTAGTTTTGCAGAGAAATCCAAAAATTACTGTTTGATAGAATTGAGTTTTAAAGATTTCATAAATTTGGACTTTTCTTTCATATTTATATGGGCCATTTCTTTTGTGAATTGCTTGCTCATTCATTTTTTCCCATTTTTCTTATTGACTTCTAAGAGCTTTTTGCATGTTAAGGTTATTAATCTTTTGTTGCATATGTTATAAGAATTCCTTTTTAGTACTTGTTTGTTTTTAGATTTTGTGTTATTTTTTGATTTTTGAAGCTTGTAAGTGCTGTGTATTCAAGTCTGTGTTTTACAACAATCCTTACCTTTTGTTTCATGTTCAAAAAGTGTTTCCTATTAAAGTATATACAGTAAAAGATTGTTTATGCAGAATTTGATCTATTTCAGCTTAATGGTATCTCTGGAAGTTTAGTTATCTTAACTACGAAATAGCACATGATTTAAAAAAATATAGGACTTGAGGGATGGTAAGAAATGAGCAAATCTAACATATATGTGTGTCTCAAAAAGCCTTTTATTTGCTGTGAGTTTATTATGTAAATCAGTTGAACAGTGTTTAAGTTTTAAGTGTCTCTTATTTTACATTATCCTTCTTGAAAATTCTTTGAAAACAGGAGCCTGCCCTTCATTCTCTTCTTACCTTCCTTCATCCCTCCCCACTTTCCTTCTCAGCAACACATTGTGTTGTATAATATCTATTAATGATACATCTAAACATATAAATAAATTTCTCTACACGTAGGTATGAAAAATAATGAGTTGCTTTTTTTTGGTGGGGTTTGAATTTTAGCTTTTACAAGAAGCTGAAGGATGGAAAGAACAAGTGAATCAACTTAATAAACAGAAAATAACATTTGAAGACTCCAAAGTATATGCAGAACAAGCTCTGTGTGATAAAGAAAGTCAGATCAAGGTAAGTGGCCCTCCTGGTTTTAGTGGCTGAGTCAGCTGGAATTTTGTACTAATTCTGAAATTTGAAAATTTTTATCTTAGCAACTTTTATTTTTATTTATTTATTTATTTATTTTTTTAAAAGATTTTATTATTTATTCGACAGAGATAGAGACAGCCAGCGAGAGAGGGAACACAAGCAGGGGGAGTGGGAGAGGAAGAAGCAGGCTCATAGAGGAAGAGCCTGATGTGGGGCTTGATCCCATAACGCTGGGATCACGCCCTGAGCCGAAGGCAGACGCTTAACTGCTGTGCCACCCAGGCGCCCCAGCAACTTTTATTTTTATAATTATTTGGTCAAATTTGAGCATGTGTACTTCTTTGGCATTCATTTTAATTTGTACCAGTATTGTCATTCTTGCTCCCAAATGCTCCTTGAAGACTTACAGGTTTGTTACCTATATTATATATTACATTATGTATTATGTAATAATGTATATTAATTATATATTATGTTTATAATATATATTATTGATATTTATTAATATATAATATATGTTACATATGTATATATCAGTCAATATTCTGTATGTCCTTTTCCTCTTTTGCTCTGTATTTTATCCTAGGTATTTAATGAAGAAGGAAAAAGAATAGTGGATTTTACCTTTGTCTTTAGACTGCCATCTGTTTCTATTGATAAGAAGTTCGAAAGAATTTTAGAAATTGGACAGAAGAAGTTATATGTATTGGCTGGATATCTGTAATACCTAGATTAGCTGGTGTATGTACTATCACAGAGATGAATATTTTTCAAAAAATAAGTCTAATTGCAACTTGACTCTAATAGGAATATAATAATTGATATTATTGTAGAATTTGTTCACTTTTTCCTACTCCTGGTTTGCCTCATCCTAGCCCTTTCTTGCCTGCTCTTTTAAATCTTATGATTTCAAGCTGCAAACAGATACTCAGGTGTGAGTATCAAGTAATAAGATATAAAACTAATATTCTGTAATCTGCGCGGTTAAGTGGAGGTTGCCATCTTGAAACCTATATATTTATGCTCTTTATGTTATTACTAAGAATGTTTTTAAGATTCCAGCTTTAGGAGTTGTATTCTTTTTTTTTTTTTTTTTTAAAGATTTTATGTATTTATTCAACAGAGATAGAGACAGCCAGTGAGAGAGGGAACACAAGCAGGGGGAGTGGGAGAGGAAGAAGCAGGCTCCCAGCGGAGGAGCCTGATGTGGAGCTCGATCCCAGAACGCCGGGATCACGCCCTGAGCCGAAGGCAGACGCTTAACGCCTGCGCCACCCAGGCGCCCCTAGGAGTTGTATTCTTAATTTGGGATATTGTTTTATTTTTCTTCCTAAACTTACCCTACTAAAGAACTTGGGATTCTTCCTAAACAGAACGAGAATGAGATGCTAATCTCAAGCTCAGTCAAAGTTGTAAGCCATGTTATTTGTGCCTGGAACTCTCAAGAGGAAAGAGATTGAAGGGTAGTAATTACAGAGCAGAATGGGTTTTTAGGTGGGTCCTTCCACAGAAATACATGGCACAGTCATTTTATTACCTATAGTACTAGAAAATCTTTCTTTATTGGGGAAAATTCAAAACGTACTGTTGGAAAACCTCTAATGTACCAATTTAGATTCTGTTTTATAATTTTTTTCCTTTATTTCAGTTGAACTCCACGGGTAGTTATTTACTTGAAAAAATCAGATCTATAAAATCTGTGATCTTTTTATATATCATATGCCTCACTTGCAGATTTGTTTGACCTCACACAAAATTTGCTCTCATGTTATTGGCCACTTTTATTTGTGGCATATGAAGAAGTCCTATAAGAAGATGTCTTGTTACTTTAGAGTCATGTGATATATTTAGCAAAAATGGACCATTATCAAGTATTGTATTTGATTTAGGAATAAACAGGTTTGGTTTTTAACTTGTAGAATTTAATAGTCGATAAGTGTTACAGCTTTTCAGAGTATTTACATATCTTAATATCAGCTGGTGAATAAGAGCTTATGTATTGTTACCTAGGTAGATTGATTTTAAACTGTGACTGCACATTCAGAAGTTGTAAATCAATTAGCAAAAGGCGTTACCCTCTTTCTCTTTTTTCCTTTTTTACTAAATGTCAAGTCTCTGACTGAACGCTTGATAAAGATGAAAGATTGGGCTGCTGTGCTGGAAGAAGATAAAACAAACGACGATAACTTGGAAATGAGTGAATCAGAAAATGGTATGCAGTTGGGTCTTAAGTCATGATTCATCCTCTTTTGCTAAAAATGATGAGTCTCTTGTATTTTCTTTTAGTTCCCTATGTGCACCATGGTCTTTTTTAGAATTTTTTTTGGCTTTCAAGGTTTCTTTTTTTTCTAATTTAAATTCAGTTAATTAACATATAATGCATTATTAGTTTCAGAGGTAGAGGTCAGTGATTCATTAGTCTTATGTAATACCCAGCCCTCATTACATCATGTGCCCTCCTTAATGTCCATCACCCAGTTACCCCATCCTCCCACCCCCTCTCCTCCAGCAACCTTCAGTTTGTTTCCTATGATTAAGAGTCCCTTAAGGTTTGTCTCCCTCTCTGATTTCGTCTTGTTTTATTTTATCCTCTCTTCCCCTATGATCCTCTGTTGTCTCTGATTGACTTATTTTGCTTAGCATAATACCCTCTAGTTCCACCCATGTCATTGCAAATGGCAAGATTTCATTTTTTTTTGATGGCTGAGTAGTATTCCATTTTGTGTGTGTGTGTGTGTGTGTGTGTGTGTGTGTGTGTGTGTATGTATGTATGTATGTGTGTATTCACCACATCTTCTTTATCCATTCATCTGTCAATGGACATCTAGGCTCTTTCCATAGTTTGGCTATTGTGGATGTTGGTGCTATAAACATTGGGGTGCAGATGCCCCTTCAGATCACTGCATTTGTATCTTTGGGGTAAATACCACAAAAGTAGTACAGATATTGCTCGTAGGTTAGCTCTATTTTCAACTTTTTGAGGAACCTCCATACTGTTTTCCAGAGTGGCTGCACCAGTTTGCATTCCCACCATTAGTGTAAGAGGGTTTCCCTTTCTCTGATCCTTGCTAAAATCTGTTGTTTCCTGACTTGCTAATTTTAGCCATTCTGACAGGTGTGAGTTGGTATCTCATTGTGGTTTTGATTTGTGTTTCCCTGATGCCGAGTGATGTTGAGCATTTTTTCATGCGTCTGTTGGCCATTTGGATGTCTTCGGAAAAATGTCTTTTCATGTCTTCTGCCCATTTCTTGATTGGATTATTTGTTCTTTGTGTGCACCATGTTCTTTATACAATTCTGTTTTGGCACATCTTCTTCATCTTGTCTCTAATTCTCTGTCCTTCTCTCGCCATCCCTTATTGTTGGGCTTCAGTTGGAATACTGCCTTTTCAGTAAATCTTTCTCCCAACTCCTCAGGCAGACTTATAGCTTCTTTCCTCCTTGTTCTTTTTATATATTGTACATCTTTGTTATAGCAATTTTCACATTGCATCATAATAATTTCAATGCCTGTTTTTCCCGGTCATGTCAGCTAATCTGATGGATGGGTGGGTAGTTTAAAAAATGAATGTTATATAGATGAATACCTTTAGGATACTGTTTTTGTTTGTTTGTTTTAATTAGATGGTTTTGTACTTTAATCCCTTCCATCCCAATTCGTTATCACCACTGCTGGTTGCGATCTGGAAACTCAGGAGGAATGAGGTTCACTCTAACTGCTCACTGTATTTTCAAACCAGTTCCTTTGACTTGAAAAAATAATTTTTTGGTGACATAATTATAGATTCATTGGAAGTTCCAAAAAGAGTATAGAAGGGTTTTGTGTATCTTTTACTAGTTTCCCCCAGTGGTAGCTCTTCTGACTTTTGTGTCCTCTCTTTTTTCTCCCTCTACCCTCTGCATAATTAACAAATTTATTAAGGAGCAGAAGGTATAAATTTTTTTTTTACAAATTTCTTTGGTGATAACATCAGGGCACTGGAAGAAAACTGCATTCCTAAAGTGAACACATGTGTTCTGTTTGTACTTTTTCACTTCTGCTTTATCTTACAAGAAGCAATTCCTTTTGTAATGAGAAAATGCACACTTGTTTAATGTTATTTTACTTTGGAGTATAATTGCACTTACATTTTGTATGCTGAAAGATTTCAAGAATAGTCGAGACTGTGGACTGTATTTAGGTGAATACCAAATTCTTACTACAAATTTGTTCTTGGAATGAGTAGTGAAGAACCTCGTTACGTGAAATTATGGTACTTCCAGTGCTTTATTGTTTAGCTTCTTGGGAGCATGTCCAAGGCCGTCCTGCCTTATATCAAATTCCTTATTGTAGCAGGAAGAGGGATTATTCGGCTCTCGTTGCATGAACTAATAAAATCATTTGGATATCTGTTGTGGCATGGCACTGTTTTCCCAATTTATTGTTTTTTGTTTTTGTTTTTTCTATAGATGATCAACCAAAAGGAGCTTTGAAGAAGCTGATTCATGCTGCTAAGGTTTGCATTACTTCATAAATATAAAGAATATAGAGAAGGAAATAGAACTTGGATTAAACCTGTCTGTCCTTAGAAATTATTTTAAAGGTCTGTTTTATAGTCACCACCATAGAAGCAATCCAGATTTTCAAAAGTGATCAGAATTTCTTTATCAATTGCTTTTTTCTTTTTAATAATAACTTTAGAAATTCATATTGTTAATTTTTAGAATTATCATAATACAAATTTTTAAGGTTTGTGCTAATGTTTTTGGATAAGGAATACATTAAAAATATTTAGTATATTTTCTCTCATATTTCTATCTTTGAGCATTCTTTTTCTCTGGTCTGAGTATTTTCCTATTCCTGTTGCCCCCTATACTAATTTAAGAAGTAAATGCTAGGTTCAGTTTCTTCTGGTTCATCCCTCTCTTTTCCATTGTAGTAGTGGTCTCTTGATCTTTACTGAACTGTGTGAAGTCTTGGTAATGTAGTTTGAAGGTTGCTTTAATTAAAGCTTCTGTGTTGAAAGTAAACAGAATGAAAATAGCCACTTTTTAATGATTAGTCATTGATCTTCTCTGTCTCTGTTCTGACACTTATAACTACTGATGACTGTTAACTTTTCAAGATGGAAGCTGCATTGTTGGTTAATGCATCCTAGATGATAATTTCATCAAAATAATAAAAGAACTTCAAAAGGTTGGGATGGTATATTGAATTTTTTTGTTTTTCCTTTTTTGGTGTAACTGATTAATGTTGCTTTATTCCTTCTTCCATTCTCTGAAGTTAAATGCTTCTTTAAAAACCCTGGAAGGAGAAAGAAACCAAATTTACATTCAATTATCTGAAGTAGATAAGATAAAAGAAGAGCTTACAGGTAGGTTATCTATATAATTCCTTATACAGAATTGTACTACTAATTGAATCAATTATGTAAAGGTCCAATATGATTGTGTTTTTAACTTTTACTTTTGTTTCTGATTTGTGAAAAATTAGTACTGAGTTTTTTGTTGTTGGTGGTAAAGCCTGATTATCAGCTTCCCCCATATTCATATGAAATAACAATAATGAAAATATTTAGGGGCGCCTGGGTGGCACAGCGGTTAAGCATCTGCCTTTGGCTCAGGGCATGATCCCGGCGTTACGGGATCGAGCCCCACATCAGGCTCCTCTGCTATGAGCCTGCTTCTTCCTCTCCCACTCCTCCTGCTTGTGTTCCCTCTCTCGCTGGCTGTCTCTATCTCTGTCAAATAAATAAAATCTTAAAAAAAAAAAAACAAAAAATAATGAAAATATTTAAATAAACATGTAAAACCATACTTACCTTTGAATTTCAGTGTTATATGTGTGATACAGTTTTAGATGTTAAAAAGTAGCAAATTAGGGGCGCCTGGGTGGCACAGCGGTTAAGCGTCTGCCTTCGGCTCAGGGCGTGATCCCGGCGTTGTGGGATCGAGCCCCACGTCAGGCTCCTCTGCTGTGGGCCTGCTTCTTCCTCTCCCACTCCCCCTGCTTGTGTTCCCTCTCTCGCTGGCTGTCTCTATCTCTGTCAAATAAATAAATNAACAAAAAAAAAAAAAAAA
Organism: Ailuropoda melanoleuca; assembly: GCF_002007445.2. NCBI lineage: Eukaryota > Metazoa > Chordata > Mammalia > Carnivora > Ursidae > Ailuropoda > Ailuropoda melanoleuca. The sequence continues at coordinate 16,325,964 of NC_048237.1, forward strand.
ATTTTAAAAAAAAAAAAAAAAAAAAAAAAAAAGTAGCAAATTAAAACTGTTAACTTTTAACAGATCATCCCTGTGATCCAGTTTTACCAGAGATGATTTCCAACATAAATGTCTGTTAAATGACTGTTCTTGGCATTGTCTTAAAGGCTAGGTCAGCAGATTTCTTCTGATGTAGGTTTAAAAATTTCTGTGGAAAACAGGTGTGCACATTAAACTCATTTAATGTTAGCATATTTACTTTAAACTTTCCTTTCGATATATGATTAATTAATAGATGAATAATTATATACTTAAAAAAAAGATTTGTGGTGATGATTCATACACGTTTTGGGAGATGGCACCTCAGTCTTAGAGGAGTTCAGAGGTGGAGTTATGATGTTGGAAGAGAAATGAGGTTTTTAAAAACAATCAATGCCCTAATTATCTAGCACTCATAATTAATTAGAATTGTTAATTTTTGTTTTATAGATAATTTTTTTAGGTGGGTTAGCATTTGAAACAAGCTAAAACTGATATTTTTCTCTCCAATCTTGATCTGGATTAAGCCAGGATGATTTTCTATCATTTCTTACCAGAAGATCGAAATTTCTGGCCTGACTTATAACATGTATCTAAATTTTGCTTAAAAGGAGAGCTGGCTAGAAGTATTAACTTTTTACTAAATAAAAATAAGCATTGTTCATCATGTGGAAGGAGTTTCACAGGAAATTTTTTTTTTTTTAAAGATTTTATTTATTTTTGTGAGACAGAGAGAGAAAGAGAGAAAGAACGAGCAAGAGCAAGGGCACCCTCGAGTGAGGGCATGAGGCGGGGGAGGAGAAGAGAGAAGAAGTAGGCTTCCTGCAGAGCAGGGAGCCAGAGAAGGGACTTGATCCCAGCATCCTGAGATCATGACTTGAGCCAAAGGCAGACACTTAACCGACTGAGCCACCCACGTGCCCACAGGAAATGTTGAACTAAAATATTTCCCTTCAGAACTCTCATCTCCATAATCTTGAGAATTTTACTGGTTTTTGGCACTCTAATTGAAAATTAGATGCTGGAATTAGAATATTGAAGGTTTTGGGAAATCTTGGAGTAATAAAAAAAATTATAATAGTTTATCTAGTTCTTTAGTTAAAATATTAAAGCATTTAGGGTGAACAAAATATACATTTTCTGTTGTTGGAATTTCCTTTATTAATAATTTATTATTTTTGGTAATTTTAATCATTATGAAATGCTAATGTGCATCTCAATATTTACTCCTTTAATTGTGATTCTTAAAAATTTTCTATAGAATGTATTAAAAATCTCCAGAATGAACAAGCATCTTTGCAATCAGAAAATACACAATTTGAAAGCGAGAATCAAAAGCTTCAGCAGAAACTTAAAGTAATGACCGAATTATATCAAGAAAATGAGATGACACTTCACAGGTAATAAAAATTATACTGATAACTTCACTGTATTGCAAGTAAAATAGCTTAAAAATAGTGCATATTCAGCTTATGTGATATTCAGAGTGGTCAGTTTATGATTGGGTAATATTTCATCAGTTCATTTTTAAGGAAGTTATTTGACCTTGAAACACTGTTCTTCTGAATCTGACCATTTTTCACTACCTCCCTACTATGACTCTCATCTAAACCATCATCAGTTAGTGCCTGGTTTATTGCGGTAGCCTCATGAGTAGTCTCTTTTCCACTGAGCTTTCTGAGCAGTTGTTTCCAGTGCCACGACCCTTCTAAAACATAAGTTATGGGTATTGTCAGTGTCTTGTTTGCAAACTTCAAGTGCCTTCATATAACATTAGAATTTAATCCAAAGCTTTTATATGGCCTACAAGATCTGACCATTGGCTACCTCTTTTTTTTTTTTTTTTTTTTTCTTTTCCTGGTTTGGCCTTTAATTTTAGTTTATTCGTTTTTGTTTTTGTTTTTTTTTCCCCCTTCATTGCCCACCAGCGCACTGGCCTTATCGATGATCTTTAGCATGCCAAGCACATCTGTACCTTAGGGCCTTTTGCACTTGCTCTTTCTGCCTTGGACTGGTATTCCCCTGTATAAGGTTATATCCTTCGTTTCATTTGGGTCTAGGTTCAAATGTTGCTTCAAAGAATCTTTCCCTGGTTACCCTAACTAAGATAATACCTACAATTCTCTATCTCCTTATCTTACTTCATTTTTCTTTAGAGGTTTTATAGTCCTCTGATGAATGATTGTCCTTTTTTTTTTTTTTTAATTTTCCCAACATTAAATGTAAACTCCATGAGTCAATTACTTTATTCTCTTTTCTTCTGTATTTCTGGTGCCTAATACTCTGTCTGGCACATGGTAGTTACTCAATAAACATTTGTTGAATATATGAATAAATATGTTTAGTACCTTTATATATTAGAGCGAAAGATTCTGTGCATGTGTATGCTGATGCCTAAATGCATAGATACACAGAAGACTGTTAAGATACCTGTCTGAAGACTCCAGATTTTCAAATACCACTATAGGACATATTTTTCATCATAAAAGGAAATAAAATATAACTTGATTTAATTAATGTAATCTCCAGCCCCTTTAATGAAACTTATTACAGTTGATCTTCATCATTCATAGTTTCCGTATTTGCAGATTTACCTACTTGTGAAAACTTACTTTTAACCCCAAACCAATCAATACTCACAGAGCTGTAGTGGTCATTCTTAGATGTGCACAGAATGGCAAAAAATGTGAATTGCCCAATGTGCACGTTCCCAGTCTGCCTTTGTATTTCAGCTCTCATTTTGTAAGTAGGTGTCCTTTTTGCATTAGATGTAGTTGCCACACTTTTGTGCTTTTATTGGTGATTTAGCTGTTTAAAATGGCCCCCAGCTATTTACTGAAGTGCCATTAGTGTTCCTAAGCGCAAGAAGGCTGTGGTGTGTCTAATAGAACAGTACATTGTCAGATAAGCTTTGTTCAGACGTGAATTATAATGCTGTTGACCATGAGTTCATTATTAATAAACCAACAGTAGATGTTAGCTAAGGTGTCTTTAAACCAACACACATAAAACAGGGTTATGTATTGACTGGTTGATGAAAATGCTGTCACTAGAACATACAGAAACCTAGTCCTGCTTCCCTTAAGAGCACTGGTTCAGTGTTTGCCAATTTAGGATTTGTGGTGACTTCATAGAACATAACTAATGGGAATGAGATTCTTTTTTATGTATTTGGAAACTGGTAGAAAATACCAACATTACATTGCCATTAGGATGTTGGGGGATTTATTAAGCTCTGTCATTGCCAAGCTGTATACTTCAATCAGTCTTTGGAGTCCATTCAAAAATTAAAAACTTGCTGTTCATCATGGACCTTTGGGCTACTTGGGACTGCTTGGGATATGAGAGAGAAATAAACTTGGCTAAATGAAAGAGCTACAGAGTGGACCCCTCCTGGTTTCTATTAGTAAGCTTAGGAATGGATGACCCTTCATTTTAGGTTAGGATGAAAGATATTGTGAGTAAAATTTGGACATCAAGGGGATTATTTGTGATAAAAGGAATACTTTTGAAAAAGTGTATCTTTTGAACTTGATAGGTTGATTATAGAATTTTGATGAGGAATGTTTAAAATTTCAAAGAGAAAAGGTGTTAGATATTCAGAGCAAGGATGGGAAGTTGAGTAGAATCCTGGCCCTGTGTGTGTTGTTGACATTGTGATTTCATTCATTAATCTGAAATGTTTTAAATTCTCAAAATACTATATATTACATTCTTACATTTAAATTAAAATATTTGTTACTCAAATTCAGTGAATTGTGCCGCTGGTTCTTTAGAGTGGAATATAGAGAGCTGATGGTGTCAGTAAAATGTTAGATTAAGATTTTTGCCTGCATACCAGTATGATTTAGATTCAGTCATTTTCTAGATGCTAGAGATTGTTGTTTTTTGTGATTGATATATTACATTACTAGCACTTTTCCAGGTTTAATATTGGAGAGAAGTGAAATACTATAACATAGAAGCTTGTTGTGTGGCTTTATTATTATTTTTTTATTTTCTATTTATAAAATGTGAGGGACAGTGAGGGGAAAATAATTTTTTTTTCAGATTTTTATTTTACTTATTTTTGGGCAGAGAGAATGTATGAGTGTGCAGGGGGGTGCAATGGGAGAGGGAGAGAGAAAATCTTAAGCAGGTTCCATGCCCAGTGTGGAGCCTGATATGGGGCTCAGTCTCACAACCCAGAGATCATGACCTGAGCTGTAATTGATGCTTAACCGACTGAGCCGCCCAGATGCCCCAATATGTTGCTTTAAATATGTGAAGTAAGATGTGATTGTTTTTTGATCAAATCATCAGGCTTTTTTTATAGTTCAATTTCCATCATTAATGAGCCTACCCAAATTCAAGGGGAAGGTTCATACACTTTACTTCTCAGCAGCAGAGATGTCAAAGAATTTCTGGCCATTTTTATTTATTTATTTTTTTAATTTTTATTTATTTATTTTTTAAAGATTTTATTTATTTATTTGACAGAGATAGAGACAGCCAGTGAGAGAGGGAACACAAGCAGGGGGTGTGGGAGAGGAAGAAGCAGGCTCATAGCGGAGGAGCCTGATGTGGGGCTCGATCCCAGAATGCCGGGATCACGCCCTGAGCCGAAGGCAGACGCTTAACTGCTGTGCCACCCAGGCGCCCCTCTGGCCATTTTTAATCTAGATTCTGTAAAAATACACCTCCTTCCATCTCCAAGCCCATTATATTTTCATGCTTCTTCTGAAGAGATGGCTTTTATTTTCTTCTAACACCTATGAAACAATTGACCTAGTGAGTGCTTTCTTAGCAATATGTAATGTAGTTTGTGGAATATAAAACATTTAGTCCTGCCATAGACTTTTTTCAGTAGTTTGTCATGGTCATCCCCAAAGTTCATGAAGAAGGGGAGACTCACATTTAGGACTCCAAATGCGCCTTCCTATGGTCTTCAATAAGTATTTCTTGAAGGACCAGTGTTACTGATGATACCATGTGAAACAGCATGAGTAATGTAGTATAATGGAGTCACTACTTGCTAGCTCTATGTCTAGGTTCACTTGTTTAGTTTCTCTGTGCTTCCTTTCTCTTCTTGTAGAGCTATTGTGATAATTAAAGAGGGTAATGATACATGTAAAAGTCTAAGAACAATTTCTAATGGCTCACTAAGTTTGCTATTATTATTAAAAGAACTAGAAGTAGTAAGTAGGACTATTACTACTACTTACTTTGGGTTCTTTATAAGTTGTTTTTGTTTTGTTTTGTTTTATGTGTGAACTGTCCTGGAAGCCTAATTACTATGTTAACAACTTAACAACCGATTTAAAAATTATTGAAATACAGTTCATTATTTGGTGACTTCTTGTCTAATAAATATAATGTTTCTTTATATGAGAAGTCTTGATAAATAATATATACTCACGATAATTTTTACTAATATTTATCTTTGGTCTTATTTTTCTGATAAAGTCTTATAGAAAACTCTTAAAACTTTTGTATTGCTAGTACTAAATTAGACAAGATGGTTTGTAATTCAGTTTATAATATTAAGTTCCACACCAGGAGTATTTACGCAGGTACTTTTTTTCTTGCATATGATGTTTTTAGTGGTATTATGCAAATTGCTTTATGGGAAGCACCAGTTGCCATATAATTGAAAAGACATATTTGATTATCTTATACATACTGTAAAAAAAAACCACTTTTTGTTTAAAGGAAATTAGCAGTAGAGGAAAATTACCGACTAGAGAAAGAGGAGAAACTTTCCAAAGCAGATGAGAAGATCAGTCATGCAGCTGAAGAGCTGGAGACCTACAGGTATTGAATATATTTTACCCCTTTCTTTTTGAGCTGGGGAGGGTATCCAAAAACCTAATACCAGAAAAAATAATAAAGCAACCAAAAAAAATAAACCCAAAATTTATCTGATTATTTTTCATTTGGATATCTTGCTATTATGGAATTACACAGAAAATATAAGAAGGAAAAAATGTCTTCCTTTCAGTGTGTATGATTTTAAATCCCTCACATTAGTTGTATTTGAACATGGGAAATCCTATTTTATGTTAATGTGAAGAAATTTCATGAATAGCTATTAATTTCAAGGTCTTTCCTCTTTGGTTCAAATGGGGAAGAATGTATACAATATTAAGGAATTTGAGAAGTATGCCTCAAAAAGAGTGAGCCACAGCTAAGTCTGAAGAAGTGTTTATATGTCTAGTTTTTTCCTTGGTTCACTCGTTATTAGTTCCATGAAAATAATAGAAAACCTAGAGAAAATAAGGGGCAAGATTTAGCAGTGTCCCAAATAGTTCTGATATTTCATTTTGTATTAGGAAGAGTAAGCTTGGGTTTTATCTAAAAGAAGAAATTATCTTACTAGTTGTATAAAGGTAATATTACATCTTATTTCACACAGATGGTTAATTTCCTAGAATTCTGTAAAGATTACAGACATCTGAATAAGTCTTCTAAGTTCATGCTTCTTAAAAATAAAAACAAACCAATATACCATATAAATCCTTGCATGACCTTTGGTTTAGGTAAACCCAAGTGATAGCAGTCTTAAAGCACAACTAATGTTAAAATTATATCAAGGAAAATATACTGCTTTAGAACCTCTTTAAGGTGATTAATGTGTGGAATTCTGGAGTTATTTTTATATTAAACAAAGCACTCCAGGTGTTTTAATTGATATTTTCAGTAGACATAGTGTATCCTGTCATTTCTTAGTATATGTTAATAGTATAATGCTTATTCCTTATAGAAAGCGAGCCAAAGATCTTGAAGAAGAATTGGAGAGAACCATTCATTCTTACCAAGGGCAGGTATATCTGTGTGTATGTGTCTGTGTGTGTGTGTATAAATTAAAACAATTATGATTTGTTTGAATTGGTATCTTTATTTTGATGTAGGAGTATAGTTACTTGATAGTTGTACACCTCTCTTGAGGTTTTGCACATGTCTGTGGGACATTTATAGGGAGCCAAGGTTGTGCAATAAGAGACCTTGTTTAAAATTGCTATGTCTCCTGCTTCTTTGGGAATGTGGATTGAATAAATAAATAAACATATATCTGCATTGGGGTCTCATATTCACTTGGGCTAATTATCTCTTAGTTGGTAACTCATTGTAGTTGATTATTGCATAAAACAGAAATTTACTAGACAAAAATTCATTCAATTTTTGTTTTAAGGATGTAATAAAATAAATCATGTATATGAAAATTTGCTTTAAAAATGTTACCTTTTAGAGATGCTTGAGTTATTTTTGAGTATGAATTGTGTACTAATTCATAGTGGTAGATGTGAAATTTTTTACTAAGGAAATCAGTAGTATTTTAATGAATTTCTTTTTCAGAATATTGCCCACGAGAAAAAAGCACATGATAATTGGGTAAGTATTAAATTCTCTTTGTCACATTGTTTCCTAATTTAAATGAGCAGTTTAAAAGGTATACTTGCACACTGTAAATTAAGGTAGTATTAAATAAATCAATTTCTTTTAATTTTACTGGTAGCGAAATTATGTTCGTTATGAACTAAGTGCTTTGTTACAACACAGTTATTCACAAAATCTGATTTTTCTCTCTTTGCTTTTACTTTGCAAGGAGCTTATACTCTGTCTGGGGGAGGTGACATAATGTTCATGGATTAATTGTTTGAGGGCCCTGGACAAATTACTTAAAATTACTGGGCCTCTTTACTCATTTGTAAAAACAACAGATTGAACTAAGTGATATTGAAAGCCTCTTCTAGTTGTAAAAGTTACATAATTCGGGTATCAAGTAATTGTCAGTGTTGAATTACTTGATATACATCAAGAAAAAGGTCATTGTGAGGAATGGCATGTCAGTGCTCCAGAGGAGGACTGTGTGAGAGAATGATAAGGTTGCAGGTTTTACTAATTGTACGAATTATCCGTCTAAAATGTAGAACTGTTGTAACAGCTGGTGTTTGTAGGACTTGTCCTAGGAGTCTTCAAGGGGAGACAGTTTGCGCAGTGGGTGAACACATGGAGTCTGGAGTCAGCCTGTCATGGTTGGTATCCTGGTTCCATCACCTGTAACAACAATAGCTATTGTTTCCTTACCTGTAAGGAAAGATAGATATATCAATAGTACCTATTTCATAAAGTTACTATGATGAGTGAGTAAGAGAACTCATGTAAGGCTATTAGCCAGGTGCCTGACACATAGTAAGCACTCAGTACATGTTAACTGTTATTTCACTGTTGTACGGAAGCTTGGGAGATATTTCTTAGATGTGGGTATTTCTTGGAGTGGAGATTCCAGCATAGGTTGAGAACTGGACATGTTGAATGTCAAGGCTCTTCCCATTTCTCAGATTTTGTGTCGAGGGCTCAAGTGAAGATTTGTTATTGAATTCACCTGGGCTTGGAGATGAATTTAGTCTTTTTCACCACTCAGATTGTCTGACCAGTGGGGAGTCTGCTTCTCCCTCTCCCTCTGCTTGCCTCTCCCCCTGCTTGTGCTTTCTCCCTGTCAAATAAACAAATCTTTAAAAAATGCAAAAAATACCCTTTATGTCTTAATATGAAGATTTCTAAAAAGAGACTTCATTTATTTTTTGAGAGAGAAAGAGAGAGTGCACGTATGAGCAGGGGGAGGGACGAGGGAGAGGGAGAAGCAGACTGCCCACTGATCAGGGAGCCTGATGTGGGGCTCCATCCTAGGACCCTGGGAACATGACCTGAGCTGAAGGCAGATGCTTAACCTACTGAGCCACCCAGACACCCCTCAAAATGAAGATTTTTTTTTTTAGATTTTATAAAAATAATTACTGAAAATTACTTAAAATACTTACGAATAAAAAGTTCAGATTATATAGAAGAGATACAAAGAAGTAATCAGCAATATCACTTTCATTTATTCTATAGCTAAAAAAATATATTTAGACATAAGTTACATGTATGTTTTAAAAAAATGAAACATACTGTATATTACTGTTTTATATTGTTTACTTAATATATTGTAGATATTTTTCTATGAATATTTTATAATTTATATCAACCTTTCCCATTTGATAAATGTTTCCATTGTTTCCACTTTTTTTTCCTTTTATGATTTCATAATTTCAGATGTTACTTTTTCCTTTGAGCACTTCTTTGCTGCATCCCACTAGATTTAATCTTTTCTTCCTTTGAACTCACATAATACTTTGTTTTTATATGTCCTGTGACAAGTACTGTGGTCATTTATAGTTGTCTTACCACAGATTTAAGCTTCTTAAGATAGGGACTGTTTCTTTTCCCTTAATAGCTGAACTTAATAGAATGCTTTTTTGTGTATTCTAAGTATTTAATGTCGGAATACAGTGTACTTGTTCATTGAAACTACAGTTTTTCCTAACCTTTGAAGTGTAAGCTTTTCAAAAAGCCTGTAATCATTTAGCATCAGTGCATTTATTTTTTGTAGCTAGGTCTTTCATATTGATAGCACTATAATCATAGTAGAATTTAGTTTTGACTTATTAACTTTGCATTGTTTTGTGCCTTATAATTAAGAGTAAATTGGTTATTCTAAATGTGTAGAAAACATTTGGAAGTAGTTTTGGTTCTGTATTATTAAATGAATTGGTATTTTATTAACAAATTGTTATAATATTCTTTTTTATTAGTATAAAATTGATTATATGGTTATATGTTAGAAAATGATTTATACGTGGAATCTTTTTGGTAATGAATGCTAAAATATGGTTAAGCTATGTTTTGTGTGTGCGTGTGAATATTTAACATACTTTATCCTTTGGCCAGTTAGTGTCAGTTTTAATGTGTAGTTCATAATTTTAAGTGAATACATTTGATAGTTCTTTTTACCTGTAAAAAGTTATAGACTGAGTTAATTTGCCTTCCTTTATATGATAAATACATTTGCCCAAGTGGATTGCATTAGTTTGGCTGATGTTCCAGACACTGCTGCTGCTTAACTGGAGAGTTCACAGAATGACTGGGAAACATGCAGTATTGCATACACATTTAACCTTTGCCCACAAACTGTTCAGGAATATTGTATGTTCTTGGTATTTATTATAAGTGTAAGCTTATTTTGTAATGTACTCTGATTTTCTAGCCTTTTAATAAATAAATAAAAATTTCACTAACCAAATGTAAAAGACTATAGGAATTGATTTTTACAGTGCTGTGCACTTAACAGACATGCTGGATGCTTTGATTATATTCAGCCATTTAAAAAAATGGCTTGTATGGGCATGCTGTGAAACTGTTATAGACCTTTACGGTTTCATAGAATGATAGTGATTTCTCTCCAGAGACGGCTATCTATGATATTATAAACAGCAATTTTTATCTTTTTTTGAAAATACATTTTAAAAATAACACATACAAACGTAAAATGCTTAGCTTTCAAATTTGAGGAAGTACTTTTGAAGACTCCCATTTTAAGAATTGTGAAAATTTTGCTACCAGAAGTCTTCTCACCACTGTGTTCTTAAGTGAATGTTGATTTCTGAGGTTTGGGATTTTGTGTTGGTTGTTTTTTTTTTTTCTTTCCTTTTCTTTCCTCCTTTATTTTTATGTTATTGCTGTAAGTGCTGCACGTCCAGAAGTGTATCAGAAGGACATTGGTTATTTTATGCTAATGATTATGAGTCTCCATTCCCATCACCCTAAGCTTGGGTGCTCTTACATTGCTTTTGTCATGTTATTTGGATATTTACAGCACCAATAGTGCTAATCCTTAACTTCATATCTAGATAACGGCATTCATTGGGGAGTACATGATCGAACTGCAGCCTTGAGACTCATGTCTTCTGGTTATAGGAAACTCATTCCCTTTTTAAAAATTCCCTAAATTAAAAATTTTTTACGCTGAGTTTCTGAAATGGATGCTTAAGTGATTGTGATATTTATGAATACTTGTCTTTCATTTTACATTTGTATGTGTTATTTTTAAAATGTATTTTCAAAAAAAGATAAAAAATGTCTTATTTTCTTTAAGTTGGCTGCTCGGACTGCTGAAAGAAATCTTAATGATTTAAGGAAAGAAAATGCTCACAATAGACAAAAGTAAGTATCTTGTGGGAACTCTTTAAAGCTTTAGTTAGTACTTTATTTTTAATTGTTATTTATTATGTAATATTTTTATAGAGATAAACAAAATTTACAGTGAATCCAGCGTACCTGGTGGAGAAATATTTATTAGTTTTACTATGAGTTACTAGGTTTTTTGTTTGAAACAGTCTTAGAGAAGTTATTTTAACAGAAGTAAACTGTTCACATGTTCTTCTGTAAAAAGCATAACTTAAAAAAAATTTTTTTTTTAAACCTGAGTAGGAAGAAGGTGATTACAAGGGATGGAAATAAAAAGGACAAATCTCTGATGTAGTAATTCTCAGAGTACTGGCATCTTTTGGTAGATGAATGGGTAGAATAAATATTTATTGTTTCTCTCATTCTCTGGTTTTCTTGTATTGGATGACATTGCCTTACAATAATAAAATGAAAGTGAGAATAAAAGTTTACAATGTATAATTGAAGTGAAGAGAAATACTTTCCTAGGAGGATTGTAATAGTCTTCCCAGGTGTTAAAATTTCTTCCCGGGATGTACTATTAACATTATCCAATGTTGGTTTAGTCTTTTTGCTTATCATTTCTACTCTGAAATTAAAACTACATGATTAAATGTTTTATTTCAGATCCAGTGATCAAAAACTAGAAATAAGATTCTTTTAAAATGTCACATTTTTCGGATAAAAGGTTTAGGAGTAAAATAGTAGGATGAGTTCACTGGATTCCTATTTTATGTTATGGTTGGAATTGTGGGTAACATTACAATGGTAAGCAGACATGACTCAGAGCTAGGAGCCCTGTGTTTTAATCATTGCACTTTCATTTTGAATAAATCATGTGAACTTTTAGCTCAGTTTGCTTGATTGTAAAATGATAGATTTGAACTGGTTGACCTTGGAAGGCCCTACTATTTCTAAAATTTGGGTTCTGTGATAATATTCACTGTAGTTTAGTTTTGAAAACAGAACAAAACAAAGCAATTTCAAACCTCAACAAAACATCACTATCACTAGGCAAAAAGAAGCCTGTTACCCCAAAATAAGTAGTGGGGTTATAGAAAGGTGTTTTGGTCAGAATATTTGTTTGTTTGTTTTGGTTTCTTTTATAAATTTTAATTCTAGTGTAGCCAACACATAGTGTTATTTTAGTTTCAGGTGTACAATATAGTTATTCGACAATTACATACAGTACTCATCAGAATAATTTTAAAGACCTGTTTCTTCTATGTAGATATTGAGGTACTGAAGAGTACCTTGTACTTGGTGGTGGCATTTTTCTTGAAATGTGGGTGCTTTTCTTGGATGAGTAACTTAGAGATGTTTGTTCTTTATTTGCAGATTAACTGAAATGGAGTTTAAGTTTGAACTTTTAGAAAAAGATCCTTCTGCACTTGATGTTCTAAATACAGCATTTGGCAGAGGTAGTCTTTTTTTTTTAAACCCTCATTTAAAATACATATTTATATGTATATATTGCACATACCTTTTATATTAGTGTAAATTAATACTATTATTCAAAAATATTCTAGATTTTGGAGCCAGGATTCTAATTTGACTTCTGTCACAATCTCCCAAGTTTCTGAGTTTTGTTTCCCTAGCAATAATGTAAATAATTGCTGCCTCCATTTCTCAGCATTTGTAAGATGACGTCTATTTAGTGCATTGAACTCCATGAAAAGCAAAGTGCTTGGCACATAGTAAGGTACTCAATAATTGTTTTGGGGGAGAATGAATAAGGAATGCTTAAATGGAATAACATTGTGACTGTTTACATATCCACTATTATTTGGAATTTGCTTGAATTATAAAAACAAGAATTAGAACAGTTGTCTTTAATTATTTTAAAGTTATCAGTTAAGGTGGGAAAACATTAATAATCTGAGCTTTGATTGTTTACTTACCTCAAGAGAGGGGTAGTTCTGTGGAAGATGTATTTATAATATTTTGTCCACTCATTAATGAGTTAGCATTTTAATGATCTCATATTTTCCCAAATAGTTTAAATTTTTCAAAATAATTTTTGGTTGAATTGGAATTAAGCATCTAAGGCAGTGAAAATAAAGGTATCTTTATATAGGCGGAATCCCATTTTAATAACTGTTTTGAAGGTATAAAAATCCCTTTTGAGAGTCTAATTTCATTAAAATAAACGTCTGTTTTTACGTTTAACAAAATAGCAGATTATTATTAATTTCATATAGTAATAAAGTTTGGAGTGGTGGGAATTATGCAGAAGGAATTATCTTCTAAACCTAATGCAGAAGTTTCAGAAAGATTAAATAATCCTTTGATCTTTTGTCGTAACTGCATTCGACTATTATGTAAGATACATAATAAAATTTAACATGTTTAAAAAGTATTATTTTGGTGGTACTTAAGCTTGTTTTTTGATGTTGTTGATATTTGGTCTTTGGAAGCATAATCATTACTTGGGAGTGGTGAAGTTTGTAAAATGATAGGGCTCTTGGTTATATGGTTTATAAAGTGATTTATTTGATGAATAAATGTAATCTGAATTTTCAGTGGCAATGAATCAAAAGTAATTTCTGATGCTTCAGAGGATTTTGCATTTGTGCTTTTCAAAATCTGAGCTTTACTCAAATAATTCATGGCCCAACACAGCCTCTCTGGCTCTAATTTAAACTGAGCCCTACTATATTACAACCCTCACCAGATGAAATATCTGGAAGCATACTACCATTAAAAGCAAAACCAAACAAATTTCATAGCCCCCAAATCCTCTTATACCTCTAAAATATCACCATTATCCTTTGCTTTATACTGTATGGTTATTTAAGGGTATTAGTTACCAAGAGGATAATGTTTTTATTGACTACAATATCCATTTGGTAGATAGACTTTAAAAACACAGGGTTCCATATTTAATTCTATCCCATATTAGCGAAACCCAAGGCATAGTTAGTATTCAGGATGTGGATTAAACTTAAATTGGCAATAGGGTGACTTGATGGAAATTGTTGAAATGGAATTCTAATCTGTAGTGTAGCTAATTGAAACTATGAATTTAAATATGCTGTTTTAATTATTCCAGAGCATTCCCCATATGGTCCCTCACCATTGGGTCGACCTTCATCTGAAACGAGAGCTTTTCTCTCCCCTCCAACTTTGTTGGAGGGTCCACTCAGACTCTCACCTTTGCTTCCAGGGGGAGGAGGAAGAGGTATATTGTTTAAACATCTTTATTACTCTAGATTTCTTCCTTATTTTATATTTTCATCTCAACTTATCTTTAAAATGATCTTTAAAATAAACCTTTGGAAAATACAGGCATTCCTTGCACTTATTGTGGGTTACTTTTGTTTGGAAAAGGAGCTCTGTGATATCTAATTTTAATATATTTTTCTCTTAGAAACAGGGTTATGATAGGTCACATTTTGATCAGGCACTTGATGTATATCTCTTTAAATCATTTTGACTTCTTAAAAACTATATATTATACTACATAATATAGCACTTCATAAAGAATACATAAAATACAATAACAATCTAACAGCATAAAATTGTATTTTAATGAAACATTATTAAAATGTAGAATTTCTATCATCTTTTTTTATTTCATTATCATGATCTTTTTATTGTAGAAAATCAGAAAGTGAAAGAAAGAACCTTCTTTTTAAAGAGTGGAGTAATTCAGAAATACTATCCTGTAGGCAGAGTTTTGATGGGAGCCTTAAAGGAGACTTAATTGATCTGTTAATACTTTGAGAAACTGACCCAAGATTGTTTGCTTTGTTACCCTGTATGGGTTTTTGAGAATTTCAGCAGCTATTTCAAGCCTCTGCATTAGCTCTTGGCCTTTTTGCATTTACTTCATCAGCACTCACCCTGGTGTTACGTATGTACCTGGAGTTTTCCTCTTTTGATCTTCTACCATACTTTGATCACTTTGTCAAGTTGCTTTAAAATTTTCCCTTGAATTGTGTCAAGATGCAAAGAAGTAGAAGGCACTGCTTACCCCCAAATCAAAATTAGGTTTTTAGCCCCAAGTCTGTGTTGTATAAGAGCTGATAGCATTCTTCATCAGTCTTGTGACCCCATTCCCCCACCCTTTTATTAGTCATTTTAGCATGCTGAGTCTGAGATAGGAAGATAAAGTAATGGGAATAAGTCAAAACACCTAACTAAACCCAACTTACCAAAACTCGTATATTGAAATGGATACTACTTATCAAAATAGTCTTTTATGGAGGCTGTACTTCCCTGTTGAAGCTGCCATTATCTTAAATATTTTTGGAGCTCTTTCTTTGGGATTGCCTTCAAAGAATGAGAAAATGTATTTCCTATTTTATGGTTATGGGATATTCTCCCTTTGCCCGTTTCCTACTTACATATTCTTTCCTTATCCTCAGTTTGGTACACTTAGTGCTGGTCTCTCCTACCTCCCAGTCCTACTGCTGATTCAGCCCACAGCCTGGAGACATTTCAGAGAGAATCTTGGCTTGTGTTGGCTTTGAACCAAAAACTCCTAGGGAAAGAGTGAGTTGCAGACTGACACTTGGAGCCCTGGGAAAGCTTTGCCTTGAGCACTTTAGGAAGGGGACTAATTTTGAAATTCACACGTGTGCTCTAAATGCTTTGAAATTAATTTTCCCTCTGATTTTTTACTGTGATCTGAGCAATAGGAAATATATTTTATATCATGTCCTGTTACACACCAACATAAATGTAATAGAAACCATTTACATGAAATAGTACTACTCTTACTATTTTTGATGCTTTCTGATATTTTCTATTCATTTCTCTTCCATTGCATTAAAAAAAATTGCTGATTAAGAGTAAGACAATATCATGCACCACTTTGGGTTGCAGCCAAGCAATCTGAAAAACAGTGCCCTAGAAATAAGGATATAATTGGCTAAACTGCAAATGTGAATCACTGGAAGTTAAATAACATAAGTCAAGGATTGCTTGTGGTCAATTGAATATTCGGAATAAATAAAAATTACCTTTGATTTCTCCTCTCCTGTTCAGATTACTTTCCTCTCCTTTTTAATTACTTTCAAGAAATGATGTGTTTAGATTATTTGCAAGGGTGTTTCACTATTTGTTAGAAAAGCTACAGAAGTTTTAGGTAAGTTATCACTAGGTCTTAAAGGAGTTGCTTTGAAGTAAAAGTTCCTATGACCCACCAAAGAAGGATGACGAGTGAGTGCCCTTTTCCTTTCTTTTATTATCTTTTTAAATTTGAAAGTTTGAATGAGATATATGTTCAAATAAGATGGAGTATAAGGAAAATAATTTCTTTTTAGAGTAAATTTCAAGTAGCTTTTGGTCTGAATGAAAATTTGACATCTAGCATTTTCAAGTTTGTTATTTTTCACCTGGTAGTCCGTTGGCCTGTGCTTTGGTCCTCTGAAAGGAAGCAGTCGAGAGAAGGCCTTTGACTGTCTCCTTTAAAGGTCTGTGCTTCACTCTAGATGAACTCAGCCTATTGACTCTTGCACATTTTTTTACCAATTTAATTTTCTGCTTTCCTGGCCTTTTTCTTCTAATGAACTTATTAGAAGGATGAACAAGCTAGAAGGAAAGATTTGGGAAGTTAACAGAATATACAACTATAAGGAAAAGAGATAGTTGACCTTCTGAATATATAAGTCAGTTTACCTCCTGATGGTACAAAGTGAGTAGATAGAAAAAATTTTAAAATATTGTTTATATTTATATAGTAAGGATTCTTATACTGATTTGAGCAAGTTACCAAGAAAATCTCAAATTGGTTTTAGTCTCTTAAAGGTGTACTGAAATGTGGGAGACATTTTAGAAAGATTTCTGTTAAAAAGTGTTTTTTTGTTTGTGTTTTTTAATAAAAGCTATTCCTTGAAAGGAAAAAGCTTTTGTTTTCTGGGCAATATAATTTTGGGAAGACCTTATTCTCCCCTTGGTGACAGATAAGTAAAGTATTAACATATTCTGTTATTTAATGTTTAAAAATTTTTGTATTTGTTTTTTTCCATTTTAATTGAATATGTTGTTAATTGAGGTGCTGTCCTTTTTGTGGTCATAAGAAGGGAACTTTATACTGGTGATCTTCTTTTATACATGTAAGCATGCTGATTTCCTTATCCAAATGAGTGTTACCTTGTTCTAAGTGTTTATTCCAACAGTGCTGTTGTTTTTGAAACTCTTGTTTTAGACTTGCCTTCAGAGTTGTGAGCTCTTTTTGAAGGTGAATTTGATATTCAGAAATTCCTAAAAGCCCTTTAAAGCCAAATTTATCTGGTGGGTATAAAGTTTGTAATTAGACTGGTTAAAATCATTTTTGGACAGAAGTAGTGTCCTATTTCAACATTGAGATGCAGTTTCTTGAGTGGCTTTTAAGTTAATCTGAGTACATTTCTAAAAGAGTTGTTCTAAAAAATACTATGAGTAGTTGTAGAATTATTGAAAAAGGTATATAGCGCCTAAGATGACTGTTTTAAAAGAATCATGCTCTTTTTGACTATTGGCATATTAGTGTAAGCAACAAAAACCTCATTTTGTAATTATTTTATTCTATCTGGTATAGAAATCTTTACTTTGCAATTTACTTTATACTCCTGTTTTTCAGACTTAGAATTTATAATTCACAATTTAGCCACTGATTTTATGTATAAATGATGATGGTGATAATATTTATAAATGACTTTAATAGGCAGTTGTTTATACACATGGCAAAATTATTACTTTCTCATTGTCTTAGACTTTGTCCTAGGCTTTGGTAGGATAGAATTGTAGTCGAATGTGTCTTAGGGAGACTGCTGGAATCTGATTGTTCTCACTTTTTAAAAGCTGCCTGGATTTCGTTTGATGATAGGTCTTATACTACTTTTTTAGATAAAACAGAATTGTATTTTTTTCTTTAACTAGGCTCAAGAGGCCCAGGGAATCCTCTGGACCATCAGAATACCAATGAAAGAGGAGAATCAAGCTGTGACAGGTTACCTCATGCTCATAGAGCACCTTCTGACACTGGGTCCCTTTCACCTCCGTGGGAGCAGGATCGTAGGATGATGGTCCCTCCATCAGGTATGGAAAGAGTATAATTATTTATATATGAAAGGCAACCAGTCTGTGCACATAGAGGAATGGAAGAAAAGAGGAGTACATGTATGTACTGTCTTAAGAAAAACCGTGATATATATTAGAAAACAACAGTCACATAAATTTCCAAACATAAAATTAGGGGTAATTGTTCATGTTACAGAAATCTGCTTTGCTCCCCTCCAACCCTCCTATGGAATATTTTTATTGTTTTTGTTGCTCATAGAAGTAATACATGTTTATTTTAGAAAATACAGACAATTGTGGGGTGCCTGGGTGGTGCAGTCAGTTAAGCATCAGACTCGTGGTTTGGGCTCAGGCCGTGATCTCAAGGTTGTGCGATTGAGCCCCGCATTGGGGTCCACAGTCAGCGCATAGTCTGCTTAAGATTCTCTTTCTCTTTCTGTCTGCTCCTCCTCCCTGCTCTATCTCTCAAATAAATAAATAAATATTAAAAAAAATCTAGACAATGGAGAAGTGTGTAATTAGGAAAGTGAAAAAATCTCCATCATCATCTTAGCATGCCTTTCCAAGAATTTTGCTTTACATCTTTTAGGGAATGTTGTGTTTTTGGGGTTTTTTTGTTTTTGTTTTTTCTGGCATATGTTCATAAACATAAAAATTCCTTCACTTCTCTGCAATTATACTGTTCACCTTCTTGAAATTGTCTTTTCTCATTGGACAAAATGTCTTAAATTAACTGCTAAAATAAATATATTTACAAGAAGAGTCACAGCAGAATATCCCGAAGGAAGGCAGTAACTGCCGTTTTCCTAATAGCTCTTACTCTCCCAAGGAACGTATTTAAAATTATTTGGTTTGCTAAACTTCATTTAGGCATAGTGTTCCAGGGACACTGTTACGTGAAGGGGGCTATGCCTGCTTTGTATACATTAGTTACATTAGAAAAAAAAAAATACTATTTCTGATTCCTTCCTGAGGAGTTGGAGAGGGTAAGAATGTTATAGTAAAATAACTTCAATTCCAAGAATCAGCCGTTGCTGTAGTAGTGTGTGTATATTCTAAGAAATGGTGGCTGCCTGTACTGTGGTTTTGCTTTGTCTGATATCACTAAATATCAGCTTCATGAAGACAGAGATTTGTGTCACTTTGTTCACTGCTATAGCCTTAGCTCCTAGCATAATGCTAGGCATGTAGTATTTGCTCAGCAAATATTTGTTGAATGAATGAGTATCCAAGTAATTCTGACAAAGCTGAGGTTTTTTTTTTTTCTTCTTCTTTTTTTTTTTTTTTTTTTGGATTTGGAAACCTATTTGCTGGGGTGTACATACTTAAGAATCTTTTAAAGGGTAGCATAGAACATCTTCTTCATGCCTTTAATATTCATTAAAAAGTTTTGCTGTGATAAAAATAAAGATAATAAAACACAGCCCCTTTCTCAAAGGACTTGGTTACAAGATTTTGGTGGTAGCATATCTCTGCATCTTTATAGGGGACTTTCCTTTGAGAATTTACAAGCTATTAATACCAAGAGTCCATGTCACATGCACTGCATAGCTCTTCAGTAAAATCTAGTGTAGTGGCCCAAAGTTGGCTTATTTTCAGAAAAAAACTTAGGAAACGTCAAGGAAAATGGAGATACATCTGGATCCCACCTCACATCAGGCCTTCTGACTGTGAATTTTGGAGGTAAGGCCTATATTTCTAAAAAAAAAAAAACTCCCTTGGGGGCACCTGGGTGCCTCAGTTGTTAAGCGTCTGCCTTCGGCTCAGGGCGTGATCCGGCGTTCTGGGATCGAGCCCCACGTCAGGCTCCTCTGCTGGGAGCCTGCTTCTTCCTCTCCCACTCCCCCTGCTTGTGTTCCCTCTCTGGCTGGCTGTCTCTATCTCTGTCAAATAAATAAATAAAATCTTTAAAAAAACAAAACATAACAAAACTCCCTTGGAGGTCCTGAGGAGCAGCTACGTTTAAAAACCACTAGTCTACACCGCCCCCCCCAACCAAGCCCTGCTAATCTAGTCTTAGGTTAAAACAGCTAGGCAAATAGCAGAGACTAGAACTCAGACAGTAATGACTTTGTTATTATTCATTCATAAAATTAGAAAATATTTTACATGTCCTTTAAAAATTGCCTGAAATCTATAATTTTAGAATTTTCGATACTATTTCATAGATCCCTGAGTCTTTTCATTTTATTTCCAATTGTTTTTATTCTTTTGGTTGAATAATTTCTCCATTCTGCTATTAATATTAAGCCCACTCAGTAAAAGTTTTATTTTAGATACTATATTTTTCAGTTCTAGAATTTTCATTTTTTATACTTTTGATATCTCTCCTGAGATTTCTTATCTTTTTGTTCATTATAAGCATTTTCTAAACCTCATTGAGTGTATTTAAAAAAAAAAAAGATTTATTTATTTTTAGAGAGAGAGAGCATGTGTGAGTGGGGGAGGGGCAGAGGAGAAGGAAAGAGAGAGACTCCCAAGCCATCTCCACACTGAGCAGGGAATCTGACTCAGGACTTGATCCCAGGACCCCAAGATCATGGCCTGAGTGGAAACCAAGAGTCGGACGTTTAACAGAGTGAGCCACACAGGGACCCCTGAGTATAGTTTTTTAATAGGTGCTTTAAGGACCTTGTATGAACATTCTTTTTTTTTTTTTTAAGATTTATTTATTTGTTAGAGAGAAAGCCCATGAGCGTGGGGTTGGGGGCGGCAGAGGGAGTGTGAGAGAGAGAATCCCAAGCAGACTTGCGACTGAGTGCAGGGTCTGATGGGGCTCAGCCTCACAACCCTGAGCTCATGATCTGAGCTGAAATCAAGAGTCGGATCTTAACTGACTGAACCACCTAGGTGCCCCAAGACCTTGTATGATCATTCTAACATCGGGGTCATCTTGAGAATGGCCTCTGTTGATTGTCTTTTCCCTTCAAACTGGGTCACCTTTTCTTGTTATACGGAGTGATTTGGATTGTGACCTAGACATTATGGGGATTCTGGATTTTACTCTATTTCTCTGAAGAGTGTTGGTTTTGTTTTATAAAATGTTAAGTTGATCCAACTCAAAGTTAGTTTTTTTTTTCTCTCTAGACAGCAATCCAAATATCAGTTCAGTTTTTAGCCTTAGCTGAAAATGCCTTAAGCTTGCTTCACACATTGTGGTTCACAGGTCAGCCGTTGACTTGGGCAAAAATCTCAGAATCTTAGGCTCACTTCTTTGGCTCTCCTAGGCTCTGTCCTTTGGTTTTTCAAGCCACAATATCTATGAGCTTTGACTGCTCCATGCTGCAGCTTGACTATGGTCTGCCTTCAGGCTAACCTGTAAAAAATGGAAAACTCACCCCATAATGGTACCTTCTTCCAAGTTCCCACCCTTTTACCAGATCTGTCTATTTTTGTTCATGCTTCAGAGCCTTCGGGTAGTTATTTTATTTTGTTTTATTATTTTTTAATGTTTTTCCAGTTTTATTGAGCTATAATCGGTAAACATCACTGTATAAGTTTAAGGTGTACAGCATAATGATTTGCCTTACGTATATATTGTGAAATGATTACCACAATAAGTTTAGTTAACATGCATCATCTCATATGGGTACCAAAAAATATATATATATATTTTTTTTCCTTGTGATGAGAATTCTTAGGATCTCTCTGAACAACTTTCTTGTGTGTCATACAGTGGTGTTAGCTATAGTCATCCTGCCATACATTATATCCTTAGTACTTATTTATCTGATAACTGGAAATTTATATCTTTTGACCATCTTTATTTAGTTCTCCCTCTCCCTACTCTGGTAACTACAAATCTGATCTCTGTTTCTAGAGTTTGTTTTTTGTTTTTGTAGATTCCATATGTAAGTGAGATCATACAATATTTGTGTTTCTCTGCCTAACTTAGCATAATGTCATGAAGGTTCATCCATGTTGTCACAAATGGCAGGATTTCCTCCTTTTTTTATGGCTGAATAATATTGCATTGTGTGTATATAGCACATTTTCTTTATTCATTCGTCCACTTATAGCTCTTAGATTGTTTCCATATCTTGACTATTGTGAATAACACTGTAGTAAACATGAGGGTGCAGATATCTCTATGAGATCGTGTTTTTGTTTCCTTTGAATAAATACCCAGAAGTGGAAATTCTAGATCATATGATAGTTCTACTTTTAATTTTTTGAGGTATCTCTGTACTTTTTTCAATAGTAGCCATGCTTCAGGTACTTTTTTTTTTTTTTTTTTTTGATAAATTGTTAGGAGTTATATGTGGGAGAGTCAGTGTGTTATGAACTCACTCTGCCATACTGGAAATGGAACCTGGTATCTGTGTTATTTTCTAAGTCTAACTAAAAATTCAAAATTGTGAGCTTCTAAATGAATGTCTTCATAGGCGAGTATGTATCCATTTTATAAAAAGTATCTCCAAATAATGTACCTGATCTATTTAGGATAACACGGGGAGGGGTTGCCTGTGTGAACTCTGATTTTAATGAAATAGGATAATTGTATAGGCACAGCAAAGGAATTTCAGGGACTACTAAACTTTATTGAATGAGTGGGGCTACATGACCCTTGAGGTTCTAGCTTGAATTGGAGTAATGCTGAGAAATACACTTAGTTATTAGCCCTGTTCCCACCAGAGTAAAATTACAAAAATATTCTACATTTGCCCTTGGTATATCACTATCCCTTCTAAATAGTCACTAAACAGGTTTCCAGGTTGGTTCTTTTATTTTGTATTACAATTAGCTAATTGGTATAAGGAATGAGGAGACCTAGGTTTTTATCTTATTGCTATTAACTTTTTGTACAATCTTGAGCATTTCATTTTGCCCATCACTGCTTTCTCAGCTCTAAAATACGGATTTCCGTAAAACCGATTACAATACTCCAAATTAATACTCCCCATTTTCTATTATGTTGAATTATCAGGATTCATGAAGTGTTCCGTTTTCTAATAATTGTGTCATTAAGATTTTTCATAATTTTTAAATATTTTAAACATGTTAAAAGATGACAACTAAAATAAACTTCTGAGGAATGTGGATGCTGTAGTTATCTGAGATTTTCTGTAATTTAGTCCTATTACGCATATATTGTAAATTTCAGATATTTGGCATAAATTTTAAAATTTTTTATTGACTTAAGATGAGTCAGCAAAATAATTTTAATGGTTCTGTAATTCTAAGGAATCATTTGTTTTTGCAGTGTTAAATACTTTGAGGGGGAGAAAAACTTTCTTGCCTTCCATAGTTAGAAAAAATATCCTATACTTTGTCTTTTTCCTTTGTATTTTATTACAGACATTTTTATTGCTTTGAGGGTTTGTTAACAAGTATAGACCTACTTTCTTCAATTACTGTAATTAATGTTTTATTCTCATTATTTTTAGCTGCAGATTCAGTCTTCTTATAGACCAATACAGGTTTTAATTATCTTTTCTTTCAAAGTTCTGTGTGAAGTATTAATGATTATTAAAGGTTAATATACAGATTTGGCTACCGTATTAGGATAAAACTGATTCTGCTTCAGTGCAGTTTGTACATGAAATTTATTTGAGTAGTGTGCAGTGCCATGCATCTGTTCATCTGGTTTAGGTAAAATGCATGGTTGGGTTAGGTAAAATGGGTTAGGTAAAATGAATGGTTTAGGTAAAAAAGCATTTAGACTGGCAATGAAGAAATATGGTTTCTTTCTTAAAAAAAAAAAAATAGAGCACTTGGCTGTCTCAGTGGTAGTGTGTGTGACTCTTGATCTTGGGGTCATGAGTTTGACACCCACGTTGGATGTAGAGATTACTTAAAAATAAAATCTTTTTTTTTTTAAAGATTTTATTTATTTATTCGACAGAGATAGAGACAGCCAGTGAGAGAGGGAACACGCGGGGAGTGGGAGAGGAAGAAGCAGGCTCATAGCGGAGGAGCCTGATGTGGGGCTCGATCCCACAATGCCAGGATCACACCCTGAGCCGAAGGCAGACGCATAACCGCTGTGCCACCCAGGTGCCCCACTTAAAAATAAAATCTTAAAAAAAAAGAAGTCTGGTTTCCAGTCTTCACTTTTTTATCTTTTTGTGTGATTTTTGAAACTTATTTCATATCTTTGGACCTCAGTCCTTTTATACAGTGAGAGAGATAAACTAAGTGATTTGTGTAATCTGTTTAGCTGAGTAACATAAAATATAGCCAGGTAGTAATGTTTGAGATTTGCTTCATAATTTTTAATCTAGTTGGTAGACCAAATAACATAATATGTAGTGTTAGTGAAACCAAAGACTATTTATAGCAGTCATTTCTAAACTCAATTGATGAACACACCTTTTTTCAGTTTTTACTTACTGGGAGATTTCCTATTCCAGGTCAACTACAATTTACTTGAATTGGTGAATATTGGCACCAGTAAGCTGTGATAAGTTATGCAATGCTTAGAGTAGCCACCAAAAAACCTATTTAAAGAGATATATTAAAAAACACTATAGATCAGATAAATCAAGATGGAATTCTGAAAACTGTCCAAGTAACTCATAGGAAAGCAGGAAGAAAAAAAAAGAAAGAAAAATAAACACAGGGAACAAACAGAAAACAAAAAAAAAAGGCAGACTTGAACCCTAACATATTAATTACAATAAATGTAAATTGTCTAATATCAGTAGCTAAAAAACAGATTGGCAGGACAGATTAAAAAACAAATCATTACTCAACTATTTTTACAGAAGTCATTCAAATATAATAGTATAGGTAGATAGGTTGAATGTAAAAGGATGGAAAAAGATACACTATGTAAACATTAATCCAAAGAAAGCAAGAGTGGCTATTATTACTATCGGATAAAGTCAACTTAAGAGCAAAGAAAATAATGATAAAAAGAATCAAGAAAACATAGCAAACCTAAATGTGTGCACAAGCCACAGAGCTGCAAAGTATGTGAAGCAGAAAGTTATAGAACTGAAAGGAGAAACATAAATGCAGCTGTATTGAAGACTTCAGCACCTCTCTGAACAATTGATAGAAAACTAGACGGATGGTTCAGCAAGGATCTAGATAAATTTGAATGAGACCAGTTGGTAGTATATTTTAATATGGTTTATAAACCAAAAGTTTAATTTATTCTACAGTTACTTTGGGGTTTTTACATTGTGCCAATTATTATGTTTAGTGCTTTTTATTAATCATTCTAACACTCTTAGGAGTGTTATTCCCATTTTACAGAAGAAGAAACATAAAGATAATGTAGTAAAATCTTGTCTATTACATCCCAGAATTTAAATGTTAATATTTGCTTCAGGTGTGCGTGTGTGTCTGTATGTGAGAGAGAGAATGTGTAAATAAAGCATAAAAAGAAAAAAAAAAATAGGGATGCCTGGATGGCTCAGTTGATTAAGCATCTGTCTTTGGCTCAGGTCATGATTTCAGGGTCTTGGAATCGAGTGTCTCATTGGGCTTCTTGCTCAGCAGGGAGCCTGCTTCTCCCTTTGCTTGCCTCTCCCCCTGCTTGTGAGCACTCTCTCTCTCCCTCCCTCACTGGCAAATAAATAAATAAAAATCTTAAAAAAAAAAAAAGGAAAAATGGCACACTATATATGTTAGTTGAAGTCTATTCTATTTCCTTCTTTCCCAGAGGTGACTACTCATGAGTTCAGTGTGTGTAAACTTAGATCCGTGTATGATTAAAAAAATACATATGTAATTTTTCTGTTTAATCAAGTTTTTAAATCAACATTATGTTCTTGATTTCTTTCCATTTTAATGTAAAGTTTATTACCTTAATTGCTATATAGTAATTCTGTATAAAAATATACCACAATGTATTTATCCACTATCCTTTGATGAGCATTTAGGGTGTTTCCGGTGTTTCACTGTTACTAATGGTGCTGTAGTTAACACCCCTTGCATATATGTTCTTTAGAGATGAGTCCAAGAAATGAAATGCTGAGTGATAGGATAAGCATATTTTTTAGTTTACTAGATACTGCCACATTGTCCTCAAGAGTGGCTGTGCATGAAATATTTGAGAGTAGTCATTTCTTCAGTACTTGATGTAAAACTTTTTTGAATATCTCCTCAGTGATACGAGTTAAGATTTTTATCTTATTTTTATATGTAGTTCTTTGATTAGTGAGCTTGATTATCTTTATTGGTAATTTGTATTATCTGTATTTATTTACTGCAAATTGCCTGACCCATTTTATTTCTTGCTTAAGAAATAAGATTTTATTTCTGAAGATTTTATTTATTTATTAGAAAGAGAATGTGGCATGAGGGGCAGAGGGAAAGGGATAAGCAGACTCCTTGCTGAATGCAGAGTTGGACGTGGGGCTTGATCTCACAACCCTGAGATCATAACCTGAGCTAAAACCAAGAGTCAGATGCTCAACTGAATGTGCCGCCCAGGTGCCCCGATAGGAATTCTTAGTGTATTTTGGATATTAATCTTGTCTTTTACAGGTATTTTTTCAGTTTGTTATTACGCATGTTATTATTATATGTAAGTTTCAAATTTTGTTGTAGGTAAGTTAATCCATGGTTTTTTTTTAATGGAATTTTTGTTTTGCTTAAGACCTGTTCCTAGATCAAAATGATATTATGTTTTCTTCTAAAAACTAAAAATTTTGTTTTAAGTTTTAGATCTGGATTTTATTTCTTTTTTTTTTTTTTTTAAGATTTTATTTATTTGACAGAGATAGAGACAGCCAGCGAGAGAGGGAACACAAGCAGGGGGAGTGGGAGAGGAAGAAGCAGGCTCATAGTGGAGGAGCCTGATGTGGGGCTCCGATCCCATAACGCCGGGATCACGCCCTGAGCCGAAGGCAGACGCTTAACCGCTGTGCCACCCAGGCGCCCCTGGATTTTATTTCTGTTTTAGTGTTTAGTGTGAGGAGTTCTTTTTTCTTCCCCATTAAATAGACAGTTATTTTGATACTATATATTGGTTCATCAGTTTGAAATACCAGTTTATCTTAAATTAAATGTCCATATTTGCATACATCTCTTTCTTAGACATTCTCTCTATACCATTGGTCTTTTTATTCCAGACTCCTAACCTATCCGTATTAATGCTTCTTTCATCTACTTTCTGGAAAGTTTGGTTTTGCATTCCATTTAAATTCCTTAATTATTAGAGTAAACTATTTCATCATGTTGTGAATGAAGATATTTATTGTACTTGATTGTTAGCCAGTATTAAACCTAAAAAAATTTTCATTCTTTATCCATCTTTATAATTCTCTTTTGTTTCTGTTATGTGATAGAATCCAAAATTTTTAAGATACGTACTTGGGGAGCTGTTACAGTCCAAGATTTGTTTTGGCCAGTGGAGGGCACCATGGGTATATGATTTATAAAATAGCAAGCTTGTAGCAAAAAAAAAAAAAAAAAAAAAGTATTTCTGAGCTTGCTGATATCGTGCAGATATATTTTAGAAGCAAAATAATAATATGGTATCTTGAGACTTGATTAAGAAAGAGTTGGGAAGTTTTCAGGCTTCACCATTTTATCCCCTCGCCCAACTCTGCCATTTAATTAATCCCATGTTTGAAGTAGAAAGGGAAAACTTATTTTAGATCTCAGTGGTTGGTATGGGCCTTTCCTTTCATTGGGTTAATAATTCAGACCCATTGAGACAGCTTTTAGCTAAGATTCTGAAAGAGGGAGGAAATGAGCCTGAGACTCTCCATCCAGATCTTTCTCTCCTGATTCACATCCCTTGGCCCTTGGGAGCTCATTAAATATAATTCTCTCCATTAACTCTGGTTGATGCTGAGTGGTTTCCTTGGCTTTGTGTGGGAGAGGTGTGTCAGTACGGTCCCATGTGGCTGAGTCAGATGAGGAATGACCTATCCAACCTTGTGCGGAGTTCACATTATGAACCACTGCTTAGGACAGTCATGGAAGGCAGTTCACAGCTGTTTTTCCATATCTGTGTGGATAAGAAAGAGTCACATAGTTCACCCTCTTTGACTTTCCTCGTATTTTTGGAGTTGGGTGTATGCATACCTAATCTGTCAAAAGGGTGTATGCATCACCTGTCAGAGATGAGATAGACTACCTCTATTTTTTCAAGAATGATGAGTTCTACAAGGACCCAGGAATGACAATTTTGTCATCATAAGTGACCCTGGGGGGACAGCGAAGGGTGGCTGTGGAAGTACCCAAGTCAGAGTCTGTGCCCAGGTTTCTGTCTGTCCAGGTGTCCTTAATCTGAGCACTGTGAACCTGCTGTGCATCTGTTGAGTGAGAGACCTTCCCCTTTAGTTTTGGAGGGGTGCTAAATTCCAGAATATTGAAGCTACTGAAAATTTGATCATTGATGACCTCTGAATGATAGCTGCTTTGATGACTATTTCTTTTGTCATTGTCTGTTCTGCTGAATTTCCTGATATGCTTACAACATATTCCTTTTTTTTCTTTCTTTGCTAGTAGCTATCTTCTCAGTATTGTTTTTGATACGTTGATAGATTATTTCCTTCATTGAATTGAAAACCCCAAGTCCAGAGTAGCATGTTATACTTGTGTTTACTACAAAAGTAAAGTTACTGCCTTTAGTAAGTAAATAGTTTTCCTCAAATTATTTACTATTGTCTACCAAGAATATGGGTCAGTTTTTTAGGAGGCAAGAGAAATGTCTATGTTCAATATATTAAACTTAAATAAACTTGATTTATTTTTATACTAATGAAAATATTTTACAAACTTGTTTTCTAGGCCAGCCATATCCTGATCAAGCTCTTCCTCCTCAAAGGAAAGACAGATTTTATTCTAATTCTGGCAGACTTTCTGGGCCAGCAGAACTCAGAAGTTTTAATATGCCGCCTTTGGATAAAGTGGGTAAGAAATACTTTGTGTATGTGTATGGTTTTTAATAATGCTGGCACTCTAAATAACTAGAAGTTGAAAAAAAGGACTAATAACTGATATCTCTGGTAGCTCTTAACGCCAAAATCTTTCCTGAAAACTTTCTAGTTTTATGTTTCTTGTTATATTGTATGTATCTGTGGCACGTGCATATGTGTTAATGGTTGGTTTGGGCATTATTGTAATGCGTTTTCTATATTTAGCTATGATGGCAGATTTTACTCTGTTCCCTGATGAATTTTTTAAATTTTTCCAGTCTACTTACGTATATCCTATTTAGTAATCAGGGAAGTTAAGCTAATGTGAATGGACATGAGAAAATCCACCAGAAAAGTAATTTGGGTGCATGCTTTGTTGCTGCTTTAATCAAGTACCTTATTTAAACATTACATACTCAGATAGGTTTAACTAACCTTTATTGAGCAGCCTGCTATCTGTCAGGCACTCTTTTCTTTAAACCACCTCACAGCAACCCACTGAAGTTGGGAAATACATATATCCAGTGTGTCAGTTAGAAGCCTATAACATTAAAAAGATTAAAAGTAAGTAGAAACTTAAAATAAGTTTATTGGTAAAAGATTTCTTCAGGACCCAGTATATATTTGTGTGGGGGTGGGCA
Source organism: Ailuropoda melanoleuca (assembly GCF_002007445.2). NCBI lineage: Eukaryota > Metazoa > Chordata > Mammalia > Carnivora > Ursidae > Ailuropoda > Ailuropoda melanoleuca. Next base: position 16,355,479 of record NC_048237.1, read on the forward strand.
TTATCTGGTTGAAATATTTTTATTTTAGAAAATCAATCTTTTTTGAATAATAACCAAAGAAGGAGATCTATGGCCTGGATTACTTATAATTAATTATAATTAAATAAATTCTTTCTAGCCTTTGGATTTTGAAATTGTTTTCCCCAATTAATTGAAGCTTAATGGAGTGAAAGTATATATGTGATTGAATATCTGTTTTTAAACTAATGCTATTTAAAATTTTTTACACGTCCTTTTTTGTTGTTATTGAACAATATCCAATAAATCAAATAGTTTTTAAGTGTCTACTGTGTAGAAGGTGCCCTACATGAAATGGGAGAGAATATAATTATAATAAGGCATAGTTCTGCCTGTAAGAAGCTAATAATTAAATGTGGAGAAAGAAATATAGATCTTTAATTAATACTGATCAGAATAGTTAAGTTCCATTAGAAAATATACTGTGTTCACAGAAAGAACTGTCATCTAGTTGTGGGATCAGGGAGAACTCCATGAAGGAAGTGGCACTTGAGCTACTTTGGAGGGAATTTGAAAAATTGGTTGAGAGGTGGGGGTCTGTGCCAATGATGATGATCAGCGTAAGTAAAAGCAAAGAAAAGAGACAACACAAGTCATTGACGAATAATGGCTGTAAAGCTGAGATAGTAATCACTTGACAAAGTCTTACGAGGGTTAGATGAATTAATGTGTGAAGTATTTTGTATATAGCAGAGTTCTTTATAAATGTAATACATTATTATTGGTTTGTCAGTATATGTGACATGGAGGAGAACGATTGGAGATCTGATTGAAACACACTGACTAGCACTGGTGCTGCTTATAAATATTTATTGAATGAAAGTGACTTATTTTACCTTCACGATAACTTATGAAATAGACACTATTATCCTCATTTTATAGATGAAGAAATCAAGGCTCAAAAAGGTGCCCAGTATCTCAGGTAGGAAGTGTCAGAGGCAGGACTTGAACCCGTGCTTGTCTGACTCCAGAGCTGTGGTCTTGATCCCTATTCATTATTGAAATGAGAGGGTAATGGGTTATCCTTTGATGTACTAAATGTCTATAGAAAGCTTACCGTGTGACAGGCATGATGGTAGTTGTTGTATTTCAGTGGCGAATAGGAGCTCAGCATTCCTTATAGCTTGAGGCCTAGTAAAGATCTATATGCAATTGTACTACATAGTGACAAAAATAATGAGTACAAAATATTAGGGAACCATATGGGGCACTCACCAAGATGAGGTATTGGGGTTTTGAGTGTGGGATAGTCAAAATTTTCCTGGAGCACGTATAAGCTAAGAATTAAAGGTCCAGAATTAGTTGGACTAAAATGATGGGAATAATGTTCTAGGAGAAGAGAATAGCATCCTTAAAGATGAAGACTTAAGAAGTCCTAATAAATTATGGCTGCAACATGGAGTTGAGTCAGGGAATATTGAAACAAGTAGCGAAGAGGTTAAGTGCATAGAGTTCTCAGGGCCTTGCAAACTTGTTCAAAATTTGGACCTTGTTCACAGGGTAATGGGAACACATTAAATAATATAATCAGATCTGCATTTTAGAGAAATTACTGTGGTTGCATCATGGTGAATAGATTGGAGGTAGCAGTCAAGATTGGAGGCAGGGTGACTTCTAAGGAGTCTGTGACAGGAATCTACATGAGTGAGGGTGGTAATTTAGCAGAGGGGATACACAGATGTGAGCAGACATTGAAAAAGAGAATTGGGAGGATTTAGGATTGAAAGCATGTGGGAGTATGGGGGAAGAAGGAGTCTTGGCTGATGCCTAGGTTCCTGGCTGTGGCATCTGGGCCATTCATAGTTCTGAGACAAAGAACAAGGAGCAGCAGCAAATTTGACAGGAAAGATTATAAGTTACATTTTGAACTTACAAAATTAGCAGCACCTGTGATACACGTGCGTGAATATTCAAAGAGGCAGTTCAAGCTTTGAAGTCCTAGTAGGAAAAGTAACTGAATTACACATTTGGAAGTCATCAGTTAGTATATATCAAATTAAAGCTGTAGGAGTGGATGGAATTTCTCAAAGAGAGAATGAAAGGAGAATGGGGCCAAGGTGGAACTCCGTGGAGACCATCATTTAAGGATGGTCAGAGGTAGTGGAGCCCACCAAAGAGACTGAGAAGGAGCGGCTAGCAAGGAAAGATAGAGAAGGGGACCATCATAAAAACTGAAGGCTGAGAGAATTTAAAGAGGGAGAGAATGGTCAGCAATAGTGAGAAATAATATAAAATAAGGACAAAACATGTCTTTTAATTTAGCAAAAAAAGATTTTTTTGTTGTTGGGGAAAATAATTTAGGTGGAGTACTGGATGTTGCAAATAGATTGCAGTAAAACGAGGACAAAATGAGAGGAATTCCAAACAAAATACATAGAACAATTATTGATTACAGAAGAGAGGGGTAGCTGTAGGGGAATTTTCTTTTTCTGTCTCATTTTTAAATAGTAGTTGGGAGAGACTTGCTGATAGAATGGGTCTAGCAGAAAGGGAGGAGGAAGGCAACAGAGAGAGGAAGATTTCTGAGGAAGCTACAGGGGAGGGATTCTGAGCACAGAACCAGGGTCATAGATCTTCTAGGAGGATCCTTTTCCATGGTAATAGGAGGAAAGGTCATAGGAATATATAGTTGCTGATACATTTATTTATTTAATTACAAAAAAGTTAAGGGAGTTTCTAAGTGACTGGTATCGTAGGTTTGAGGAGAATGGATAAAATTGCTGAGGAGAAATGTGGTTTGGAAGATGCAGAAAGGTTAGTCGTTGAGCAGCTGCAAGTATGGCCGGAAATCCATCAGCTTGGAGTGGGCCCTGGCTATACAGATCTGTGATTTATTTTACCTGCAGAAGTGCTAAGTGGCTTGTGTATAGGCAAGAGTGGAAGTGGAGAGTTGGATTAATATAGGGCCAGAATGTTGTCAGGCACATGAGGAAATGTGGCCATTGGGTAGGAACATCGATGGACTTTGAAGTCCAGTTAATTAGGGGAGGAAATGAAGAGAGGAGGAAACTGAAGAAAATGAAGAGAGACCAGAGGATTGGAAGCTTCAGTGACAAGAACAGGTGTAATGAGAATAACTAAATGAGAAGGCTAGGCGAGGATAGGTAGTTGTGGTTAGAGGGAGGGTTGTTTGAATTTACCTTCTCATGGACTGAGCAGTTCTTGGTGATAACAAAGTCCAGGAACATTTATTTTGAACAGTAGCTAAATTCAGATACTAGTCTTAGTTACCTGATGGAGGAATTAGGAAAGTAGGATGAAAGGAGGAAAAGGAGAGGGGAAGAAGGGAGGGAGGGCGAAAAGGAAGGAAAGAAGGAAAAGGGAGAGGGATGGCACCTTCCAGAAGTCTCCTAATGATGCTCTTACAGCAGGTTGCCTAGGAACAAGCCACAGAAATCAGTGCCACGTGCCTTTGCAGAACTTTCAGTGACCTAAAGCTGATCTTGTGGCCACAATGCAGGATGCTGGTATCAGGCTGGTTTATATGCTAACAGGGGGAATGGGGAAATATCAACAATCCTTTGTGATGGGGAGATATTCTAGGAACGGAGTGATCAGTCACGTATTGTTCATGGTTTAACTTTTATGTTTAGATGGGCCAATGTCTTCAGAAATGGAATCCAGGGGAAATGATAGCAAAGACGACCTTGGTGTAAGTATTGAAGGTGGAATTCTATCCATGTATTTAGGAGCTTTCCAGTCTCTTGGTTTACTAAGAATAGAGATTTTGTTAGCAATCTAGTTCTTGATAAAAAGCTGCTTCTCCCATTTTGACAAATGTATATACTTCCTGCATAGCATTATAGCTGTCTCTTTTCTGGATTGTACGCTATGGTGATAAAGTACAACTTACAGACTAGAGGTTTGAGTTCGTTTACTGAAGTTAAACAAGAATTTGGATTTTCCCCCTTGAATTTTTATTTGAATGTTTTGAAGTATATTTTTGTTACTATGTTTACAATTTTTGCTTTTGGTCCCTTTATTTTATGTTGAAAATACAAACATAACATCTTTTTTTCAGTACATCCTTGATAAAGGAATGTATGTTTTGGTACCCTTGGACTATTCTTGTGTTTTATCTTTCGCCAGAGTATTACTTTGTTTTGGTTAAAGCCGTTTTCTTTTGAGTTAATATTTGTGATCGCAAAAATCCATCTGATGTAGAAAACGGAGTCTTTCTCAGGAGACTATGAAGACTGTCATAGACTGCTTTCTGCCCAGGTGCTTTCTTCTAAACCTAAGATGTTTAGGAAGGTTATTGCAAATTTTGATGGTGTTCTCCTGACCATCGTATGTTAATTTGTTATAGAATTTAAATGTGCCTGATTCATCTCTCCCTGCTGAAAGCGAAGCAGCTACGGGCCCTGGCTTTGTTCCTTCACCTCTTGCTGCAATCAGGGGTCCATTGTTTCCAATGGATGCAAGGGGCCCGTTCCTGAGAAGAGGCCCTCCTTTTCCTCCGCCTCCTCCAGGAGGCATGTATGGAGCTCCCCGAGATTATTTTCCACCAAGGGATTTCGCTGGTCCACCACATCCTCCGTTTGCAAGTATGTGGTTTTTTTTTTTTTTTAAACTTTATGTGTTTTATAGAGTAAATCAAAGATCTAATTCTACTTCCTATTCACACAGTAAGTTTTTCTCAGTGTAAGTATACTATTACTCTTCGAAATTGGGAAGGCAGCCAGCCATTAGTAGACTGCAGTGAGGCTTCCACATGATTCATTCTAATGATGTGGAATTATTTCTGTATTTTAGTAATCAGGAAAACCTTTGGCTTTTTACAGCAGTCTTACATTAAGACCAAAATTATTTATATCTTATTTGATTAGAAACTGGTTACTGTATCAAATTGTAAAAATAATTACAGCTTATCTTTTAGCCTTAAAATTACCAGCTAAAGTATTTTTAAAAGTTTTTTTCATAAGTAGTTCCTATACAGTCCTACTTATTTAAAACCTAAAATATGTTTATCATGTTTGGACTGATTATTGAATTTATTGAAATTCTTCCATAACCTCACGTAAGAAAGAAATTTTTTGCTTTTATATCTATACATTTCCATTTAGAACTATAGGTTTCTGTAGAATAAATACATAGTTAAGCAAACACTAGGTGGAAGGTTAGTATATGCCTGATGTGGTATTTCTTCCCTCATTTCCCCTCTATTTTAAGGTTTAAGGTAAATTAAAATGAATTTTGGGGAATTTCAGGATAGTCTTTAGTATAACTGTAAATGTTTTAGGATAATATAGAACTAGAATTGGGAATTACTGATCAGAATTTTAAGTCTGGTGAAAATTATATGACATGAAAACTTTTAAGAAAGTTTCATGTCTTTGAAATAATTGTTTTTAAAAAGTGTTAAGATGTTAGGTTTTCATAGGATGAAAATTGTGTCTAAAATTAATGATGTTCCCTTTAATCACGTGCAGTTGAAGAGAGTATGTTTTTTCTCAATGTTGTAAAAATACATTGGTTAGATCAAGTAATTATTCTGGTGTCAACTTTTGAATATGAAGATTGGTATTATAAGTCATAAGCTAATTGTTTATTAGAACTGCAGTACAGGTACTTAAAGTTAAAAAATGTCTTTTACCAATCTCTTTGAACAGTGAGAAATGTCTATTCACCGAGAGTTTTTCCTCATTACCTTCCCCCAAGAGCTGGATTTTTTCCCCCACCCCCACATCCTGAAAGTAGAAATGAGTTCCCATCAGGGTTGATGCTACCTTCAAATGAGCCTACTACTGAACGCCCCGAACCACAGCGAGAAACTTGACGATATTTTTGATCTCTCTTCAAAAGTAATTTTGACTTCTCATTTTCAGTTTAAGTAACTGCTGTTACTTAACTAATTACACACACTCTTGCTCAAATTGAAGCTTGATGGAATTATAATTCTCAGGATAGTATTTTGTAAATAAAGATGATTTAAATATGAATCTTATGAGTAAATTATTTCCATTTTATTTTATTCTAGATAGTATAATTATTTTAATTTGATTAACAAATCCACTATCACATAAATAATAATGGGAGTTTTATATATGTAATCTTGCAGTTGGGGATGTTTTAAACTCCAAGGGCTGTGTCTTTTTGCCAAGAACTGTATTTACTATGGTTGTAGACAAATGTGAAAGTAACTTTATGCTTAATTAAATAAATTTTAATTGACTTAAAGACTTGTTTGGTATTGATAATAATAATAAAATCAGCTAGTTTTCCATAAATATGACTCCATTAGTTAGTTTTTTACTTTTCTCAATAGCTTCAAGGCTCAAAACTAATGCTTTATATGGATTTTTCCCATCCAGTTATCTTACCAAGAATGTGCCCTCTTTCTTGCAAGTAGACAGGAATGACCGAAAGCAACAAATTAATACACTTAAATCAACATTGATTATATTTTAATTGATTTATATTTTAAAGAAAACCGGGATATTGTCTGAATGGTAATTTTTCAGAGTTTGGATCTTAGTTCATTCACTAGCTTCTTGTACGGTTTTCTTTCTGGTTTGCTTTTCTCTGAATTTGCAAGGTATTTACTGTTTTTAGTGGGGAATGTTGAAATTTACCATAGGAATATTGTATTTGGACTCAGTATCTTTAGAATGTTTCCTTAACCTTCTTAACCTGTTTCCTCAGGTTTGTATTCCATTATTATTAGTCTTCTCGCGCATTAATACGATTATGAAAGGAAAGATAATTAAGTATAGCTAATAAGTCTTACAATATTTCTGTTGAGAAGTTGGTTGTTTTTGGTTGTTTACTTGGAATTTTTCTTCAGTGCCAAAAGACAGAAGCTTAAATATTCTTGAACAAAGCAGCCATGCACTTGTAATTGGAACACTTCTGGTGAGGTATTCCTACTCCCTCTCCATTCTTATCTCTGCCTTAGGAAAAGAGGCTAAGCAGAAGGGCTTCATGAACTGAATTGCTTGGATAAGGTGTTATGTAGACTGAGGACTGTAAAATCATCATTACACTCAGTGTTTAAAAGCCAGGTTTTAGGGGAAATAGATTACTTTTTTAACACTGGAAATTTGGAAAGTGAAAGGAAGAAGAGAAGCAGAATGGTAATGCAGAGCGTTCCAGTCCGGTGAAACTTTTGTCTACCCCAGGATGCAGGAACCTGTTTTGACTTAAGCCAGAAGCAGGGAGACAGGGGAGGGCAAATCAAACATGAGAGAGCGTGGTAATCAAGTGAGGGGGCAAAATCACAGACGAAGCAAGGAGAACAGTCGATGAGAGCACAGTGGAAGACAGAAAGACTTGATATGGGCTGCAGAGTTTTAAATACTTTGGGATTCCAGAGTAAATGAACATATTTAGCTTTGATTTTTTTTTTTTTAATTAAAGAACTATAACCAAATGGGAATAAGTCAAATAATAGTATTTTAGGATGAATAGCAAGTTTTGTCCATTTATTTCTTATTCCAAATGATACTTTCTAGTTACTCTTTTTCCCTATTTAATTGTGGTGATTTTTGAATTTTAGAAGGTATGCTTATACCTCTAATCCTTGATTTATCAACCTGATTTATTTAATTTATCAGTTTCTGTATTGATTCCTCGAGATGAAAAATTAGGACTTAACACACACTATTGCCATCCTCATTTTCCTTTCCTTGTGTTTGATACTTATCCAAATTAACGTTTGCTATTGTTAATTTTGTAATTTTTATATATTTAAACCTTTGTTAATACTTTTTTCCTTTATTCCTCTCCCTCTACTCTGGCCAAAATCCTATTTTCTCTTAGTTATACATTATATTTTCAAGGTTGCTAATAATAATAATATGCCTACAAGCATAACGATCTTCAATACTTGGTCTGTAGTTGAACTAAAATTCAAAACCATTAAGTCTCATTTACATCATTATCATTATTTAAATATTGTTCACTCTTAGGCCAAATTACGTTTCCTTCTTTATGAATCCCAGTGTCATAATTTCTGGCTCACTCTAAAGAGAATTTTTTTTTTTTAAGATTTTATTTATTTATTTGAGAGAGAGAAAGGGAGTGAGAGAGCATGAGCAGGGAGAGGGGATGTATTATTTATTTTTTCTTTTAAACACTTTAGTCCTTAATGAATCATCGAACTTTACATAAAAAAATAAATAAAAATTAAAAATTAAAAAAAACAACAAATACTTGAATTTGAGAAAATCTAAATAGAAGAAAAACAAAACAAAACAAAAAAAACAAACAAAAAAACCCACTTTAGTCTTGGAGTCCTTTGTCCTCCGGTTGCAAACCGACTGGCTGGTTTCTAGGCCAATGAATAGAGCCTGCATTTTTGCTGATTTCTTGGGATTACTCTTTTGTTTCATAGAGCCTCTATTTTGCTGGAGTTTTTTGTTTTTGTTATTTAAATTTAAGTCTTATTTTGTTGGAGTTCACTCTCGAGATATTTCCTTAAGGATTTAGGGAATGTAAAATCTGAATCCTCCTCATGCCTAAAATCCCATTTCTTTACCTGCCTTACCCTTGTTTTAAAGTAGGCTCATGCCCAGCATGGATCCCAACGTGGGGCTTGAACTCAAAACCCTGAGATCAAGACCTGAGCTGAGATCAAGAAAGAGTTGGACACTTAACCAACTGGGCCACCAGGCATCCCCACTCCCTTTTTTGGTAATAGTTTATATGTGTATAGGATTCTAGGTCAGAATTTTGAATATATTGTTCTTTTAATATCAATTTAATACCAATTAATTAATGCCAATATATTGTTTTTTAACATCCATTGTTGCTGATGAGAAGTCTGAAGGGAATTTGATTCTCTTCTCTTTGTTGGTAACCTGATTTTTTCCTATAAAAATTTTTAGGGTTTTTTCCTTTATCACTGGTGTGCTAAAAGTCAGTTAGATGCATCTACATGTGAGGCGACTTCATGCATTTCTGGTTAGTCCAGATTCCAAGATGGAGGTAGACTTTGAAGAGATTTATTGAGGGAGAACACCTGTGAAGGATCAAGGGGACAGAGTTCAGAAGTAGGTAGAGAATCTTCAGATTGCGATTCAGATTGGCATCTGTGAAAAGGGGAGAGGGAAGGAAGGAAGAGTGGATGGGCAGAGCCTCTGATTACAGTGCAGCTGGAGCTGTGGGCAGTCCCCAGGGCAAAGACTGCCTGTTAGAGAAGTCCTTCATTGGGTAGGAATGGCTCTGCTCTAGGACCCTTATGTGTTCTGTCCTTGGCTGGAAGCACCCCAGGGAGAACCTGGTCTTGGTGTGAATGCTGAAGGTGCAGCAGCTAGAGGCTGGCAGCTTACTGTACTCGGCGGACTCTCAAAGGTGGGATATGACTGGAGTACCGCATTGTGTTAGGCACTCGAACTATGACGATGGGTGTCCTAAAACTCTGGGAATTTTTTTTTTTATCTTTGGTAAGTTCCTTTTCTACTTTTTCTCTCATATTTTTCATCTCTCTCCCTCTCTCTCTCTCTCTTTTCCTGGAAAATTTTGTCAACTATATATTCCAGATCATTTGTGGAACGCTTTTGTTTTTAGCAGTCATTAATCTTTGAGAGCATTTTTTATTGTATTTTATTCTTTTTTCATAGATCCTATCCTTTTTTGTAAAGATCTAATATTTTGAATTTCATAATAATTCTTAGGTAATTAATAATTCTTAATTTGGGCTTTCTCTCCTTACATGCTTGGTCAGCCTTGAGTTGTTCATGTTTAATGAAGATGAATTGGTTGGCTGATTCTAACTTATACCTTTTTCTTTGTAACAAGGATAGTTTTCTTGTTTGATTTCTTCCTGGGAGATCTTTGTGTGTGGGGGGGTGGGGGAGGTGGTGAGAGATCGAGGGTGGGGGCCAAGACAGAATCTGTGACTGACAGTCTTTGCCTTGGGGTGACCCATAGGGAGCTGGCTGATTGGGTGTTGGCCCTCCAGATGCCAGAAAGAGAAGGGCGTCATCTTGGATACCACCATTCACGCTAGAAGTCTTGCTTCTTCCAAACAGTTTAAGTTCTTTAGGGAATATCTCTCCAGTATTTTAGCTGGAGGCAAATCCTGGCTCACTGCCTTGTTTTTGGGGTTGTGGCAGGGGAATGGTGGCACCAACTTTTAGTAGTCCTGCTTGCAGATCTTCAAGTAATCTCCCTATTTTCACACTCACACCTCAGTTCTGTACACGGTATACTAACCGACTCTGAGCCCAGCTTCGGACTCTCTCAGGCCTGCTGACTCCCAGTTCCTGAAACAGATTCTAGGCCGTAGCTCTCTTGACCTATTTTATCCTCCAGCCTAACCCAGTCTGTTCTGTCCTCCAGAAAATTTTGAAACTTCATTTGTTGGTGTCCTTATTCTTTTCAACGTTACGGGGTCTACTTGTCGTGGCTCTTCTTTATGTTTATCTCAGTGGGGCCTTGGGGGCAGGTGGTCAGGGCATGTGCTTAGTCCGCCACCGGAAGCTGAAGCTTTCTGTTGTTGCTGTTGTCACCATCTGAAAAGGTAGTTAAGGGGCAAAGTTCAAGATTATGAACTGAGCATTATTTTGGACTGATAGGCGGTAGGCTTGGACATTTCAAGAAAGAATACTTCTTGGTCCTGTTTGGATGACTTTTCCCTCCACTTTGATATTCTGATTTTTTTTTTTTTAATAGAACTAATACATGGTCTTACAAGAAAAATTAGAAAATGGTCAAAAGCAGAAGAAAATCCAGGGTCACCGCTGACACAAAATCACTTTTTGCATTTAGGTTGTACTTCCTTCAGGGTTTTTATCCTTCACATATCTTTTGTATTAGTGTAATTATGTGTGTCTGTAATTTTATATTAATTGTAACCTCCTAATATAAATTATTAATCTTTGTAAGTTTTTTTTTTATCTTTTTAAGAGGTGGGGAGAGAGAGGGCAGGGAGGGGCAGAGGGAGAGGAAGAGAGAGAATTTTAAGCGGGCTCCTCACCCAGCATGGAGCCTAATGTGCGGCTCAATCTCACAACCCTGAGATTATGACCTGAGCCGAAACCAAGAGTCAGACATTTAACCGACTGAGCCACCCAGGTGCCCCTGTAAACTTCATTTTTTGTGATTTTACTTTCCCATTTGTGAATATTAATTTACTTGCCTATTCTCTTCTTTCTGAACACTTAAGCTGTTTTTACTTATTTTTTTTTAGAATTTTAAAGAATTACATATGATAGTATATCTTTGTGCACACACTTTCCCCCTCTAGATTCAGGATAATATGTTAGGGATATATTCTGAAGATATATTCTGGGGCCAGAATTTGGGATTGGGGACAGAGTGTTATTAAGAGGAAAGGAGATCACCTTCTTTGGAACCAGGTTAGTTGAAAACAAATTGACTTCTTTTTTAAAGCCAGACAATTTGTAGACATGGTTAGATGCTATGAAAGAATTTTGTGAGTATTGTTGAAGATTATCCTGCTTCTGCAGGTATGGTTCAGGTTTACCATGAATCTGTTTAAAAAAGCATCTAACCTTATAACCTTTTAAACTCACCTATTTTTTTCCCTCAAGTAGCAGCTGCTGTGACAGATTTGATATGAGTGCTATAAAAGAGATGGTGGGTTTTTTGGTGGAATATGGGAAGTCTTTAATAACTGTCTATAAAGAGCAGTTAAACTTACTACATTGTATTATGTTTCTTGCTTGTAAGACAGAAAAGCAGCTGTGAACCCAGGTTGAGAAAATCAGTGGAATGATAACTGGTTTGTATAACTAGGAATTTTACAGTTATATCCAGTGGCTTAAATTATATCACCAAAACATGGTCTTTCTCTTCTAATCTCTTAGCTCCAGTTTTCTCTGTTTCATTCCCAGATATATTATCTGTCCATGTAGTTGCAGCATCTTAGATTTACATGGATGGTATAGTGTTTAAAATCTCAGGAAAGTTCAGGGTACCTGGTGGCTCAGTTGGTTAAGCGTCTGTCTTTGGCTCAGGTCATGATCCCAGGGTCCTGGGATTGAGCCCCACATCGGGATCCCTGCTCAGTGGGGAGTCTGCTTCTCCCTCTCCCTATGCCCCTGCTTAACCTTTCTCTCTCTCTCTAAAATAAATAATGAAACCTTAAAAAAAAATCTCAGGAAGGGAAAGAACCCTTATTTTGAAATTTCCAGCAAAATTCCTAGAGATGGCTCTTACTTTTCTGAAGGCTGGGAGTAAATCCCATTACCAAACCAGTCCATTGTGGTTGGGGCATGAGATCCGGAGCTCTTGCCTGTGGTCGGGCAGGATAATCCCAGAAGAAGGGTTCTGTGTGGATTGCTGGGCAGGCAGAAATAACAGGGTCTGTTACACACGGGAACAGTCTTACCCCTCTTTTCTTAGAAAGCTAGTTTTTTGTTTTTTTTACGGTTTCCAACTTGCTGTATAGTACTGACTCACCTTTGTGTGAAAACCGTAAAAAAAAAAAATCATGCAGGATAATTGTGGAGCATTTTTAGATGTCAGCAATTGTTTTGGCATTAGTTCCTATGTCAAGGATCCATGAATTTTAAGTGAATGGAGCATAGTATGTATGCAGCCTCATACACAGTTGCTGTGAGGATTACATAGAGTACTTTTTAGTGAAGTGGTTAAAATAATGGTTGACACACAATAATCATTAAGTATGACATCAGTCATAATATTTCCTAGCTAATTTATTCAGTGTTTTCTCAGAAAATTTCACTAAAGTGGATATTTTTATTAAAGCCCATTCTTTTTTATTTTTATTTATTTGAGAGCAAGCGAGCATGGTGGGAGGGGCAGAGGGAGAGAGAATCTCAAGCAGACTCTGTGCTGAGAGCGGAGCCTGATGCAGGGGCTCAATCCCATGACCCTGAGATCATGACTTGAGCCAAAGCCAAGAGTTGGACACTCAACTGATTGGGCCATCCAGGTGCCCCTGAAGTCCATTCTTTTCAACACAAACTTTTCTTTTAACCATCTTTTGTGAAAACCTTTCTAAAATGTATTAAATGTTCCATTAGATTATACAGATGTTCTGAAGATAATGTATTTTCCTATTGATTCAGGGTCATGACAAATGACATATTTTTGATCAATTATGTGTTTATTATGTATAAAAACTAAATGTAGGAGAAAAAAAATTTAAAGATTTTATTTATTTATTTGACAGAGACAGCCAGCGAGAGAGGGAACAGAAGCACAGGGAGTGGGAGAGGAAGAAGCTGGCTCCCAGCGGAGGAGCCTGATGTGGGGCTCGATCCCAGAGCACTGGGATCACGCCCTGAGCCGAAGGCAGATGCTTAAACTGCGCCACCCAGGCGCCCCAAGGAGAAAAAATTTCAACACAGCTTTCTAAAATAAGAAATTACAGGGACACCTGGGGTGGCTCAGTTGGTTAAGCATCTGCCCTTGGCTCAGGTCATGATCCCAGAGTCCTGGGATCGAGCCCCACATCGGGGCTCCCTGCTCAGCAGGGAGACTGCTTCCCCCTCTGCTGCTCCCTCTGCTTGTGCTCTCTCTCTCTGACAAATAAGTAAAATCTTAAAACAATAAAAAAAATTTTTACATTTTAAATTGTATCTATGTTACAGAAAATAATCATTAAAAGACTCATTAACAAAGGTATATTTTTATAAAAAGCTGTGAGATAGTTGGAAAGATTATATAGCAGTCTGGATCAAATCAGGAGACAAACTGTACAGTAGTTTAAATGGAAAGTTTAATATATAAGGAATTACATGTTAAAAGAGTAATTCTAAGATGTAAGGAAACTATATGGCCTCCTAGGTGTGAGGGAAGGCGCTATGGTAGGACAAGTTTGGAGGCGGGTGGTTCAGCCCTTCTTGGTGAGAGTATGGTTTAGCCCCTGGACAGCAGAGAAGTTCGCTGTCCATAGTGCAAGCGGGGAACAGGCAAATGGCAACCAGGGTGCAGTGGGAGTCAGGGTGATGGAGATGGGAGGCGTGCAGAGCCAGCGAGTGGCTGGGTAGTGGCAGCCCCATGGGTGACCCTTGGATCACAGGGGCAGTATGCAGGTGCGCAGGGCAGGCAGGAGGCTTTCAAAGCACGTGACCATGCAGCAGCTCTAGTTTCTGTGTCAGGAGGCTGAAGGAAGGTCAGGTCAAGGCTGCAAGGCCACAGAAGTACTGTGTCTGGGCCTGTGCTTGGGGTAGGCTCCACTGCAAGTTTTCACACCCAGGCTGCCTACACTGGCCTGCCTGGGGAACTGCTGGGGAGCCTCTTCCTTCTGCCATGTGTCCCATGGCCTTTACTAAGAAAACTTAACAGCGCATGACTTAAAGGTGCATTACTCAAAGGAGCACTGTTTTTGGAGAGTATATATTGAACAGTGCGTTCAGAGCTGAGGCAACAAATTGATAACTGACAAAATATATGAGTTTAAGGAGGAAAATGAACGATGTAAAGTTTTCAAATGATCAAGAACTTATGGCAGTTTTTAAATGGATGTGTGGAAGTAGGTACTGAATTACTTATAGCATTTAGATCCCGTTGTATACATTTTTAAGTGATTTTTATAGTTCTTTTTAACTGTAGTTAACATTTATATCCACTAAGATTGTGACCAGCTTTATATGTTTAACTTAAAAATGTGCAAAGGAGTGTTTCAGAACTTCTTTAGGATTTTTAGGGCTGTGAGAACAAAAAAAGATCAAAGAGATGGGTGACATTGCTGGGTCACAGGGCAGAGGCAACTTCAACTTTACAAGATATTGCAAATTTGCTCTTTATTTTTTAATTTTTTAATTTATTTTTAAAGATTTTATTTATTTGACAGAGATAGAGACAGCCAGCGAGAGAGGGAACGGAAGCAGGGTGAGTGGGAGAGGAAGAAGCAGGCTCGTAGCGGAGGAGCCTGATGTGGGGCTCAATCCCATAATGCCTGGGATCACGCCCTGAGCCTGAGGCAGATGCTTAACCACTGTGCCACTCAGGCGCCCCAAATTTGCTCTTTAAAGTGGATATTAAGTTCCAACTGTGTTTCCCTCTTCCTTGTCAACACTTAGAATTATATTGCCCTCATTTGTTTATTTTAATTTTCTTATTTTTCAGACAGGATCATTCAAGTGAAAATTTATTCACCATATACCTTCCATTTCCTTTTTACAAACGGCAGCCCAGGTTATCTCGTAGATTGTACCAGAGTGATGCCCTTCCAGGCTGAGTTCTGGGGTGGCTAAGAGCCCTGGCCGGGTGCCTCCTGATGCTTTTATTTTCTTCTTGGAGCGCAGCTAGAGTGGAGCCAGGTCTGACAGCGTGCCCTGCACACAGAGTGGCCTCGGGCACTCACTACTCAGCCTGTGAGGTACAGAGGCTCCACTGTCCATCACGGGCAAGGAGTGTCTTTGAAGCTGTGAGACAAGTATGTCCCAAGTGTCCAAGAAGCAGGTAGGAAGCCCAGGTGTGAAACCCCAGATGTAGTTGGTTGGCTGTGATGGGCTTGGACCGGAGGGGCAGGAGGAGGGCTCCCTGCAGGCTTCTAACTGCTTTCATAGAAATCAGGTATTTCTGTCTGTTGGTGGCTGATGTGTGCTCTCAGTGGTGGCTAAACTAGCAGCAGGGTTACATGTGTGAGACTACAAGTTAGAGCTTTGCCATTGTTTTGAAATATGTTAATGAAAAAATCACTTGAATTTGAAATTAATTCACATTACAAGAAATCTCAACATTCCATTTACCATTTTGTTCAGAGCTGTTACTTTTTTTTTAAAGATTGTATTTATTTGAGAGAGAGAACACAAGTGAGGGGAGGGGCAGAGGCAGAGGGAGAAACAGACTCCCTGCTGAGTGTGGAGCCTGATGTGGGGCTCGATCCCAGGACCCTAATATCATGACCTGAGCTGAAGTCAGATGCTTACTGACTGAGCCACCCAGGTGCCTGTAGAACTGTTAGACTTCTTAAGTATAATTTCAGCAGCACACATTTTTGAATGGTTGTGAAAAGAAGTTTTAAAATTACCACTTATTTGTAGGGTGTTTCTTATTGGTGGCAATATTAAAAATTTGGAGAGGTTATCAGTTAAAACATTCGACAAGATTTTATTTGGAAAGTTCTATACAAATTTAGTATTTCCCCAATCCTCTGCATTTTGTCTCGTCAATTATATAATAAACAAAACAATGACTTCCCCCCCTGCACAGTTTTTTTTCCAGTTTATACCAGTATGCTGTACAATATTTTCCATATATGTCAGGGCATGAAAAAGGTTGGGAAGCATTAATATAGACAATGTAGTTTGATGGGTGGATATTATTCACCCCTGCTTGTGTGTTACTCCATTAGCACCACTTTATGTTGCTGGCTTCCTAAAGATCCCGTCTGATGCATGCCATAAGCCCTTGGCAAGTTAGTTTCCAAATCTGTGTTTAGCCATATGCACACTGTCCTTCCTAAGACCTACCCCACCTACTCCCTATCTTCTTTATTTCTAGGGTGGTGGGGGAAATGGGAAAACAATTTTCGTTATGTAAATCTCATATAGTTTAGTAACCTATGTTTTAAAAATATTTAATACATTTGTTCAAAGATGATCTTGTGTATGCGTCTGAGTTGTTAGACCAACGGTTAAAACTTTTAGGGAAGAATCAGTGTTTTAGATAACCAAGTCCAATCCTTCATTTTACAGATAAAGAAACTGAAGTTCAAGGGAGAGTCTGCTAATGTTGCATTAGAGTCAGAGTTTAGAGTAAAATAGACGCTGAGCCTCCCAGTTTAGTGCTTTACTATATCCCAACCTTTACTTGTATGCTATTCATATATGTTCATAAACTTTCTTTTTTCATACATTTTGGGTACTGTTTTTGTATTTTAATTAATAAACATGTTGATTCACTTAAAAGAGTTAGATAGCCTAGGCAACAAGGAAGCACTAGGTATAATGACAGTTGCTTGTGAACACCAAATTATTACAAGGTGAGGAGGCAGTGTCTGGAAGAAGAGTCAGTGTATGGAATGATTAAGGAAAGATAGATGAAGGAAAAGAGCTATTTTTTATCTTATAACTGATAGCTGTTTCTCTCAACAACCAAGAACAGAAATTACAAAGCCAAACTACAGCAATAAAGGAGTTTATGAACTGTTGAAAACTGGCATACTGAAGTATTTTGCATCCAGTATAGGAATTGTAAAAAGTTCTTTTAGTCTATAAATTATGTTTTACCGTAATGTTCTAAATGCATATTACACTTGGGTTTTGTGCTAACCAGTTTATTGTTTGCTTTTAAGTTTGTACTTTGCCAAAGTTAGTCAAAAAAATTAAAACCCTTCAAACTACTTAACCTAAGACTTTTTTTTTTTTTAAGATGTATTTGAGAGAGAGAGACAGAGCAAGTGAATGAACGGGGGAGGAGGGACAGAGGGAGAGGGAGAGAGAATCTCAAGCAGACTCCCCGCTGAGCATGGCACCCGACTCGGGGCTCAATCTCATGACCCTGAGAGATCATGACCTGAGCCGAAATCAAGAGTCAGATGCTTAACTGACTGTACCACCCAGGTGCTCCTAACCTAGGACTTTTTATGAAACATTCCCAAATTTAAGCTTTGCTGTACCAGACTAGAATAGTAGCTAACATGATTATACATGATATAAGGATTATTACAGTTTAACACTAAAAGTTTTCATGCTGTGTATACAATAAAATATATTACAATGGTCACTTTTTAATGCTTTATTCATTGATTAAAAGAATATACATTTAACATAAACCATACAACATCAGTCATCAGGTCAAACATTCAGCTGGTTTCCTTACAGTTTCTGTCAGGATTTATTTTATCTGATCACATTTATAAGATAAAATCTCACCACATCTGGCATTTACACACACTGTGCCAGTGGATTCACACTACTGATGTACATATAAAATCCTCATGGTATGTGCTCACTGGAGACAAAACAGTGCACACCTGTCAAAAGGTCATTTTATATAAGATGGTAAAACCATTTGTAAAATACATATAAACTTTTTCCATAAATAGAATCATATCTGGACATCTGTTGCATAAATTGTGTTTCCAAAGCTTACAATAGAGCAGCCAGGTCTCAGCACTGCTGGGCACCCACGTTGGCTACTTACTTTATTATTGCAGACTGTCCTTTAACATTAAATGCACAACATTCGTACCACTTAAAACTGGGGTCAGGTGGAAGTCTCACAGAGACCACGTCTGTACCGCGGTTGCCCTGAAACAGTTAAGTCGGCTTTTAAAGCCTCTCAGATATAACAAGGTTTTAAAACATACTTCATGGAATGTTCTTCATGTATCATAGCAGCTCATACCTGTGATAGAACAAGCTTTCAGTTTTTCCTTTCTTTCCTTTACATTCACTATTCACAGTGAAACAGGTGCATGGTTTTTTTTTCTTTTTTTTTGTTTTGTTTTTTCAGAGTTCTGAGGTTGCTGACTGAGCCACAGCACAGCTGTGTACCACAGGTCGAAATTCGACCTTAAATATTACAATCTAGCAGTATCTGGCTGGCCAGAGTGGGCCGGCCCCTGCCAGCATGTGGGCACTTCTTCAGTTAAGTCTATTCTTTGGCAGCTGACACGCGCGCTGACAGAGAAAAATCCAGTGACTTGTTGCTAGGGATTTCACGACTAATGTTTGTTTGCAAGCATGTGTGTTTACAACTCTGCTTTTTGATTTTCTTTTAAGGAGGTGTTACCCTGGAATACAGTTTCTTCCTCCACTATTTGAAATCTGGGCTAAAAAGCTAACTTGAATGTATAATGTAATTGATGAATAAAATTGATATAGTTTAAAAAAAAGTCTAACAATTTGAGTATTCATGTTTATGTAAATGCATTTTTTTAAAAAAGGATTAAGCAGTGTTCTAACCTAGTATTATACAAAATTGAGAATGGTAATTGGTGATATCAACTATTATATATGTAATGAAAGTTAGTCTTGGCTTTCCTGTTAAAGGTAACTCATTTGGGATCATACTGTCCTCCCTTCTTCCGTTTCAAATAAAAATTAATGAAATGCTACCAGAAGCATGAATGCAGTGCATTGCATACAAATCCAACAGGCTATGGATATATATCTATATATGTATAAAAATATTTTGGCTCCTGAGCTCTGAACTCTGACACACAAAGAATAAAAACATCAAAAGGCAGAGTAACTCAGTGAAAAATAAAAGTTAGCCAGCAACCTCAGACAACCTTCGGTTCTATGTCCTTAAGGTTTGATAACAAGTCCATTAACCGTGAAAGCCCTATGCATTGTCACTTTGAACTTCTAAACCAATACCCGACTACGTTCTTTGATCAAGAAGTAGAATATACATATATAATTCTATAAAGCTAATACTGATTAAACACGGCACAAAGGGATTAATTCACACTACTGAAAAAAAAAACATAATAGGACCCTACTTGCATATGTAACCACAGGAATTGTACATTAAAAAAAAGCTAAATGTCTTCGCTGAAGCTTTGCATCTCTCTGTAAAAATGACGATTTGGTTCAGTGAAGACACTGAGTGATTCGATGTCCATGACCGCGTGCCAAGGTTGACCCAGGCCCAGGGACACCTGCTCAATAAGGTTATGCACTGGATCCACATCCTGGTCGGCCAGTTCACCTTGGTCAAAATCAATGCTTTCTTCAGTGACTTCAAGTACTTTTAGATCAGAGCCACGAAGACGAGCAATGGCAATGAGGTTGTGCGCCCACACTGTGTAACCTTCAAAATAAACAAAAGATAAGCACTGTCATTTCCTTGCATTTTGTCTATTTGATAAGTTAGTCTTTTCCGCAAACTTGTATCTCACTGACCCCTTTGGTCCTTTTCCTTTAAAAATATTCAGAGATTGGAAAAGGAAGTATGATTGTTTAACTCAAAAAAAAAAAAAAAAAGACTAAGTCTGATACTATTTCCAACAACATCACTGTGGCTGGTGAATTGGGAGGTGCTGTAATCCTATTCCATCAGTACATGTAGTGAGACTGAAGACATTTAAAGTAAAACTTTATAGCTCTGGATAGTGCTGTATCATAAAAAACAAATTTGTATTTTATATATATATGTATCCATTAACAATACATAGGAAACATTTTTAGTGAGTAAAAAATCCTCTCCTGTGATGCTTCACAGACCACAGTTAAGAAGTGACACTTTAAACTGTTAATTGCCAGTAGAAAATATGTAAAGTATGAAACAGTCATGGATTACCTCTGGGAAGGAATAAAGGGGAATGGGTATAGGGGCTTTAGCTGTATCTAACATTCTAACATCTTATTTTGTATTTCTTAAAAAAAGAAAAAAAAGCTTAGATTGGCTGGAATTAACCTTTCATATATAGTGTTGAGTAATCTTCTAATAAGCTGAAATGCATTTCTTTGCTGTTACCTCTGATAACTAGCCAAATTATAAATCAAAACTTGAAAAGCAAGACATACGCTTTCCTGCACTAATGCAGGCTAAAAAATTAATTTAAAAAATAAAGAAACAAAACTAATAGAGTTTAAGACATTCATATAGTCTATTTCGTATTCTGTAAATGTCTTACATGTTCCAGAAAAGGAAGAAAATGTTCTAATTTGTCAGAATAGCAACTGTCTCCAAATGAGAATGGTTAACATTAAGATGAAAGGCACCAGTAAGAAAAAAGCATATACCCAACCAATGGAATCAGCATTTAAAAAAATTTACAAATTAATATGTTAATATCTAGAATCTAAAAGATGAGACAGCAAGAAAAATCATACTTTCTCTTCCTTCTGTATTATGTTTTTAAGAGATCTTGTGATTAGAGGAAGAAATATATCTTATTCAAGTAGATATATATGTTTTCTTAGATAGATAAATTAATTTCAAATGCCATTCTCAGGAAATACCATCAATCCCACGGTTGAAGAAAAAGTAACATGGAAGCCAGAACAGAACACTTAGAGTAGAAATATGACTTTCTACTTGTAAGTGGTATATCTTTTAAATTACTAAGAAGTATAAAAACCTGCATTTCAACCTGTTAGAAGATTACTCAACACTACAGATGTCAGTGCTATCTTTTTGCTGGTTTAAAATGTTTTAGATGTAATATAAATAACAAATTAAACTAAACAAAAATCACCTACCATGAATTGCCAGGAGAGAGAGCTTTGTACACCTCCAAGCTAATAAAACCAACGGATCTTCATTTCGGTTGTCACTAAGATCTGGAAAACCAGACGTGTCAATCACATCATTCATTAATATAAAGTGAGTGAGGAACTTATCATACTGCCTGGATATAAGATCAACAATTGCTCCTGAAACACAAGTGATGTAGCTGTCAAAATGAATCCTCTCTAGTGGTATACTGGGTTTCAGAATCTTTAACATATCTTCACTCTTGATATCAAAGGCCATTATGTAGACCCGAAGGCTGGTGCTCTTTCGTGACAAGGCTTTCCAATGCTCGTCATTTGGCATGTTCTCCAGAGACTTGTGCATCACGGAAACATTGTGGACCAGGAGAGACAGTCGCTGCAAAGGCACATGGTTGCTATCGGTTAAGACTCTTGCCATCTCAGCTGTAAAGTCACAGAAATCCAGGGCAAGTGAGCGCAGATTCACGAATCGCTCCAGTTCAACTGTGGTGATAAGGGTGCTGTTACCAGGAATATTGTTGTCCAGCAAGCTCAGGTGCTCCATGGTGTTGGCAATTGAGTTTGAGAGAGATGACAGTGATGTTGGGGTTACTATTTCCAGCATAAACCCACAGGACAGCCATTTCAGTTGCCTACTATTACTCAGTATTTCTTCAAACAGCTGCTGAATTCTGTAAGGGAAACACATGCCACAATGATCCTGTTAACATTCAGTGCTAATCTTTTAACACTCACTTTTGAAACTGGGCAATGAAATGGCATGCAATGCTGAGATCCATTTTCTCCCAGTTAATTTCTATCCAACCCACAAGTAATATTATCATAAATATCACTAAAATTCACATTAAAATATAATGAATAAACTGTTAAACACATGGATATATTAAACATATAAAAATATGTTCTTCACCCAAGGAAAGCAGCATTTTGTACCAGCATGGTAGAAAAGATTGATGACATACAATTTATGTTACAGTGAAGGCAAGTAGAGAAGTAACAGTTTTAAATAGCAATAATTACCCAGCAAGTTCTTTGTCTTAAAGATTTATGATGTGGAACAGCATATTTCATAGTTAGAACATTTTCAATTTACAGGACATACATGTTCTTTTTAGAAAAAATCTCACTCTGATTATATTTACAATTTCTCAGAAAAAACTAAAATTATTATTAATATAAGCCCGCTTCCACTAACTATATAACTTACTGTTTAATTTTTTTGCCATCAGGATCCACCTTGCTGAGGTATGTATTTGACAAACTTCCTTGCTGTTGTAGAACACTTATGTCTCCAAAAAGGCTAAACTTCTGGAGGTTCCTGCAAGAAAAGTAATTTAAAATAACTAACTAAATAATATATAAACATATAAATATTAAAAATAGAAATGTAAAAGGGATATCTACAAAAGTTTCTACCTTATAACTCACTTAAGATCCAATTAAGTACTTTCAGATTGCTTTTTACATACAATGAAAAGCAACATAATACAGGAGAAATAGCAAAAGCTTTACAGAATGAGGACTGAGTATAAAGCTTAGTTCAGAAACTCAGTATTTTAATGACCATGGAAAAATGTTCATTCATTGTTCTCCTGATTTTATTTAGTTGTCTGTGTTCTCTTACGTGTAACTGAGCTTCTCTGACATGATTACTTTGAATTATTTATCAGGCAATTCACAGATCTCTATTTCCCTGGGGCTGGTTACTGGAGCTTTATTAGTTTCCTTTAGTGGTTCCACGTTTGCCTGATTTTTAATGATCTATGTAGCCTTGAATTGGTGTCTGCATTTAGAGGAACAAACACCTCTTCCAATTTTTATAGACAGGTTTCTGCAGCTAAAGATTTCCGATTGGGTCTCCAGACTGATGAGATTGCCTCTAGGACCACAGTCAAGTTGGGCTGAGGCCAGGTCACATGGCTGCTGCTGGGCCTGCACTGGAATCTATGGTTTGAGGACCCCATAACCAGACATTTGGGCAGGCGTGGATCCTGTGTGGTCTCCTGGTGGATAGGATTGCCTCTGAGTTCTTGGTCAGTAGGGCTGGTGCCGGGACAAGGTCTGCTATTAGGTCCACAGACAGCCGGCCCGTTACTAGGTGTGTGGGCAGGAGTGGTTTCTGCCAGATCCCCAGGAAGGCCCCTGTTCTGCCACTGGGTGGGTCCCAGGGAGGACAGGAGTGCCCAGGATTGCAGCTGGGAGGGGCCAGAACTGAGCGTCAGGGTCCGTAGCTGCTACCAGATTCTGTAGGCCTGTCTCTGGGGGCACTGACAGGTATGCCATCTGCTGGGTTTCTAGATGTGTGCGACTGCCCTAGTCCATGGCTGAATGAGGACGGAATGCGTTCACAGGGCTGCTTCAGGCTCCATTTAGACCAATGTTGGTGGGTCTGCCCTCGGGCACAACTAGGTATCTCCCAACAGGTTCCTGGGTAAGTAGGAATGCTTCTCGGTCACAGGTGTACACAGACTTGAATTTTGTACTGCCTTGATTAAAAATCCCTAAGGGATTACATCCCTACTGGCTATAAGAAAAAGGCAAATGACTAGCTTGATAAAATGAGATCCTTCAAAATGTGGTTCAAAAAAAGCTATACTGGGCTATTTACTATTTATTTTTTAAGATTTTATTTTTATTTCTTTGACAGAAAGAGAGGGAGAGAGATAGAGAACACAAGCAGGGGGAATGGGAGAGGGAGAAGCAGGCTTCCCACTGAGAAGAGAGCCCGATGAGGGGACTGATCCCAGGACCCTGGGATCATGACCTGAGCCAAAGGCAGACACTTAACCGACTGAGCCACCCAGGTGCCCCTACTTACTATTTTTTAAATGTAACATCATTCCCTCTCCTGGTCTGCCTGGTAAACCTCTATTCAGCCTTCTATACCTGAATGCCACCTACTCTATTAAAGCCTTTTCTGAGTCAATTTTCTCAGCCTCTGTAGATTTAGTGATTCCATGGGACTTTGTAAAATGCTTTTATTAAACTAATATACTTTACTGTGATTTGTTACCTAACTTTCTCATGAGAAGGGTAAACTCCCGTTTCTTATAAGTACCTAGCAATTTTGGCACAAGATAGGCGTTCAATGAGTATCTGTTAAACAAATGAATACTTTGGGAAGGTAAGTTCAAGAGTTACCTAAATAGAAACTAATCAAGACCATAATATATATGAAAACAACGGGAAATAGATACATAAGGGGAGGTGGGCATGGGATAGATTTTGGATAATCACATCATATGGAGAACTAAATCTGCCTTAAAGGGGAAAAAAAGACTAAGTAAAAGGTTAGCACCTCAAAGAGCTTAGAAACACTTCTTCATATATTTCCACAGAATAGTAAGGTGGTAAATACCAGATGAGTAGAAAACATTTCACTAAATTTACTACCAAGATGCCCCCATGAAAGTATTTAATTATTTATTAAAAGATATTGATAAAAAATCTTTTCACAAATGAAAAGACTTTTTAAAAGGGGCCCATGATTGATGGGAACCAACCTGAGTTATTAATATCATAGTAGTAATATTCTTCCTATCATATTCTAAATCTGCATCATTCAGTATAGGAAATATAGCTACTAAAAATACTTGAAATGTGGGTAGTCAGAACTGAGATGTGCTCTAAATATAAAAAAACATTTAGAAGACTTAATACAAAAAATATAAAATCTCATTAAATTTTTTATATTGATCACTAATGATAAGGTAATATTTGGATATACTGGCTTACATATATTTAAAATAATTTCATCATTTCTTTTTACTTTTTAATGTGGCTACTAGAAAAATTTAAATTACATGTGTGGTTTATATTGTATTTTTATTGAACAGTGCTGCTCTAAAGAATATAATGTGCATATTCTAGTTTTTTGGTTAGCTTCATTTAAAAAAAGTAGTTGAAAATGTTATCCATAATTTAAAAAAAATGTTATCCATAATTAAAAAAAACCCCCTACAACCCCAAACACATCTTGATTACACTGCTAATGTATGTTGCAGATATTATAAAGTACACATAATGTAGATAATATTACCCAAAAACCAACTTCAAAATTTCACTACAAAATTGTATATGAAATATTTTGTCCATTCATTTTAAGTCCCATATCATACTTATCCCTCCCCAGTCCAATAGCTTTCCCTAGCTGGAATCTATTTACCAAGTAATGCTCATTGCTAAGCTCACAGTGTTAAGTAATGATGCTCCAAAACGTTAAATATTACATTTGCTTGGCACAAATATTTAAGTATCTATAATTCTTTTTCACATACTATCCACACTGGTCTGAATGAAATACTTAGTGTCACTTATTGAGACAACCAACATAAACCACATTATAATCAGCGAGAATAATGTTATCCAAATTTTTAAAGGGTTGCTCAGGAGAAATAAAAGTGGTGTTGATAGAGCACTGAGTGAGAAATCAAGTGTCCAAAATGCAAAAAATCTACTGACTGCAGTTTTCTTATTTGTGAAATAAAAGTTTTTAAGTTACTTAAAAAGGCAAAAACCTATCACATTAGCAACACCTAATTTTTTTCTAAACATGATGATACTTTAGTCATATCATTTGAAATCTTGCACACGAAAGTAGGTAAAAGGAGAAGCAAAATTAAGTACATTTATGTTAGGACCAACACTTAATTTATTTTGGGCCTAGAGTGCTGAGTATTTGTCAATTTTGTTGGCAAGTTTTCAAATTCTAAGAAAAGGACTTTTCTATCAAAAATGTCACTTTTCAATCAACCCAAGTCACAGCTATCAACCACCAGCACCACCACCAGCACCACCACCACAATGTTAAGTTATATGGAGTTTCCTAGTTTTTGGTGGAAATAAAAATGTTTTACTTTGGAAATTCTTAAAGAACTTTGTCACATATACAGTGTTTTATTATCCTCAAAAAATCCTAGCACACCTTTTCTCTACAAAAATGCTGGATTGTCTACTGTCTTCTTAGTTAACCTCTCAAAGAAAATAAGGCCTCTTAAATTTGGCACTTTAAGATGGTTTTTATGTTGTTGTTGTTTTGGTATTGTTCACATTAGCTCACAAGATAATCTAAGGATTTTTAAAAGACAATTTACTTTTATATTTTCAGGCTGTATTTTTTTGGTAAAACCTTCATTAATACCTAGGTAAAAATCTAAGCAAATGGGCAAATTTAATTTACTTTGTTGGGTTCTTTCACAGATAACTTAGTATATAAGATTAACTTAATAATGGAAGTCTTACGTATTTTCTATTTTTATTTGAGAAAACCACTTTATTTATTGACGTTAATAAACATACAGTGTTATAGGGTTCCAGGTATACAATATAACAATTCAACATTTCTATATATTACTTAGTACGCTCATCACAATAAGTGCGCTCTTAGCCCCCTTTGTCTATTTCACCCATCCCTCTACTCACTTGCCCTCTGGCAACCACCAGTTTGTTTTCTGTATTTAAGAGTCTGGGGTTTTTTGTTTGTCTTTTTTACTTTGTTCATTTGTTTTGTTTCTTAAATTACACATATTGGTGAAATCATGGTATGTGTCTTTCTGTCTTATTTCACTTTGCATTATACCCTCTAGCTCCCTCCATGTTGCAAATGGCAGAGCTCATTCTTTTTTATGGCTGAGTATGTGTGTGTGCATCACTTCTTTATCCATTCATCTATTAATGGGGCACTTGAGTTGCTTACATGTCTTGGTTATTGCAAATAATGCTGCAATAAACACAGGGCTGCATGTATCTTTTTAATTTGTGTTTTCATTTTCTTTGGATAAATACCGAGTAGTGGAATTACTGGATCATATGGTAATTCTACTTTTAATTTTTTTTTTTTTAATTTCTTTATTCGACAGAGATAGAGACAGCCAGCGAGAGAGGGAACACAAGCAGGGGGAGTGGGAGAGGAAGAAGCAGGCTCATAGAGGAAGAGCCTGATGTGGGGCTCGATCCCACAACGCCGGGATCACGCCCTGAGCCGAAGGCAGACGCTTAACCGCTGTGCCACCCAGGCGCCCCTCTACTTTTAATTTTTAAAGGAACTTCCATGCTTCTTTTTCTCCACATGCTCACCAACACTTGTTATTTCTTGTTCTTTTGAGTCTAGCTTTTCTGACAGGGGCAAGGTGATTATCTCATTGTGATTTTGACTTGCATTTCCCTGACAATTAGTATCTGTTAGCCACTTGTATGTCTTCTTTGGAGAAATGTCTATTCAGGTCCTCTGCCCATTTTTCAATTAGATTATTTGGGCTTTTTTTGGTGTTGAGTTGAATAAATTCTTTTTATATTTTGAATATTAACCCCTTATCAAATGTATCATTTGAAAATATCTTCTTCCATACAGTAGGCTGCCTTTTTGTTCTGTTGGTTTCACTATGCAAAAGCTTTTTGGTGTTGTCCCAAAAAATAGTTTATTTTTTGTTTCCCTTGCCTGAGAAGATGTATCTTGAAAATTGTTTCTGTGGCTGAAAAGAAATTACTGCCTATATTTTCTTCTAGGAGTTTTATGGTTTCAGGTCTTACACTTATAAATCCATTTTGAGTATATTTTTGTGTATGGTCTAAGAAAGTGATCCAGTTCCATTCTTTTTCATGCAGCTGTCCAGCTTTCCCAGCACCATTTGCTGAAGAGACTATCTTTTCCCCATTGTATATTCTTGTCCTGCTTTGTTGAAGATTAATTGACCATAAAATCATGGGTTTATTTCTGGGCTCTCTGTCCTGTTCCATTGATCTACATGTCTCTTTTTGTGCCAACAGCATATTGTTTGGATTACTACAGCTTTGTAGTATATCTTGAATTCTGGGATTGTGATACTTCCAGCTTTGTTATTCTTTCTCAAGATTGCTTTGGCTATTCGGGTTCTTTTGTGATTCCATACAAACTTTAGTAGTATTTGTTCTAATTCTGTGAAAAATACTGTTGGTGTTTTGATAGGGGTTGCATTAACCTGTAGATTGTTTTCAGTAGCATGGACATTTTAACAATATTGGCTTTTTTTTTTTTTTTTAGTGAAGAAGTCTTCTTAGCTTCTGACTAGGAGCCCTTTGCTTATGAAAATATTGATAAATGCAAAGAAGTACAACTGAAGTTGAGGGTCATTTGTTTCAGACTCCAGTTGGGAATGGGTGGAAAGCATGTAAAACTTACAATTTTTTGTTGTTGTTGTTGTTTATTAAGAGTACAGTCATAATTAAATCCTGGCATTTTTAAATCCGATTTTTTTTTCTTCAAATAAAACCAACTAATTCTTCCTTTTATGGTCTAATACACAAAGTGTCTGCAATATAAACAATTTTAGGGCTAATCATCCTTTCGGTTATGGAGTTTACTTCTCTGAAAACAAATTGTCAGAAGATGCTTTATTGATATAATCGTCTTTTAAAGCAGAATTTTTAACATATATATACACCTATCTTTTAAAATTTATTTTTAGAACAATTTAGATTCATAGCAAAACTGATCAAAAGTACAGATTTCCCAAATACTCCTTATCCCCACACATGAATAACCTCCCCCATTATCTACATCACTCAACATAATGGTACACTTTTTAACAAGGATGAACTTACTCTGACACATCATAATCACCCAAAGTCCACAGTTCAACTTAGGGCTCACTCTTAGTGTCATACATTCTATAGCTTTGGACAAATATCTATTCAGGTACTCTGCCCACTTTTTAATTGGATTTTTTTAATTTGGTGTTGAATTGTATTAAGTTCTTTATATATAATTTTGGATATTAAACCCTTGTCAGATAGATCATGTAGAAACACCTTCTCTCATTCAGTAGGTTGTCTTTTTGTTTTCTTGATGGCTTCCTTTGCTGTGCAAAGCTTTTTATTTTGATGTAGTCCCAATAATTTATTTTTGCCTTTATTCCTTTGCCTTAGGAGACATATCTAGAAAAATGTTGCTATGGCTGATGTTAGAGAAATTACTGCTTGTGTTCTCTTCTAAGATTTTTATGGTTTCAGGGGCGCCTGGGTGGCACAGCGGTTAAGCGTCTGCCTTCGGCTCAGGGCGTGATCCCGGTGTTATGGGATCGCCCCACATCAGGCTCCTCCACTATGAGCCTGCTTCTTCCTCTCCCACTCCCCCTGCTTGTGTTCCCTCTCTCGCTGGCTGTCTCTATCTCTGTCAAATAAATAAATAAAATCTTAAAAAAAAAAAAAAAACAAAAAAAAAGATTTTTATGGTTTCAGGTCTCACATTTAGGTCTTTAATTCATTTTGAGTTTATTTTTGTGTATGATGTGACAAAGTAGTCCAGTTTCATTCTTTTGCATGTAGATGACCAGTTTTCCCAACACCGTTTGTTGAAAAGACTATCTTTTTATCACTGAATATTCTTTCCTGCTTTGTTGAAGGTTAATTGAGCATATAGTGGTGGGTTTATTTATGGGTTTTCTATTCTGTTCCATTATCTATGTGTCTGTTTTTGTGCCAGTACCATACTGTTTTGATTATATAATTACTTTGTATTATAACTTGAATTCTGGAATTGTGATACCTCCAACTTTGTTATTCTTTCTCAGGATTGCTTTGGCTATTCAGGGTCTTTTGTGGTTTGATACAAATTTTAGTATTATTCTAGTTCTGTGAAAAATACTGTTGGTGTTTTGATAGGGATTGCATTAACCTGTAGATTGCTTTGGGTAATACAAACATATTGACAATATTAATTCATCTAATCAATGAGCTTGGAGTACCTTTCCATTTCTTTGAGTCATTTTCAATTTCTTTCATCAGTGTTTTATAGTTTTTAGAGTATAGCTCTTTCACTTCTTTGGTTAATTTTATTCCTATGCTTTTTATTCTTATTGATGCAACTGTAAATGGCGCTGTTTTTTAAAATTTCTTTCTCCAATTTCATTGTTAGTGTATAGAAATGCTACCAATTTCTGGGTATTAATTTTATATCCTGCCACTTTACTCAATTCATTTAGTACTTCTAGTAGTTTTTTGATGGAATCTTTAGGATTTTCTTTGTATAGCATCATGTTGTCTGCAAGTAGTGACAGTTTAACTTGTTCTTTACCAATATGAATGCCTCATTTCTTTTTCTTGTCTGATTGTTATGGCTAGGATTTTTAGTACTATGTTGGAGAAAAGTGGTGAGAGTGGACCCTCTTATCTTGTTCCTGACCTTAGAGGGAAAGCTCCCAGTTTTTCACCACTGAGGCTGATGTTAGCTGTAGGCTTTTCAAATATGGCCTTTATTATGTTGAGGTATGTTCCCTCTAACACTGTTTTGTTGAAAGTTTTTTTTTTTTTTTTAATCATGAATGGATATTGAATCTTGTCAAGTGCTTTTTCTGCATCTATTGAAATGATCATATGACTTTTATCCTTCATTTTGTGATGTGGTATATGATGGTATTGATTTGCAAATACTGAACCATCTTTGCATCCCGGGAAAAATCTCACCTGATTGTGGTGAATGATCTTTTGAATGTACTGTTGTATGCAGTTTGCTAATATTTTGCAGAGGATATCTGCACCTAGGTTCATCAAGGATACTAGCCTGTAGTTTCCTTTTTCTGTGCTGTCTGTCTGGGACTGGTATTAGACTAATGCTGGCATTATAGAATATATTTGGAAATTTTCCTTCCTCTTCTTTTTTTTTTAATACTCTGAGAATAGGTATTAACTCTTTTTTAAATGTCCTGGTAGAATTCGCCTGTGAATCCTTGTGGTCCCGGACTTTTATTCTTTGATTGTTTTTGAATACTGGTTAAATTTCATTACTTGTAATCAGGCTTATCAGATTTTTAAATTTCTTTCTGGTTCAGTTTTGGAAGATTATGTGCTTCTAGGAATTTATCCATTTCCTTTAGGCTGTCCAATTTGTTGGCATATAACTGTTTATAGTATTCACTTATAATCTTTTGTGTTTCTGTGGGATGATTATTACTTTTCCTCTCTCATTTCTTTAATTTTTTCTCTCATTTCTGATTTTATTTATTTGGGTCCTTTTCTTTGTTTCTTAATGAGTTTGGTTACAGGTCAATCTTGTTTATCTTTTCCAAGAACCAACTCTTGGTTTCCTTGAGTCTTTCTTTTCTTTCTTTCCTTCTTCCCTTCCTTCCTTCCCCCTTTTCTTTTCTTTTCTCTTTTTTCTTTCTCTCCTTCCTTCCTTCCTTCCTTCCTTCCTTCCTTCCTTCCTTCCTTTCTCCCTTCCTCTCTCTCTGTCATTTACATCTGCCCTGACCTTTATTTCTTTTCTTCTACTCACCTTGGGTTTTGTTCTTCTCTTTCTAGTTCCTTTAGGCATAAGATCAATCATTTGAATTTTTTCTTGTTTCTTATTTCTTAGGACTGTATTGCTATATACTTCCCTCTTAAAACTGCTTTTGATGTGTCCCAGAGATTTTGGACTATTGTGTTTTCATTTTCATTTGTCATCATGTATTTTCTGATTTCTTCGATTGTTTCATTGACCCACTGGCTGTTCAGTGTCATGCTGTTTAGTCTCCACATGTTTGTGGGTTTTCCTGTTTTTTTCCTTGTGCTTCATTGCTAGGTTTATACTCATGTGTTGGAAAAGATGTTTGGTATGATTTCAATTTTCTTAAATTTATTGAGACTTGTTTTATGGCCCAATATGTGATCTATTCTGGACAATGTTCTATTTACACTTGAAAAGGATGTGTATTCTGTTGTTTTTGGATGGAATGTTCTGTGTATATCTGTTATGTCCAGCTGGTCCAATATGTTATTCAAAGACATTGCTTCCTTACAGGGTTGCCTGGGTGGCACAGTTGGTTAAATGTTCAATTCTTGGTTTCAGCTCAGGTCATCATCTCAGGGTCATGAGATCAAACTCCATGTAAGGCTCTGTGCTCAACAGAGTCTGCTTGAGATTCTCTCTCCCTTTCCCTCTGCCCCACCTCCCCCCGCCCCGCTCATGTGCAGTCTCTAAATACATAAAATCTTTAAATCAAAACAAAAACAGACATTTCCTTATTAATTTTGTCTGAATGATCCATCCATTGATGTATTAATGTCCTCTACTGTTATTGTATTACTGTTATTTTCTCTCTTTATGTCCATTAATATTTGCTTCATGTATTTAGGTGCTCCAATATCAGGTCCACAGATATTTACAATTGTTATATCTTCTTGATGGATTGATTCCTTTATCATCACTATGTAATACCCTTCTTTGTCTCTTGTTACAATCTTTGTTTTAAAGTCTGTTTTGTCTGATGTAAGTATTGCTACTCCAGCTTCTTTTTTTTTTTTTTATAAGATTTTATTGATTTACTTGAGAGAGAGTGAGAGCCAGGGTGAGAGAGAGGGAGAAGCAGACTCCCCACTGAGCAGGGAGCCTGACGCAGGGCTCGAACCCAGGACCCTGAAATCATGACTTGAGCTGAAGGCAGATGCTTAACCGACTGAGCCACCCAAGCACCCCTCTCTCTTTATCTTTAACCTTTGATATTTTGATTATTTTGTGCTGTGGTGTGGACCTCCTTGAGTTCATCTTGTTTGGAACTCTGCTTCTTGGACTTCGATGTCTATTTCTCTCCCTAGGTTAGGGGTTTTCAGATATTATTTCTTCAAGTAAGTTTCTACACCTTTCTCTTTTTCTTCTTCTGGGACCCCTATAATGTGAACATTTGTTCATTTGATTTTAAGAGATCTCTTTATCCTATTTAAAAAATTTTTTTAATTTTAAAAATTATTTTTTCCCCTCTTTTTGATGTTCAGCTTGTGTGCTTTCTATTATCTTGTCTTCCAGATTGCTGATATGTTCTTCTGCAACCTCTAAACTACTGTTGATTCCCTCCAGGAAAAACACAAAAACAAACACTGACAACTCAATGGCAGCTTTCAAATATATTCTGTTGAAATCAGATTATAGATCATATAGCGAAGCCAAGAAAACTGCATATAGTCTCCAGGTGGCTCACTTCTGTTTCAGATGGTAAAAATGGGACTGAAAAGAACATCTGGCAACAACACTAGAATAGAATATACTAAACCATGGCAATAAACAGATGCCTCATTTTGAGGCCATGAGATAATACCAGTAACAAGGGAATTGTGCCACATAATCCTTTTACTTAAATATGAAATCTGTGACCTACTTTTATTTATTTAGTTTATTTATTCATTTATTTGTTATTGAATCAGCAAATGACCTAAAGAAATAAACAGGGTTCTTTCCTGCACAATGTCCATAACATGCACTTTCTCAAAAGGCATGTAATAAAGACATACTGGGAAAAAATTACAGTTGGTTACAAAGTTTTCTTTCATCTCAATTCTTCAAATTAGTTTAGCTCTGTTCCTAAGGTAATATTAATAGGATACAACCTACTTAGTATTACCAGTCCCCCTTACAACACATCTTAGCTCTTTTTTTTTTTTTTAAGATTTATTTATTTATTTGAAAGAGTGGGAAAGAGAGTGTGCATGAGTGCGTGCACGAGTAGGGGGAGGGGTAGGGAAGAGGGAGAAGCAGACTGCCTGTGGAGCAGGAAGCCCGATGATGATCACAGGACCGTGGAATTATAACCTGAACTGAAGGCAGATGTTTAACTGACTGAGCCACCCAGGTGCCCCTGCAACACATCTTAGATGTGTTGTGAAAGCACAAAACCATAAACAATGTTTGCTAATCAATCCCCTGAACCATGCAATAGGCTATACTAACTGCCAAAAGAGAATGAATTTCTTTAACCTAATTGCATTCTTCTTTAATCCTATTTCAAAAAGCCATCAGTTTTAGATCTAGAGCTGTCAGATTATTAAGTACTTACAACTTAGAAACTCAGCCTATAGACTGCTCTCCTACTCTTTGTTCATTCAATTATTAAAATATGTATAATGTGTCAATGACGTGAAGAGTTATGGCAGTTAAGCTTCCAGTGTCCATGAGTTTAGTCTCTTGGCATAGAAATAGAGGTTTTAGGGGCGCCTGGGAGGCACAGCGGTTAAGCGTCTGCCTTCGGCTCAGGGCGTGATCCCGGCGTTATGGGATTGAGCCCCACGTCAGGCTTCTCCGCTAGGAGCCTGCTTCTTCCTCTCCCACTCCCCCTGCTTGTGTTCCCTCTCTCGCTGGCTGTCTTTATCTCTGTCAAATAAATGAATAAAATCTTAAAAAAAAAAAAGAAATAGAGGTTTTAGGAGGACTCATTTAAAAAAACATTGGATGAGAATAAGGAATTATTAATTACTTTGTTAATGTGTATTAATGGCATTGTGTTTATATTTTAAAGAGTCCATAATTTTCAGAGCTTTATACTGAACTGTGTAGTGTAAAATGACATTGATATCTTGGATTTGCTTTAAAATGCTTCAGTAAAGATAAAATAGTGCAAATGTGGCAAAATCCTTAAATTACTGAATCTGGGTGATAGGTTGGTTCATCGTGTCTAGTTTTTCTATCTGTTAAAAAGTTTCGTTAAAAAAATTAGAAAACCAGGCAGTCATTTCTCCGTATAACTGGCAAGTTCACTTAACTATTCTGTGGTTCAGTTTCAGCATTGGTAAAATAGCAACAATAATGACACCTACCCTTATTGTTGTTTAATACTGTTGCTTCTTGGGGAAACTAGTTTAACATTTTAGGGGTTGTTAAGAACACATCTACTCAGCTCTCTGCAGTGCTGGCAATACACGTGGACCTTACCCAGCCCCATGATTGTTGCGGTGACTCTAACTGGAGTTTGGTATCAGGAAGGTGATGGCTTGAGAAGGTGGGTCTAAGCTATGGAAGATCAAAGTCTCTTGCCTCAGGTGACTACCCTTCTTCTTAGCCTTGAAACCAAAACTGTCCTTTTGAGGTTTCTAAGAGTGAGATTCTGATTCTTTTTTCAAGTAACTAGCAACATCTGAATAAAAGGTAGCTCAGTTCTGCCCTTGTTTCCTCCCCTTTTCCTTGTCCACTGAAGAGATGTAATAGAAGAGAACACATGAGGAATGTCTGGGTAAGAAAACAGAGTTATCTGGGCTTATGGTTACAAATGACAAGACCAGTAATTTGGGGCAAAGAATCCTTGTGCAGAGTACTACCTGCTTCTTCCTTTCCACTTAGTCCCACCATCTTGAGCCCGTAACTCATATGAGGGCCAGACTTAAGCAAATTCATAGAAGTAATGGGTTTATATGAAGCAGGAAATGAGGGAGGAGAAAAGAGGGAAAGGAATATTCCAAGTGACTGCAGGAAGACCAGGAAGTTTCTGGAGCAATTCAACACTGACCCAAATTTACATAAGGCTTATATGAACAGGGCACTGTTTGAAGTACTTTGTGGTACAAGGGGCTAAATAGCAAAGATAAGCCATGTTTTAAAAAAAACAAACTGTTCAAACCCTAGGTATTTTCTTTTTTTTAAAAAAGTATAAATCATTAACACAAAAGGAAAGTACAATGAATAAAAACAGCCAATGGAAAAATAGTTTTAGACATATTTAGGGAGTAATTAAAAGGGCAATGTAATATTAAACGATTACATCTAATTTTTTATACTAACATTCTATTTCTAGAAGGCCTCCAGATAAAAATTCAGAATCAGACTACTCATCACTTTCACTGCTCCCACACTTGTCCACAGCACCATCATCCCTTGCCTGGATTACTGCAAAGGCCTCCTGACCCAGCCTGTTGCTTCTTCCCTTGTCCTGCTACAAATTTCCCAACACAGCATCTGGAATATTCCTTTTTTTTTTTAATCCTTTAATTTGAGTATAGCTAACACACAATGTTACATTAGTTTCTGGTGTACAAAACAGATTCAACTTCTCTATACATCATGTTGTGCTCACCACGAGTGTAGCTACCATCTGTCAACATACAATGCTATTGCAGTATCATTGACTATATTCCCTATGCTGTACCTTTTATTCCCATGACTTATTCATTCCGTAACTGGAAGTCTGTATCTCCTATTCCTCTTTACCCATTTTGTCCATCCCCCCCCCATCCACCTTCCCTCTGGCAACCATCAGTTTGTTCTGTTAGAATGTTCCTTTCGAAATATTAGATCCTGTCACTCCTCAGTTCACAACTTTTTCACGGCTCCGCATCTCACCCAGAGTAAAAGTCAAGTCCTTACAAGAGCCTAATAAAGGGCTACTGATTTCTCCTTCCTCTTCCCCTTTATGTAGTAGGTCGTGTTCTACATCCCAAGGCATTTCCTGCTATTTTACTTAACCATGCATCTGGTCAAAGTCCCATAGTAGAGCTCCTCCACTTATTGCTACTTATTCTAGGAATCACTTCCCAGAGAGACACAGAAGGCTGCTCCCTCCCTACTTTTCTCAACGGGTTGTGTGCACTTATCTTTTCAATAATAGTTTCAATATACATATAATTTTCATATACATATTTAAGTTGTATGTTGTGCAGCATGTACACTGTAAATATATTAAAATTCCACTGAAAAGAGTTATCTTTTTACCTTTTAGCATAAAAATTTCCCTATGAATTAAACAACCATCACAACTTTTGATAGCCTTTTATAAAAACCTATACATATACAGGCACTGTGGGTCTGGGTCTAGACCACCACAATAAAGCTACTATTGTAATAAAGCCAAGTCAAAATGAATTTTTTGGTTTCCCAGTCAGTGCATATACAAGTTATTTTTATACTATGTTGTAGACTATCACGTGTACAACAGCATCATGTCTAAGTGTACATGACTGAATTAAAAAATACTTTATTGCTAAAAACCCATCATCTGAGCTTTCACCGTTAAAAAAAAATTTTTTTTTATTTTTTACTCATGGAGGCTCTTAACTCCATGTTGATGGCTGCTGACTAATCAGAACGGTGGCCGCTGAAGGATGGGGTGAGGTGGCAATTTCTTAAAATAAGACAATAAAGTTTGCCACATCAACTGACTCTTCCTTTCAGGAATATTTTTCTGTAGCATACAAGGCTGTTTGATAGCATTTTACCCACAATGGAGTCAATCCTCTCAAACCATCCTGCTGCTTTATCAACTAACTTTATGTAATATTCCAAATCTTTTGTTGTCATTTCAATAATCATCACAGCATCTTCACTAGGAGTAGATTAAATATCAAGAAACCACTCTCTTTGCCCATCCGTAAGAAGCAGCTCCTCATTCATTAAGTTTGATCATGAGATTACAGTAATTCAGTCACATCTTCAAGCTCCATTTCTACTTCTGGTTCTCTTGTTATTTTTCCATCATATCTGCAGTTACTATCTCTACTGAAATCCTGAACCCCTCAAAATCATCCATGAGGATTGGAGTT
This sequence comes from Ailuropoda melanoleuca, assembly GCF_002007445.2. Classification (NCBI taxonomy): domain Eukaryota; kingdom Metazoa; phylum Chordata; class Mammalia; order Carnivora; family Ursidae; genus Ailuropoda; species Ailuropoda melanoleuca. The sequence goes on from NC_048237.1 coordinate 16,392,801, forward strand.
AAGTTTTCCAAACTCCTTTGATGTTGGTATTTTGACTTCTTCAAGTGAACTATGATTCTTCTTAATGACATCTAGAATGGTGATTCTTTTCCAGAGGTTTTCAATTTACTTTGCCCAGATTATCAGAAGAATCACGATTTATGATAGCGATAGCCTTACAATATGTATTTCTTGAATAATAATACTTGAAAGTCAAAATTACTCCTCGATCCAAGGGTTACAGAATGGATGTTGTGCTAGCAGTCATTGTACAGCTCCATCGGAGCTCTTGGGTGAACAGGTGCATTGTCATAAGCTATAATTTTAAAAGGATTTTTTTTTTTTTCTGAGCAGTAAGTAGGTCTAAACAGTAGGCTCAAAATATTCAGTAAACCATGTTGTAAATGGATGTGCTGTCATCCAGGCTTTGTTGTTCCATTTATAGAGCAAAGGCAGAGTAGATTTAGCATAATTCTTAAGGGCCCTATGATTTTGGGAATAGTCAGTGAGCACTGTTTTCAACTTAAAGTCACCAGTTGCATTAGCTCCTAATAAAAGAGTCCACCTGTCTTTTGAAGCTTTGAAGTGAAGCATTGACTTCTCCTCCCTAGCTATTAAAGTCCTAGATGGCATCTTCTTCCAACAGTAGGCTGTTTTGTCTATATTGAAAAGCTGTTGCTTAGTGTAGCCATCTTCATTAATTATCTTAGCCAGATCTTTTGGATAACTTGCTACAGCTTCTGTACCAGCAATTACTGCTTCACCTTGTATCTTGATGTTATGGAGATGACTTCTTTCCTTAAACCTCATGAACCAACTTCTGCTAGCTTCAAACTTTTTTCTGTAGCTTCCTCACCTCTTTCAGCCTTCACAGAACTGAAAAGAGTTAGGGCCTTGCTCTGGATTAGGCTTTGGCTTAAGGGAATGTTGTGGCTGGTTTGATCTTCTATCCAGACCGGTAAAACTTTCTCTGTATTGGCAATAAGGCTGTTCCACTTATCATCTGTGTGTTCCCTGGGGTAGCACTTTTTATTTATTTATTTATTTATTTATTTATTTATTTATTTATGACAGAGAGAGCATGAGCTAAGGGAGAGGCGGAAGTAGACTCCCCACTGAGCAAGGGGCTCAATCCCAGGGGGCTCAATCCCAGGACCCCGGGATCATGACCCAAGCCAAAGCCAGATGCTTAACTGACTGAGCCACCGAGATGCCCCAGCACTTTTAATTTCCTTTAAGAATGTTTCTTTTGAATTCACAAACTTTGCTATTTGCCACAGGAAGTCTAGCTTTTGGCCTATCTCGGCCTTTGACATGCCTTCCTCACTAAGCTTGATAATTTTTAGCTTCTGATTTAAAGTGAGAGACATGTGACTCTTCCTGTCACTTGAGTCCATCTCAAAATTATTAACTGGCCTAATTTCAATATTTTTGTGTCTCAGGGTCTAAGAGAGGCCTGAGGAGAAGGAATGGCCGCTCACTGGAGCAGTCAGAACACAACACTTACTGATTAAGTTTGCTATCTTATGTGGAAATGGTTTGTGGCACCCCAAAATCATTACAGTAGTAACATCAAAGATCACTGACCACAGATCACCATACAAATCTAATAATAATGAAAAAATTTAAAATACTGTGGGAATTACCAACATATGACACAGAGACACAAAGTGAGCAAGTACTGTTGGAAAAATGGTGTCCACAGACTCGCTCGATACAGGGTTGTCACAAAATGTCAACTTGCAAAAAAACTTATGTGCCAAGTGTAATAAAGCAAAGCACAATAAAACAAGGTATGCCTGTGGTATTCACTGGTTAGTTTGGGCAATTCTTTGAACAAAATATTAACCACCTATGAGCCTAAGAAATATTCCTTAAGTTCTAACTACAAAAGGCTCAAGACCTTTCATCTTTTTCTGGGATTCTGCTGGACTGTTTAATATAACTGGAACCAAAAGTTTGTGATCTTGGTCATAATGACCTTGTTCTCTCTTTTGTGGTTCAGAATGGGGGAACTTTATCTGTGGCAGTAACTTTATTTATTTATTTATTTTTTTAAAGATTTTATTTATTTATTTGACAGAGATAGAGACAGCCAGCGAGAGAGGGAACACAAGCAGGGGGAGTGGGAGAGGAAGAAGCAGGCTCATAGCAGAGGAGCCCGATGTGGGGCTCGATCCTACAACGCCGGGATCATGCCCTGAGCTGAAGGCAGACGCTTAACTGCTGTGCCACCCAGGTGCCCCAATGTGGCAGTAACTTTAGCATGTTTCTTTCTATTTCAGAGGATCCAAAATTATTTCTTTGATGTAATAAATAGTATCAGTGGACAACTGTAAAACACAGCCACCCTGAATTAAAGTTCATATAGCCAAGTCTAGTTACCTATGGAAAAGTTACATACAGGAAAACTGGCTACTTTAAAAGAATGTTCTTAAAAAGGTTAAAATCTTTCCCAAGTGCTGTAAAGGAGCTCATTAAATGTAATGTTTTCATTTTCTAAGCTGGTAAAAGCTAAAATAATCTACATCATTACGAGAAATTCTTTCAGGTCAATTCTACTCTTAGTCCATGTTGAATACTAAGTGTGTTTACATCCACATAACACTTTTGATAATGTATTTCCTCCTCTCACAAATGCTAATGAATGACCACAGCCAAATGAAACAAACAAAAACAAACACTTTAGAGAAATATTGTCCAATAGAACTTTCTGCCATGATGGCAAAATTCTGTTCCATGCTGTCTAATAATGGTAGCCACCAGCCACATGTGGCTATTGAGCACTTGAAATGTGGCTACTGTGACTGACTCATCTTTAATTTTATTTAAGAAATTAAAAATTCAAAAGTTATATGTGACTAGTGGCTACCAAATTGTACAGCACAATTTCAGGGACCAGAATAGGTCATCGGCTTCTCACGGTATTCCTTATTAGTCTTATTAGGATCTGGTAACTAAAATCTCCTAGCATTTGGTTTACGACTCACTTAATAACCTTTTAAGGATCACCATCATCCTCTATTCCCAGAGATTACACAAAAAAAAGTTTACATAAGACTGATATTTAAAATTATCGAACATGCTATTAAAAGATCATTTTAACAATACTAACGACAAGAAAACTGAGTGATTCTTACAGAGTAATGATGGAAAAATATTTGATTCTCCCTTTTCACTACATCCAAGCATCAAGTCCTTTGTCTCTACTTTCAAAATATATTTTAAATCTATCTACTTTTCTTCATCTCCACTGTCTCCACCATACTCTAAGCTACCATCTCTGTCTAGATTATTGTTAACAGTTTCCCAAGCTTCCCTGCGTCTTCTCTTCTTCCCTCTTACAATTCATTCGTTACACAGCACCCAGAGTGTCTTAAAATGCAAATTAGATCACATTACTCTTGCCCTTAAATATTTTTCAGTGATTTCTTCAATGCTTAGAATAAGCATAGAATAGAATGCTTAGCTCAAACTTCATTCCACAAACCCACATAACCAATCCCATCCCTTCCTCCTACATCTCAAAGCATCATGACACCCCTCCCACTTTCATTCTCATGGTTCTGCCATACTTTCTTTTCTACTGCTCCAACAGAGTAAAAATTTGTCTGGCCCAAGGTCTTGGTGCTAGTGGTTTTTGTTTTTTTTTTCCTGCTTAAAATGCTATTTGCTCAGCTCTTCAGATGAGTGACTTGTGTCATTCACATTGCAGCTCAAATGCCCTTTTCAGACATGTTTTCCTTCACTACTCTAATGTTGCCACCTAGTCACTATTACGGTCTTCTTTCATTTTCACAACTGAAACAATCTTTCTTTCATTTATTTACTTGTTTCTTTCCTTCCCCTCTAGAATGTTGACTCCATGAGAATGGGAAGTTTGTCTTCACTGCTTGGCACATAGTAGGCTCTCAATATTTGGAGGAAAAAAAACAGGTATTTTATAACTACCATTTTAGGCCCTAAATACATTGATCAAGTTGGGTGAGCCCTTTCAAGAATGCCTCAGAACTAACACATTAAAATGGAAATAATTTAATCACTTCACCCAAAAGCTTACTTCACAGCTTCATTTAACACAGAAAAAATAATATTTTACTTTAACAGTCTTTTGCTGAGTTTTATTTCATATCCTCCATCTATCAGTTCTTAGTTATTGTAAGAATGTACCTATGGACTAGAGAGAACGCTAATTCTTCTCAGCAGCCCTCCCAGAAGGCTAGTTTCTTTAACAAGTTAGAATCTCTTCCTTTCTCAATGACCTATGGAACCACCTTGTATCATCAGTTTTAAGGTAAGGAGTCTGTTGGATATGCATCATCGCAACCTTCCCTCTCTGTGGGCAATCACGTCTTGGACAGTATACACTGGTCAGAGACCCAGTATATTTTATTTTTTTAAAAGATTTTATTTATTTATTTGAGAGAGAGCAAGCGAGTGCATGAGCGGAGAAAGGGGCAGAGGGAGAGGGAGAAGCAGACTCCCCGTTCAGTGGGGAGCCTGATGTGGGCCTCGATCCCAGGATCCTGAGATCGTGACCTGAGCTGAAGGCAGCCCTTAATCGACTGAGCCACCCAGGTGCCCCAGAGTCCCAATATATTTTAATATTTATTTTGCAAAAGGGCTTTTTACACAAATAATAAAAGCTCTCAAAAGAAAGATGCTATTATTACATGTATTTACTACACTATGAGAGGGGAAAACATTTCAAGAAAAATAAGGCTGAAGGTTGTTGAACACAACACTTTCAAGGCATTTCTTACCATCTTAGATAATAAAACGAAACGCCCAAAGAATTTTAACCTATTTTAAGATGCATTTTTAAACAGCCTTATCCGTTTTTGGGTCTTGGTAGACTGATGTTGAGAAAATAAATACAAAAGTTAGACTTTTCTTCGTTGCACTTGCCCATCAACATGACAAAATTTAAGAATTATTAATAGAACTTCTCCTACTGAGAGGTTATGTAAGCAGACATAGCCATGAAATGGTCAACGTACATATATGTAGTTGGGAGTTGTAGCCCAGATTTTTAACAAGAAAATCTCCCTCATAAAATCTCTCTGGCCTACTGCAATATTTATTTTTAATAAAAATATTGCCCCCAATTTAGAATTTAATCCAAAAAAGCTCCTGTAAAATACTTACGCAGTCCAGAAAAGCATAAACTGGATGACATTGTACTTATATGTGCTGTTTAAAAATAAGTATGTTTAGGGAACCCTGGGTGGCTCAGTTGGTTAAGTCTCTGCCTTTGGCTCAGGTCGTGATTCCAGGGTCCTGGGACTGAGTCCCTCATTGGGCTCCTTGCTCAGTGGGGAATCTGCTTCTCCCTCTACTTGCCACCGCTCCCCAACCTTGTTCTTTCTCTCTCTGACAAATATATAAATAAAATCTTAAAAAAAAGTATTTTTAGTGATTGAGTCTATTAGCTATTATCATAAATCTTACTGTCCATGAACTCATTTTTCCTAAATACAGCATTTCAATAGGCAGTACTCAACCACCAGATTAAATCCTAAAAATGAGTATCTACGTGTGTTGTTTGGAACTTTTTTTTTTTTTTTTAAAGATTTTATTTATTTATGTGACAGAGAGACAGCCAGTGAGAGAGGGAACACATCAGGGGAGAGGGAGAGGAAGAAGCAGGCTCCCAGCAAAGGAACCCGGTGTGGGACTCGATCCTGGAACGCCGGGATCACGCCCTGAGCCCAAAGCAGACGCTTAACGACTGTGCTACCCAGGCGGCCCTGTTTTGAACTTTTAAGAACAATTTCTTACGGAACAACTGCAGAAGAAATTCAGCCTATTTAACTTACAATACAGTTGAATGAGAAATACCTACTGCATTTCTGTTCTTACTTTGTTTCTTACAATACTGGCAGATACTATAGACTCCCATAGGGAAGGGAAGAGGACTGTGTTTTGCCCTTTGAGAGGCATTTCTGTACCTCTTTGATCTTCGTCAGTTGTTCCTAACATCTAAGATACTATAAAGAGGCTACAATCACTCTTGGAGTACATGTGCATATGAAACCTAGGAATCAAGCAAAAACTAAAATGCTGATTATCCTCTTGGAAGAGTACCCTTGAAAAGTTCCCACAATCCAAGGTTATAGTTTTAGTTCTTTTCCTGGGGGACATGAAAATATCTGGAACACAACAAAGTAACGATCTGAGTTGTATAGATTATATAAAGGAATTCACCACAAAGTCCAGAAGCATCAGGCTTGTGAACAGGTAGGTTTCATACCCCCTTGAGTACTTATAAAAATGGCAGAAATCATAAACCAAAACTACTATAAATTTAACCTGGAAGTGTAAAGAACAATATCAAATGTTCATTTTTCTCATTAGTTTTTAAATTTAATGGTTTTGGAAAACCCAAAAAACACTAAATTAAATTGTTTTCTTCTTCACTGAACCTGAGTCTATAGTTTAAGTGCTTACAGAAGGAAATAAGTATAGGCTTTAACAAAATTACCAAATAAACAACTTGATCTAAAACATTTCAAATTTGTTAAAATTGAAAAAAAACTAGTCCCATTTATGTTTTTAACATTCACGCTAGCACTTTCAATATTACTAGAATATCTCAAGACATTTTCAAAAATAAAGGCTAAATTAATTTATTTCCAAACATATAAAGATAATTTATTTAAAAAACCCTTTGAAGTATCATTAGTACATATAATACATGTAGTAATACTACACTTTAATTTCAGACACACACAATGAATGTGCTACCAAAGCCGCACAACACGGTACCATCCCTACTGTCAATGACAAGAAAACCTTAAAATCAGAGATGACAGTGTGCTGTATTTGTATAGAAGTGATAGCTGACCCAAATGCGCAGGCCTAAGGTGGCATTATAGACAGGTAGATTGGGATGCTAATAAAAGGGGTAGGTATACTTTTATTTGTCATTTATACCTCAATAAAGCTAAAAAAAAAAAAGTGGTAGGGGTAAGGAGAGGAGGAAGAGAAGAATTAAATAACAAAAGAAAGAGGTGATATACCACTATTTTGCCTGTATAACGTTATCCATCCAACCAACCAAGCAGTTATTAAAACACTTAAAAGGAACGAGGCACTCTGTAAGGCTTGTTTGTACTTGGACCAAAGGCAAGCTTTTTTTTTTTTTTTTGGATGGTTGCTCAGAAGTGCCATCTGATCTGAGAACAGAAAAATCTAATTAGTACTCACAGAATTCACTCCCACTCTTGGTCTCATCAGTAGTTTTAAGTGCTCAGTGACTCTGAATCTTTTAAACTCTGGGTTATTTGGTCCTCTAGAGAGTCTCTGAGAGTCTCCAATTTAGAGCTTCAAACAGCCTCTCTTGCTACATACAAGCAAAGTACGAAAATGGAATGGCTTGGTGTGAAAAGTTGGGGAAATACACAGGCCACTGGAATGGTGGAGCCGTCCTCCAGGTACAACTTGGAGCTACGTGCTTATCTCTCACTCTTTTGATTCAGATACAGAATTTATATTAAATCAGTACCTTCTCTCAACCCTGTTCAATATAATGCATGATGTTCATCATAATGTATTTATTGCAAAAGGAAGGACACTGCTCTTGTAGAAAAATGATGCTGTATGACAACGTGTACATCACTTGACCCTGTTAAGTGTCAGTTTCCTTTCTATAAAATAGGGATAATAGCTGCCTTGCCTAACTCACAGGGTCACTGAAAGGATCAAATAAGATAGTGTACTTGTAAACTGCTAAACTATTATTACCATATAAGTTGCTCCTTTTAGAAGTTTCGAACTTTTTTCCGACTCACAGTTTAATTGTAAGGTTAGTTAGCACATCCAGATACAAAAAGTTTAATAGGATTTTGGAGAGGACGATAAATAAAGGAAAATGTTGATAAAGATAATAGGTCAGAACATAGGAAGTTAGTCCCAGAATTACAATAAAGTCCTGATGCAAAACCAGGACAGTTAACGTGTTTACTCTTTGCAGACATTGGGCAGTTCCCCCCAGCACACACAAACACGAAGCTGTACTGTGCTACTTTCAGGCGAATCACTGGGGACAACTTGAGTCTGGAGGTGCAAGGGGAGGGACTTCCAACCCTGATGATCAGGCTCTTCCCCCATCCCTTTAGCAAACACTCCTCCTACTCTTTGTGCCTGGCCCAGTTAATGAAAACTATTCCTGGTAAGAAAATGGCTGTCAAAGATTTCTTTTAAGGAGAGTCTTGTAACTCTATGAGACACTAGTAGCATACCTACTTCTTTCCCCACCACGAACTATTCTGAATGGACAGGTTCAGATTCAGAAAAACCAGGTTATGTTTTGTTTCTCTCAAGACTCACAGGCCTCCCCCCACCCCACCAAGCTTTAGCTCTCTCATCTCTAAAATGAAGAATGACAGCGCCTGTCAGCTTCATCCCAGGGCCACAGAGCGGATGAATGAGACAGTGCCTGAAAGGCGCCAGGAGTGGTGTCTGACAAAACACCAAGTCCATCACTATTTATAAAGTATTATGATGAGTCCCGTTATGCCCTCCCGCCTCAAGGAAATCGCCGGATTGGAACTGACACCCGCAGTCACTGAAGAAAGCAACGCTAAATCCGGCCGGGCGTATCCGCACTGAATCTATTTCGGGGTGAGAGGCAGGAAGCAACAAGGCGCCCCGGGAGAAGGGGAGAGGGGAAAGGAGGATGGATGGAGGGTCCATGATGAGCCTACCTGTTGTTCCGGATGCTGACCAGCACGCACAGCACCAGCTCTAAGTAGGTGCGCAGCACTTCCAGCCAACGGGTTGAGAGCTGCAGGGCCTCGACTTCTTCCCCGCCAGTCCCTGTGTCCGCGCCGCCTCCGTCGCCCGGGCCGCCGCCACCGCTCAGGTAATTCTCGGCGGCGAACTCAACACGCAGCTCTCGCACGAACCAGCCGCACTTGCGCATGAGGAATTCGAGCCGAGGCTGCTCCGCGGGGGAGACGCGGAGGCAGATGCGGAGCTGGGGCCAAAGAGCAGGGTAGAAGAGGCATTCGCGCCAGTGCGAGCAGGAAGCTGAGGCCCGCAGCCGGTCGGGCGCGGGCAGGAAAGAGAAGATGTGCACGATCAGCTCGCTGGGCAGCGACGCGGCGCCTGCCGCCTGCCCGCACAGAGCCATCCGGCCCCGGCCCCGGCTGCCAGCCCCCGGCCGCCCCCGCAGTCCACGGAGCAGCCCCAGCCGTCGCAGCTGCTGCAGCCGCAGCCGCTGCCGCCGCCACCGCGCCACCCGGGCGGCCCCCGCTCGGGTTCGAGCTCCCGGCGGTCGGGGATGCGGCACTGACAAGAACAACAACATCAATGACAAGGAAGAAGGGGGCGGAACCGTCGTGGGTCTTGGCGGAACCAAGTACAGCAGAAGTTGCAGAGGGGGGGACGGTCTCTGAGGGGGTGGCTTCTAGATAGCCAGCTTCTGGCCCCTTAAACTGTACTCACGCGAGTCCAAGGCGTACATAATTAGTAACTTCAAAACCCTCGCTGGTAATGTTTAGCGCCCAGGAAGCGGCAGGATTTATCGCAAAGAAACAGCACACCTCCCCGCGCTTGGAGGCGGAGGCAGAGCAGTGGTATAAGCTGAGTTTGACGTCACCGATGGTGGGAGGAGCCCTGCGAGGAGGAGGGCGACTTCCGGAAGAGGGGAGCGCCCGGTTGCCGGTAGGGAAGGGAGACGCGGCACGTGACTTTTGACGCACGCAGGCCGGCGGGGCGGGGCGGGAAGCCCGGTTGGTGCCGGCGCTAGGCGGCTCGTCCCGTCTCCTAGTGGCGGTTGAGTCCCAATAAGAGTGTAAGTCAGTTAATTTGGACGTTCAGGCGGTGACAGTGGCGGAACTCGGGTCAGTGCGAGGGGTCTCGAAGTTTCTCAGTTGCTGGGCCGAGGACTCAGAGCCAAAGTGTCAGCATGGACCGTGTTTCTGGGCGGACCCACCCGCCTAGAGTTAAGAGTTTGTGAAAGAGAGCTACTAAGGAGAGGGAGAGGGCGGACGCGCGGGATAACTCGGACGGGCTGTGTCGGGAGAGGAGAAGCGCGGTGCCGGGCGGCCGAGAACACAGACCGAGACCGCAAGGGGACCTTCTTCACTGGTCGGACCGCGCAAATGACCTCTGCGCACACCTGGTCTGGGGGGAAGGAGTGAGGACAGCGCCACCCTTTGGATTTTGAGGGAGAGAGGGAAGAAAAGGCAAATGAGTTCCATCTCTGGTTGATTTGAGGGAGGCTCTGAATTCCCGGTTCTGAGATTTTAAGGCATTAGTTGAAAAGAAGCTGACGGTTATGGTAGAGGTTTTCTTTAGTTTGGCGCCCGTAATTTGAAGGGTGGATTTTAAAACAGTGTCCCTTAACTTGATCACAACTTGGGAAGTAGTTAACTGGTTGTAAAGGGCGGTGAAGTCAGAAAGGAATAAGTGATTTTATGTAATAATTGAGAATTGCTTTAGTGAGGCTGCCGCTTCAGAGCCTTAACTATGATCTTGGAACAGCCTTGTTCTCTTAGTAAACACCAAGAAGCTGTTCTAGATATTTTTAGCTCTTTGAGGGCCAAACTCACCGTTCATGCTACTTTGATGGCTTTTGGTGCTTTGCACGTACCATGTTGGCCAACGATATCGTGTTGTTACCTGTGAGTTCTCATCAGCTAAGTACCTGTAAGAAAAAAAAGGTATCATTCATGGTAGGTCACTGCTCTGAGCCTCTGTCATCAAGTGTTCTATGTAATTATTATTATATCTTATGAATACTTTAACGAGCACTTATGGAAACAGCAGTGAATTAGGAAGTTGAGACTTGGATTTTAATTTTTTAATTCTTAAATTCACTGAAGTGTTTTGAAGTAAACTGTAGACCTCTAGATATTCCACTAAGTCCTTCTGTATGCATCTCCATAAAAGCATATTTAACTATATAACAAAAATATTATCACTTTAAATAATAACATCTTAATGTTATCTAATATTCTGATATCTAATATTATGTCTTCATATTTATCCATTTATCTCCCGAATAATCTTTACAGCTGTTTTATCCAAACCAGAATCCAGTTGAGGACCACACTTGCTTTTGTTTATGTATTTCAAGTCTCTGTAAACTAGAATAGTCACCCCCAACACATTTTTTTTTTCTCTCTGATTAGCTAAAGAGAGGAGACTTACTATCCTGTAAAATATCTCCCCTTCTATAATTGTTTGACTGTTTTTCTCTTGGTGTTTAGCTTATCTCTCTAGTCCTTGAATTTCTAATAAACCTGGACATTAATGCTAAAGGCTTGATTAAGTTGGTGACATCTTGATCTCTCTCCTAAATTTATGTTTTGTTTTTCTCATTAAAACAAAGTAATCTGTAAGGTGTTATTTGGCTTCCTAAAAAAGTCTAACTTAATGCCCTTAGTAATAATTGATAATTCTTGCCTGAATCATAATTTTATTAGGAGTTGCAAAATGATAGTTTCTAATTCTTTCACTTCATCTGTATTTATTAATTTGCATTCTTCTGTATAGTAGAAGCTTTCTTTTATAAACTGGCAACATTTAGTGACTCCAAAATACAGCTGCTGTTGGAAAGTTAGAAAAAAAATGCTTAGTTCTTTTTCTTTCATTACCAATTTTGAAAGTAATTTTAGGGCCTCAAAGAGTGACAAATGAGTTTTTCTAGCTTTTATTTTTTTTGAATATCACGTACTCATTGATTTCTGGTATAATTTAATTAATTATTTTTAATATTTTATTTATTTACGCAAAGAGAGAGAGACAGTGCCAGCAGGGGGAGGGGCCAAAGGAGAGGGAAGGAGTTTCAAGCAGACTCCATGCTAAGTGCAGACCCGATTGGGGGGCTTGATCTCAAACCTGAGATCAGGACCTGAGCCTACATCAAGAGTCAGAAGTTAAATCTGCTGATCCACCCAGGTGCCCCTAGTTATTTTTGATTCTCACATTTGATGCTTCTAGAGCTCCTCTCAAAGAATTCTGTGTGATTATTATTATAATAAAAAATTCCTGGGGCGCCTGGGTGGCACCGTCGTTGAGCGTCTGCCTTCGGCTCAGGGCGTGATCCCGGCGTTGCAGGATCGAGTCCCACGTCGGGCTCCTCCACTGGGAGCCTGCTTCTTCCTCTCCCACTCCCCTGCTGTGTTCCCACTCTCGCTGGCTGTCTCTCTGTCACATAAAGAAATAAAATCTTAAAAAAAAAATTCCTTGAGCATTTTTATTATTTATTTATTTATTTTTTAAAGATTTTATTTATTTATTTTACAGAGAGACAGCCAGCTAGAAAGGGAACACAAGCAGGGGGAGTGGGAGAGGAAGAAGCAGGCTCCCAGCAGAGCAGGGAGCCCAATGCGGGGCTCAATCCCAGGACTCTGGGATCACAGCATGAGCCGAAGGCACACGCTTAATGACTGAGCCATCCAGGAGCCCCTCCTTGAGCATTTTTAGTAGATGTTACTGTACTGTGTACTGGGTTGGAGAGTGAGGCTAGATTTTGATCTTTTTTGCTTTTGTTATGATCTAGCTAGGTGACATTTAAACAATTTGCTTAACATCTTTGGGCCTCATTTTCTCCGTCCGTACAAATAGAGTTTTGGCAAGGTTCCCTGCAGCTCTGATATTCTCTGACTTAAATGAGAGGACAAAACTTATGTAGACATACTTTACATATCATAAAATTCCTCATTTCAAGTATACAAGTCAGTGATTTTTAGTAATTTTACCAAATGGTGCAGCCATCCCTGTAAATCAGTTTTAGAATATTTTCATCCCTTTAATAAGATACCTTGTGCCAATTTATAGCCAATTCCCACTCTTACTCTTAGACAGCCACTAATGCACTGTTTCTATATATTTGCCTTTTCCGAACATTTCATATTGATAGAATCATATATGATTTGTGTCTTTTACTTAATGTTTTTGAGGTTCATTCATGATGTAGCATGTGTCATTAATCGATTCCTTTTTATTGCTGAATAGTTTTCCATTTTACAGATTTTTTTTTTTTTTTTAATCTACCCATTCACCAGTTGGACGTTTAGTTCCCAGATTTCGGCTGTTACACATAACGTTTCTGTGAACATTCATGTGCAAGTCTTTTGTAGACTTTGTTTTCATTTCTCTTGGGTAGATACCTAGGAAAGTGTGTGGTAGGTTATATGGTACTTCCATGTATAACTTTTTGAGACACTGTCAAACTGTTTTCCAAAGTGATTGTATTATTTTTCTTCCCAGAAGCAATGGTGAGGGTTTCCAGGCTCTGACTTTTTGACGATCTTGAGTTATCCTCTGATTGATTTGAGGTTATTTTTCCTTATTCTTAGCATTTTGCTAGAAACAAACTTCATTTTTCTTGGATACCACTAATACTTAGTTTTTAATTATTAGAAATTGTACCTAAGGGAAATAAAAATATATCAGTCTTCTATAAAAATTAGCTTCTCAGTTTTTTTAAAAATTTATTTACTTTCATGTTAAATGATGAATGGTAGTAATACTATTATTAATGAAAATAAGCTGAGACATGAATTAATAAGATATGATTCTTGCCTCGTTACCGTAATAAAACAGTAAATTCCAATGATGGGATACAGTTTGTTTATTTTCTTAAGCCAACATCTTTAACATTAATCAAATATTTATTGAGTATGTATATTCTTAGCATGTTAATTTAACAAGTTAGATTACTTCTCTTGACATTTATGTACACTAAAGTAGAAACTTTTTGATAAACCAACAAAATTGGCTTCTAAACAGCAGAATGAAATTGCATTTTGTGAAGTTATAATGTCTGAACTAGGATTCAGTGTGGGAGGAAGTACTGACGTTATAAAGCTCATAAATACTCAGTAGTACTAAGCTCCTGGTTCCAAAAGTGGCATATTGTCACTATAGCAACTACCCATACTTATTTGGATCTGAAACCCAGGCAACGAATGGTGGATAAGACTATAACATCAAGATAGATATATGCCCTGGTGGGTTGATATGGTCTGATCTGTTGTTGGTCAAGTGATTATTCCATTTTTCTTACTATGTTTATTATGATTGATTCAAGTTTTATGAAGTTATCTTAATTTGTATTAATGTGCTTTTTTGGAGAGAAATTAAACATTTAGTATTCTTACATTCTTCCTTTTCTACCATGCCATGCTTAGTGCCTTTTCTTGTTTAGGTTATTAGGATATTAAATATATTTGTCCTGTAGCCTTTTATCCATTATTGTTTGGCAAGTTGTCAAACAGTAGTTATAAAAATATAACTTTTATTGTGCTTAATCATTTGCAATATTATAACAGAAAAAACCCCGTGACAGATTTTATTTTAGCTACATCGTGAAAAGATGCTCAAGATTACCAATAAATGTGCAAATTGCCTATGCAAACATCTTCTGAAAAAATGTTTTTTTCTGAACAAGATTTGGGTTTCAGATACTGTTGGCAAATAGAGATGACATAACTTCCTTCCAATTTTCTCTTAGCATGCATCCATAAATTTACTTGGAGGCACAGGAGCCTCCTGGGAAAATAGAATTGGGAACCTGATTCCTTTCCATCCTTGTCTGATGGATTGGAATGGTTCCTAGTGAGGTCATATTACAGGAAAAAGAAATGAAGGATTAAAGGGAATTTATCTTTAGGGTAGGGAAAGTCTGCCCTGGTGAGCTGGCTTCAGGACAAAGGATCAATTTTTTTTTTTCCCTAGGTGCACCATGTTGCCGATATCAGAACTGATTCTAACTGAGCCACTCACAGGTTTGTTGAGCAAGTTTGTGAATTGGAAGATCTATATCAACAAAGCAGGAATTGATAGATCATATTCTTTTTTTAAATTAATTTTTGTTATGTTATGTTAGTCACCATACAGTACATCCTTAGTTTTTGATGTAGTGTTCCATGATTCATTATTTGTGTATAATACCCAGTGCTCCATGCAATATGTGCCCTCCTTGATACCCATCACTGGCCTATCCCAATCCCCCACCTCCCTCCCCTCTGAAGCCCTCTGTTTGTTTCCCAGAGTTCATAGGATAGATAATATTCTAAAAGAGACAGAGGCAGTGAGAGAATTGGGTCCTGAGCAATGTGATAGTGAGTGCAGAGGACTGTACCAGAGGATGCTTCCCCCCCCACTGGGAAAGTTGAAAGTTTCTAGATTTTCAGAAGACACTAAAATATTAATTTTTTTAAAAGATAAAATGTCCTGATTGCTAGCTCATTCACGTTAGAAATATTCTGTGGGCTAAATAAAACCGTGTTACCTTAGGATACCAGGTTACAACTTCTTTACCTAAGAGCTCTCCTAACATGTGGGCTGGAGCCACTTTGTGTTCTAATAACAGGCCTGCTGGCTCATTCCTGTGCTTTAAATCCACTTCCATAGCTGGGTTTTTTTTTTTTTTTTTTTTTTTTTATTCATACCTTTTAGAATTTAAAGGAAAAAAAAGGGAAAAAATAGGTTAATTGTATGTATTTTATAGCATTATTGATTTCTTGCCTTTATTCAAGAGGATGGGTGTTTTCAGAGGTACCTTTGTTGCTAAAAATATGTTAAAAATTAAGTATTGTTGTTTTTGATGCAGTTGATTCAACCAATAGAGATCTTTGACTTCTCTTTAAAATCAGTAACTGGCTGATTTTAATTATTTTAGTTGGAGTTGTACAGCTTACATTGTAGTATCCCACAATGGGGTACATAGGACTATTACTCAAGGAGCACTCTAATCATTTTAATTGGGTTACTTTGGTTGCTTAAGTAGCTTAAGTAATCGGGGAACTTTTTTCTTTCTTTCTTTTTCTTCTTTCTTTCTTTTTCTTTTTTTTCTTTTTCTTTTTCTTTTTCTTTTTCTTTTTCTTTTTCTTTTTCTTTTTCTTTTTCTTTTTCTTTTTCTTAATGGGCACTATAGGGAGTTAGAGGACATTCATAAACACATATCAGAGCATACCTGAGCCTCCCAGGGACTAGAATGGGGAAATAAAAACAGGAACTAAGCTTACTCTCTTCATCTCTGAGTTGGATGGTCTCTCTCATTTTTTTCAGTAGGCTTCCTTTGCTTTTTCATTTGCCGAGGGCCTCAAACTCCTGGCCCTTACTGGTCTACAAGGTCTTCTCTTTCAAGTATCCACTTTCATTTGCAAATTTGTCCTTTGTCTCCACCTGAAATTCTTGAGAGACTCTGACTGGGTTATCTTTGGGAGATAGGATACTAAAAAGTTCGTGGCATTCCTATTGATTAAAGCGAAGTGTTCCTGTTGTTAACCTTAAAAATAAAACTGCCAGTTATTTTACCAGCAAACAATAGGTTTATTCAAGAATAGCAGAGAATTGCAATCTAGGACAAGCAAATTATGGCAAAACTGTATTGCAGGACCTGAAAAAGGAGAGGAACACTCTCTGTAGAGGAAAGGGGAAGTTGGGAAGGCTGTTATAAATAAAAAGTCCATTGTAATCAACTGGGAGTTTGAAATATAGTGACTTTTCATTGGCTGAGCTGTGACAGTTTCTCATTGGTTGGGCTGTTGCCAATGGAGGAGGAAAGGCTTTTTTCCCCTTGCTGGGGCAATGAGGTGATATCCACCTGCAAGGTCCATCTCTTTCTGTTGAATTTGCAATTGATGATGAGTGGTAGGGCATGAGAAGTCCTCCAGGGAACCTCTGACTCTGTTTTAGTGAGGTTTCCATTAATTAATGCCCACACTGCCCTAGTCCAGTTAGCTGAATTTAGGAGGATGGAGTGTGCTGATGCTTTCTGTGGATGGATGTGGGTATTAAGGTTGAGGAGGGGAAGCTTTCTTCAGAACAGGGTGTGGGCCAGCAATCACTCTGAAATCTGTCTAGTACAGTGGGTAACATGGTTCGGTGACTTTATCTCGAGATGCCATGAACTCTGTATTGAACAAAAATGGCCTCTGTCGATAACTGATCTTTTAGATAGTTATTGACTGGTCTTCAAATAGTTTTCTTACTCCTGGAATACCCACCAGACTTTTCCAGGTCATACTAGTTGAAGACTACTCGTGAAGACTTTGTCATGAAGATCTGTATACTTCATTTTCAATTACTGCAATATTCTCATTGCAGAATTTAATATTTAATGCTTTGGGAAAATCTCTTAAGCCTATTAGGAGCTGAAAAGGAGAAATGAAGTGAATATTTTCATACAATAACATTAATTGGAGTCTTAGTTTGCTCGAGGGCAAAGGGGTTTCACTTGATAGGCCAACTGTAATCAGTTTTAGAGGCTGAGGAGTACTGTGTTAAGGATTTTGGATTTTGAGATTGTTCTCTTGTTCTACTGGGAAGAGTGCCACGTTTGATTGTGACGTCTGCCATGGTTGGAATTCTTGACCTGAATGACCTATATTTTCTGTCCCTAGTCTGAGTTAATTATTGTCTAAATGATATAGTATATTAGTGCTTGTTTTCTACTTTCCTTTTGTTATATGTATAATACATTCTTCAGTGGATTCTATTTGTGCCAATTCCTTATATTGTGAGTAGTAAGTATTAAATTTTATAAGTAACGTTTTTCAAATTAAGAATTTTTAAAAACCACAATGATAGCAAATTTCTTTCTTTCTTTTTTTTTTCAAAGATTTTATTTATTCATTCGACAGAGAGAGAGACAGCCAGCGAAAGAGGGAACACAAGCAGGGGGAGTGGGAGAGGAAGAAGCAGTCTCCCAGTGGAAGAGCCTGACATGGGGCTCTATCTCACAACGCCAGGATCACGCCCTGAGCCAAAGGCAGACGCTTAACGACTGAGCCACCCAGGCGCCCCCAAATAAATTTCTAAATATAAACATTTGTCAGCTCTTAACTGGATTCGTTAGGAATACGAACTACTTCTTCAGTTATATTGAATATTAAAGGGGGAGCAGTGGGGTGAGGGGAACTCATACTTTGATACCACAAGGACAATATAGTACGTTTTCCATTCTCTTGAAGGATAGTTTCTTCTGTGGTATTTACTTTATATACAGGATGATTTTAACATATCTAAAATCTAGCCTTCAGGCAAGAAGTTTGTAGTAGAAAATTCATATATATTTTTTTTTCTTAACTGAAGTAATATGGTAACAACAACAACAAAATACTTTTGATGAAAAACAACAGTTTCTCATCCCTTGCCTGCCGCTGTCAGGCCTACTCTCAGAAACAAACATTTAAAACTATTTGGGTGTTTTGTTTTTTAGGTAACTTTAAGTTACATGCTTTTCCTGTACTCCTTGATTGATTAAACATCACCTGTCTACTTCCTTTTATAAAACTTGAAGACTTAGTTCAATTAATTACTCCCCCATCTCTCCCAGTCTTCCTACTAATATTTGATAGTTAATTATGAGTTTAGTTTTTCTCTTGATTCTTAGATTAATCAGCTTTTGCTGCACAGCTTCACAGTCTTGTGCACAGGAGGGTAGATTATGGCAGGTTAGATAACTGTTCAGCAGTTACTCACTTCTCTCTCATCCACTGTCATGGGAAGAGTATAATTTCCCCCATACCCCCATTAGTGATTTTGGGCTTGGTCTTAACAACTAACTTGTTTTGGCTAAGAGAATGTGGGAAGTGACAGTGCACCAGTGTTGAGTGTAGGCCTTAAGAGACGTTAAGAGTTTCTAATTTGCCACCCAGGGAGTTTCCAACCTTTGTATAATAAAACATGTTCCAGTCATCTTTTGGCCACCATTGACACCCAAATGGAGAGACATGGAGAAGATGTCAACTTGACCAACAACGTGAAACAGAGCTGCTTCAATTCACCTAAAGAATTTATTCCTAAGTGAGAAATATATGCTTATTTTATGTATTCTACTGAGATTTTGTGCATGCTTGTTTTGCATAAAAAAACCGATTAATATAAAAATGGGTACCTAGAAGTAGGGTGTTGCTGTAACAAATTTAAAATATGCATCATTTGTTTTGGGACTGGGTGCTGGTCAACAAGAAAACTATTATAGAAGGCTGGAAAAAATGTTAAACTGAATTATGTAGTAGCAAAGGATTTGATAAAACTGTTGTCTGTAGTTACATAGAAGATAGCAGATGTAACTAATGAAATTAGTATTGGGCAAGGAAATTTCAAGGCAGAATGTTGAAAGCATGAGCTAGTTGCCCGAACAATTCAGTCTACCACGTCTGACCTCTTTGTCCTAATTATTCATGTCACTCCCATTCCAATTGCCTAGTTTGTCATCTTAATATGTATGTATGGTGGAACGTGCCAGATGGCAGTCTTTCCTTTAGTGTAGGTGGACAGAAAGCTGTCAGGCTGCTGGTCTTCCAAATGCCACAAAGAGGAACGCCTGACTCTGAGTCACTAAAACTGTAGTGTAAAGTTAGTTTTTATGGTGATTTCTCCTCCCTCCCATTTTTTCCTTTTAAGAGAAGGGTTCTAATTAACAAGGCTGCTAGTTGCTGAAACAAATAAACCTGAAAATTTCCATGTTTTAATAAAATAGTTTTTCATTTGTTTAATGGTCCAGTAGGGGCCTTCCTTTCAGCAGGCATCTTTTCTCTGCCTGCTGAGAATTCCTTCCGTCTTGAAGTTCTGCCATCCTTAAAATGTCTTGTGATTCTTGGTCTCCTCCTAGTGGAAGGGGGGAAAGAATGGAGAAGGCACTTGATTGCCTTGGTAAGGAAATGACATTATTTCTCCTTATATTCCATTGGCGTAAATTAGTCACATGTGCCTGCCTGCATGTAGGAGGGTCTGAGAGATGCTGTTTTTGGCTAAGCAGTTACTTCTTAGGGACAACTTTGTACTGTAGGAGGAGGTGTATGAATTTTGGTTAACAGATGGCCATCTTTGCTGCAAAGGAGAATTACACTCTAATGTTTTTGGCTGGGGGTAAATATTAGGCTTCTTGTATGCTTTGTGGGTGGAGGTGGAAGAGGAGGGTAGGTGGTATATTTGATTGGTACAGTTTTTCTATATTGAGATCTTCAATTAATCTCTGTTTTTCGCCATTTTTCTCACCCCTTTCCTAATACTTCTTAGGGAACAAGGTATCTCTGAGCTTGGAATCTCACTGGGCTTCCAGTGAGCAGGTCAGCTATCACCCCTGTTGCAACTTTCTCCTAGTATGTTGTGTTCTGTTTAAGTTGTCAGTATACTCCTGTCTACTTTTTGTCCCTTAGAAATTTGTTGAAATCTCTTGCTGGCCAATGACCAACTCTTCCCAAGCTAAGTTCTCTTTACTCTTACACAGGCTTAAGTATCTGTACATTGTTTTTTCTTTTAATCTTCAGGAGTCAGGTGAAGTAAAGATAGAATATCCAATTAGTACTTCCAATAGAATTTTAATAATTTTTTAATACATGCTGCTTAAGGAAGATGCATTTACTATACGCCATGGGCTGAGCACTTCTCTAGGTCCTGTAGGATATGTAAAAAAGTATAATGTATGATCCCTGCAAGTGAAGAATTTCTACCTGCTCTACTCCACCTTTGATACCACTACTGGCTTACCTTTCTAGAACACTAATTCTTTGGGTACTTCTTGAGAAACTTTGATGCATTGCTTGTTTTTCCCTATGTAAACTCTGCCTGGCTTTCAGTTCGCTGCCTATCAATGCCTAACTTTCTAGTGAGAGCTGTTCAGTTTATTGTGTTATCAACATACAGTGTTGATTCTCACTTCTGTGCCTTTGTACATGTAATCTCCACTCTCCGGAGTTACCAACTTTAATATCTGAGTCCTAATTAAATACAGATGCTGATTTAAGATTTCACTTTTTTTAAGTGTACTGTCTTCACTACTCTAGACTTAGTGATCTTTTTCCTTTGAACAGAAACAAAGCTAATTTATGTGTATTATTTATCATTGTTTCACACTTGTTCTTTCCCACAAAATAGAGGAAAACTTATGGTTTTGGAGAAAAAGCCTGTGGTATGTACCTCTTTGATTACCCTCCAGTATCTAGCATAGTGAAGAGTTTATGCTAAGTCTATAATAAAAATTCATTGACTGAAGCCCTGAGTTGTTTAAATCAGTGCTACTCGAAGTGCAGACTGAGAGTAATGCTGGTGCACTAACTGTTACCACTGTGCTGGAATGTAAGTATGGAAGTTGAGCATTAGCTTTAGAAACTTTTATGGAAATTTGACAGTGGGAGTGTTGGTGACTCAGTTGGTTAAGTGACTCTTGATTTCTCCTCAGGTCATGATCTTAGGTCCTGGGATTGAGCCCTGCATCTGGTTCCACACTCAGCGTGGAGTCTGCTTTAGGTTCCTTCTCTTTCTTTCCCTCCCTCCGCCCATCCTTCCACTTGTGTGTATGCATACTCTATCTTGCTAAATAAATAAAATCTTCAAAAAAAGAAATTTGACAGTAATTTTTTGTCTGTTGAATTTATAATAAAAAATGTTACTTCTATTTCACATGTTTAAAAAATTCATGGTAATTTCATTTTATGAAAATACCAGTCCAAAATGGATTAGAAAATTTTAAAAAATGTCTTATCACTACAGATAGTTCAGGAAGCACTAATTTAGACTACAAAGGATATGAGAATTTAGAAATGAAGAGATCAGTGTAATTTGGACTGGTAGAAGATTTCGTGAAGAACATGAGATCTCTTCTTGAAGGGTGAATAGGATTTGGATGGTTGTGAAGCACTGTATCACTTCCAGGTTTTGGACTACAAACGGAGATGTGCTAATACGTTTTGTACCACCGAGGAGGTACCAGAGAGAAGAGCCCTGGCAGAGTTAAAAATCAAGTGCACAGAGAGCTGAAGAGATACTAGATAACATGAACATTTCTTCTTTATTTGGTGACTGCTTGAGCTGTTGATGTCTGTTGCTGATTTCTCATGGCACTAGTAGCAGTGAGTACATTTAAAATTTTGCCTCTTTGAAACATTTTTAAATTCAGCCTTTAAGAACTTAGATGGTGGGCTTATTGGTATGTCGTTGCTAAATTTATTCTAGCTTTAATATGACGCTAAGTAGGCAAAATAAACTAAGGAAGAGTAATTCATAAAAATTATTTTGAATTAAAAAAAACCTGTTTTTTGGGTGCCTGGGTGGCACATTCAGTGGAGCATGCAACTTTTGATCTTGAGGTCTTCAGTTCAAGCCCCACAGCGTATGTAGAGGTTACTTAAAAAAGGAAAAAAAGTAAAAATGCTGGAAAAAACCCCTGTTTTCATCTTGTTCTCTATTTTCCTTTATCAGTTTCATCTTGGATCAAAGCTTTTTCTCCTCATTGCTGAATTATAGTTATGAATTCAGAGACGTAGGATTGAAAAAATATTGATATAACGACATTCTCCTGGAGAATTAACATTTAACTTATAGCACAAAATATGAGCTGAACTAGTAATTATTATTTTTTTTTAAAAGATTTTATTTATTTATTTGACAGAGATAGAGACAGCCAGCGAGAGAGGGAACACAAGCAGGGGGAGTGGGAGAGGAAGAAGCAGGCTCACAGCAGAGGAGCCTGATGTGGGGCTCGATCCCGTAACGCCGGAATCACGCCCTGAGCCGAAGGCAGATGCTTAACCGCTGTGCCACCCAGGCACCCCTGAACTAGTTATTTTTTTAATTGTAGAAAAATATAAAATTTACCATTTTAGTAGGTGTACAGTTTAGTGGCAGTAAGTATATTCACATTGTACAACTGTCACCACCGCCCATCTCTAGAACTTTTTCATTTTTCCAAACTGAAACTCTGTGACCATTAAACAGTGGCTTGCCATTGCCCTTCTCTCCCCTTAACTAGTTATTTGAAATTTACCTATTTCTACGTTTTGTTACTTATCCTGTTTGCAGTATAAATGAATATATATCGAGTACTTCTTATATATAGAACTGGGACAGATGCAGAGTAAGGTTGAATTACATTATAAAGCTGAGCAATTTGCCATGATATTAAGTAGTTTCCTAGGTGACAGTCTTGTATCATATTCTTTATCTTACATCCACACTCCATTACATTTGTAAAAGTACAGCTTTTTTTTTGTTTTTTTTTTTGTTTTGTTTGTTTGGTTTTTTTTGCTTGTTTGTTTCAAAGGTTACCAGGAAAATGTCTCATTGCACCAGTCTGACAATTATAAGACAAGATTGAACTGAAATATTGCTTTGATGTCCATCTTAGATTTTAGGTACCTAACGAACATATTTGCAAAATTATTAAATATGAAAATAGATGGTAATTGTTATTTTTTAAAAGCCAGGATAACTTTTTATAGCTGTGGCTAATACACACACACACACACACACACACACACACACACACAGTGAGGTGTCCTGGTTTTATTTCTTCCTCTCAAGTTTCTCTCTGTCATGTTCATTTGTACCTCTTCCTCCCACTGCCTATAAGTTTGCCTGTTTCCCATGGCTTTTGCCTTTAGTCTTTTGCTTAGAAATCTTACCTTTTTCAGTTCAGTTATCTCTCTCTGGGAAAATAACTTTTAAGTCTATGTTTCTTAACCCTGAGTCACAGCCCTGAATCTAGAACGGTGTTCTGAAATTTTCTCTTGTATGGTCTGCTATTACCTCAAACGAAATGTGTCTAATGTTGGACTTTTCATTTTTCCATCCACTTTAAACCTACTCCTCTTTTTTCTCTTTTCCTTTCCTTTCCTTTCCTTTCTTTCCCTCTCCCTTCCTTCCCCCTACCCCTTCCCTCCTTTCTTTCCTTTCCTTTCCTTTCCTTTCCTTTCCTTTCCTTTCCTTTCCTTTCCTTTCCTTTCCTTTCCTTTCCTTTCTTCTTTCTAAATGGCACCTCTATTCTTTTTATTATCTAAATTTGACACTTAGTGGTCATGTCTTTCCCTATTTAACTTGTCACCAAATCCTACTATTTCTGTTCTGTTTTTATGATCATTATCACATCTGACCCTTCCCATTGTTACTGCACTTCACCCAGTATAGTGGCCTGATCACCTGATGCCCATGTTAGTGCAGTAGTCTCCTAGCAATAGAATTTTCTCTTGACTTTTTATACCACTTTCTCTGTAACTTACACATGAAAGTTGTGAACAGCTATTTTGGATTATAGTTAATTGTGTCTCTTTCTCATCGTCTCTTTCATCTTTGAATCCTGCAAAAGACTTGCATCATGGTTGGTAGTCAACAAATGTTTTTGAAAGTATGGTATTCTATCTATAACTTCTTCTCCTTCTAATGTATTTTATACAGTATTGTTGTGTTCTTCCATTCATTTAACAAACATTTATTGAATGCTTATTATGTGTCAGGGACTCTTTTAGGTACTAAGGATATAGTAATCAACAAACAAAACAAACAGATATGTATGACTCCTGATCTAGTAAGGATAGAGGAATGACAAGCAAAATACGTAGTGTGTTAAATGGTGATAAGTGCAAAGGATAAAAAAAAAAATTGATGGAGTATGAAGGGAGTATCAAGGGTGAAAGGTTGACATTTTGGATAAAGTGGTCAGGAAGACCCTTCTGTAAAGGTGGCATTTGAATAAAGAGTCAAGTTGGGAAGGAATATCTGGGGGAGGAGTGTTCCAGGGAAACGGAACAGCAGGTGCAAAGGACCTCAAGGTGCCGGTGTGCCTGGCATGTGTGAATACTGGGGATGAGCAGAGTGAGCTGGAAGATTAGTAGTAGGAATCAAGGGGAGAGATTTGAGTGGGAGGACACAGATTGTAGGTCACAATTAGTGTGGTTTTACTCTGAATGAAACATACAAGTGAAATGATCTGACTCACATGTTAACAGAATCGCTGTGGTACCCATATTGAGGAGCAAGGGGAAGTAGGGAGATCAGTTAGGATCTTTGACATCAATCCCAGTCAGAGATAATGGTGGCTCAGACCTCAGGGATAGCGTAGTAGTGAGAGGTATTCTGGTTTGGGAATATTTGAAGTAGAGCCAATAGAATTTTCTGATGGATTGAATGTGAGGTATGAAAGGAAAAGAAGAGTCAAAGATCATTTGAAGGTCTTTGGCCTGAGCCGCTAAAGGAAGGAATTGCCATTAATTGTGAATGTAGGTGCCTCTGAGAGGAGCAGGTTTGGCAGGGGATTTTCAGGAGTTAAGCTTGACGTGTGCTAAGTTTGTGATGCCTGCTTGACATGCTGAGCAAGACCATCTAGGTTCATGTGGGTATACTAGACCAAGTTCAGGAGGGAGGTCGGGAAGTTATCTACATGGAGATAATATTTAAGATTACGAGACCATTTGAGTCATCTAGAGAGTTAAGTGTAGAAAGAAAGATTAAACTTTTTGAAATACCTTACTCCTTCATATCTCTGCTTGTTGCATGTGCCCAAAGGCTGCAGGTTCTCCATGGCCTTTCACATTGTAGTTTCATATAAATCTTTTCTTTCAGTCAAACTGAAGTACTTATGCTGCCTAAGCTCTCCTTTTGCATTGTTGCTTTCCTATTTTTGCTCATTGTATTCCTTTTACTTAGAATGCTTTGACTTCTCTTTACTTATTTTGCAAAATTTTCTTTTATTCCATTCCCTTTATCTTGTCTGTGTTGTATAGTTCGTCATATTTTTGTATGTTTCCTTTTTTCCTAGTGAGCTAATGAGATGTATCACAGGGGCCATGATTTTCAATGTTTTCTACGGGGATTAGAACCTCAGTTCTACTCCTCAGAGGCAATCTGTGGAGAAACAGTTTTTCCAAACACTAGAAACTTGGAGGAAGCAAGGATGTTTGGGAACATCTGGATATTGATTCTATTTTCTCCTCTTAGAAAAAGTTGCGGCCTTACTGGCACTGGGTTTGGCTCGAGAACCAGCAGGAACCCAGATGTTTGTAATTTCTTCCCATTAAAGGGTATGGCTTGTTAGGGGTGGTACTTCCCAAAATGGTGATGTAAGCCCTGAGCATGAAAGAGAAGTAGAACCATAGCAATTCGGCTTGTCAAATACTGCTAGACCCTACCTTGCCCTCTTGCTGGCAGTGCAGGACTCTAGAGGCCAGTGGAAGCAGTGCTGAGATATTCCACATCTGTTCTTGCTCTGAGTGTCAGTCTCACTGCTGACAGTGAGATATTTTGGATACTTGGCTAAGTAAACCAGGAACTAAATAAATGTAAACTTGTTTGAATGTATATGTTCGTTCATGTGTTGTGTTCTTTCCTCTGATTCATATCTGATACCTAACCTTTATTTAGGGCTTACTTACATGGGCTAGTCACAGTTCTAATGTTCTACAAGTATTAACTCTTTTAATCATAATATCCAAATAAAGTAGCCATTTTCAGATAAGGAAATTGAGAAGAGTGAGTAACCTTCAGTAATGCTATTAATCCTAAGTAGAGGAGTTGGGTTTTAGATCCCAGGAAGTTTTGATCCAGAGCTTATACTTTTTTTTTTAAGATTTTTTTTTTTTTTAAGATTTTATTTATTTATTTGACAGAGATAGAGACAGCCAGCGAGAGAGGGAACAAGCAGGGGGAGTGGGAGAGGAAGAAGCAGGCTCATTAGCAGAGGAGCCTGATGTGGGGCTCGATCCCACAAGGCCGGGATCACGCCCTGAGCCGAAGGCAGATGCTTAACCGCTGTGCCACCCAGGCGCCCCTTTTTTTAAAGATTTTATTTATTTTTCTATTTATTAGAGAGAGAGGGCGTGTGCAGACGAGTGAGCACAAGCAAGGGCAGAGGGGGAGAGAGAGCAGACTGCCCCGTGAACAGGTGACCCGATGCGGGTCGATCCCTGGACCCTGGGATCATGACCTGAGCCAAAGGCAGGTGTTTAAGCACCTGAGCCACCCAGGCACCAGCAGAGCTTATACTTTTATTATTATTTTTATTTTTTACTGAAAAAAATTTTTTAGAAGATTTTATTTGTCAGGGAGAGCGAGACAGTGAGTGAGCTCAGGGGGGAGCAGCAGGCAGAGGGAGAAGCAGGCTCCAAGGTGGGGCTCTACAGGACCCTGGGATCATGACCTGAGCTGAAGGCAGACACTTAACTGACTGAGCCACCCAGGCATCCTGAGCTTACACTTTTAAATGCTGTACTATACTAGTCTATCTGAAATGCTGCAAGCAGATTTTAATTATTTTTGTCCTCTAATGGATGTCTCTATAATTTAAATTAGTATACTTATATCACTGTTTCTTGATTCATCATCTAAGACAATAACTATTGATGACCTGCCATTAAAGATGAGATTTAGTTCGTTTATGGTACTCTTGAGCTACTTCAGATTTTATATATTTATATATTATTGATGTTATTTCCTCTATCTTTGCAATTCCAGTATACCTAAACCTCTGTTTCATATTCCTTTAACTTTTAGCAGTATCTCTCTCTTTTTTTTTTAAGATTTTATTTATTTATTCAACAGAGATAGAGACAGCCAGTGAGAGAGGGAACACAAGCAGGGGGAGTGGGAGAGGAAGAAGCAGGCTCATAGCAGAGGAGCCTGATGTGGGGCTCGATCCCACAACGCCAGGATCACGCCCTGAGCCGAAGGCAGACACTTAACCGCTGTGCCACCCAGGCGCCCCTTAGCAGTATCTCTTATTTCTCATTTTATAAGTGAGAATATTATCACTTATACCCTTTATTTCAACTCTCTTACCTCCTTTCTGCCTTTTAACTTCTGTCAGATATCTGTATACTTTAAAATTATCAGTTGATAATAGTTATATTCTATTTAAAGAAGGCAATATAACATTGTGGATTTCACAAGATGATTATAATGCTTAAATAGTTTAATATATGTAAAGCATTTAAAACAGGACTTGGTACATGATAAGTAATATATGAATAATTTCTATTAGTGTTATAATTTTTCTGTAATCATAGTTAACTTTCCATGCTTTCAATTTATTCAAAAAGTTGAAACCAGTAAACATTTAACTATTTAACTTATTATGATTATATAATATAGAACCAAATAGTACATATTGTGATTATATTTCTTTGTGTATGTCCAGAGTCATCACCCTAAGGATAATGCTTCTGGGATCAAGGCAAAATGGATTATTTTTTCTTCTACTACATAAATTTCTCAAAATTATGTAATATTTTAATTTTCTTTATAGTTGAACCTTGACTTTATGTATTGTTTTTCCTTTTAGAGTTATGACTTAACTGTTTTTTTCTTCTGATTAACAAAAGAATAAGATACTTTCATTTTGAAAATTATCTGCCTTTTCTGTCATACTGGGTTATTAAAATCTACATTCTTCTTGGCGACAGTTCCTTAAGAGCCTTTTGTCTTTCTGATCCACTTCGGATCTGTTACTCTCTAGTTTGACTGCTATATATTTGTCATTTTGGATTTTCTTTTTTTCCTTTTCTGTGATCCTGGGTAGATCTTCTATTTCTTAGATCCAGTGTTTTTGTATTCACTTCATTTTACTGAATAACATTTTCAGTATCTTCAGAACATAGCCTGATAACAAATTTTGTGGTTCTTAAGTGTCTGAAAATGTTTTTGTTTGTTTCTTATATTTGATGGACCTGTGGATATAGAATTTTAAGTTCAAAACATTTTTCCTTCAGAACTTTGAAGACATGCCATATTGTCTTCTAGAATTTTGTGCTGTTTCTGAGAAGCTTGATGCCTGCTTATTTCTTGCCTTTCTGGGAGGTTTTAAGATATTTTCCTTGTACAACTCATGCTCAGAAATCTAAAGAATATGTCTAGATATTGACCTTATTTTTTTCATATGCCTGTTAGCCATTTATATGTCTTCTTTGGAGAAATGTCTGTTCATGTCTTCTGCCCATTTCTTGACTGAATTTTTTGTTTTTTGGGGTTGAGTTTGATATGTTCTTTATAGATTTTGGAAATTAGCCCTTTATCTGATATGTCATTTGCAAGTATTTTCTCCCATTCTGTAGTTTGCCTTTTAGTTTTGTTGATTGTTTCCTTTGGTGTGCAAAAGCTTTTTATCTTGATGAAGTCCCAGTAGTTCACTTTTGCTTTTGTTTCCCTTGCTTCTGGAGATGTGTCTAGTAAGAAGCTGCTGTGGCCAAGGTCAAAGAGATTGCTGCCTGTGTTCTCCTCTAGGTTTTGTTGGTTTCCTGTCTCACATTGATTATTTCCTCTATATTTTCTTGGTTTTCTTTCTCTGGAACTTCTCATAGTCTGATGTTGAACCTCTTAGATTTATTCTCCATTTCTTGTATCATTTGTTCTCCTTTGTTTTTCTCTTTTTTTAGCTCTGTGTTCTCGGAAATGTCCTTGTCTTTATTTTTCGTCCTTCTTTTGAAAAATGTTTTCAGCAGTCATATTTATTTTCAAAGAACTCTGTTCCTTTAGTGTTCTTTGTTTCTATTGGCATCCTGTTCATAGTATATAGATACATTATCTTAAAATTCTGTAAAGATACTAGTTAGAATTCTTCTTCTTCTTTTTTTTTTTTTTTTTTTTTTTTTTTTTTTACATTGTCTCCTCCCTGAATATTCTTTGGCACTAACAATCTTCGGGAATGATCTCTGAAATTAGTTTATTTTTCTTATTTTCTTTTTCTTTCTTTTCTTTTCTTTTCTTTTTTCTTTTCTCTTCTTTTCTTCCTTCCTTCCTTCCTTTCTTTCTTTTGTTTCTTTCTTTTCTTTTCTTTCTTTCTCTTCCCTGCTCCCAGTTTTCTTCAAATGTTTGGAAATTCTTTAAACTTGTTTTTAAGAATAGAGGATACGTTGATGATTACTGGAAGTTGACATGAGTTTTCTGTTATTAAATAAATAGATATACTTCTGATAGGTTTCTTTTCTGAGTGGAAGCCTGACTGAGATCTCTGTCTCTGTGAGTGAATTATATCAACTGGAAAGCTTTACTCTAGAATGTATAGGCAGAAGCCTGGCTGCTCTCTGGTATTCCTTCATTGCTGTTTGACTTTAGTCTGGTTATTATTACTCAGTCAATCACTAAATCTAGCTAGCTGGACAGTATAAATCTCTGAAAAGTTTAGATAGATTTTTTGGGAGTCTTTTGTTGTATAGGAAACTTCCTAAGCTTTAACAAAGTTAGTGGCTTAAAACAGCAACCATTTACTTAGCTCACCATCTTGTGGATCGGGAGATTAGGCTGGGATCAACTGGATGGTTTTGGTGTCAGTTTGGCTCCCTGATGCATTTGTGTTCAGCTGTATAACTAGATAGCTGTGTTTATGAGGGTGATGAGCTCTTGGCTGAGGCATTGGGGGCAGTTGGGCCTTGTGTCTCTCTCATCCTGCAGCAGGCTAACCTAGACTGATTTACATGACAGTTTCAGGGATCTAAGCAAGGGAGCAGAATTGCAAGGAATTTTGAAGTACAGACTTAAAACTGGCTTAGAACTTACAGTGTCACTTCTGTTGGATTCTTGGCAAAACAAGTGAAAAAGCCAGCTCAGATTCAGGGAATAAGGGAATAGACTATACCTTTTGATGGGAAGAGCTATGAAGTCATATTGCAAAGGGTCTTAATTCAAAGAGAGGTAGAGAATTATGTTCAGCCATACTTTCTAGGTAATTGATATATTACACTATATATTTAAATTTTTTTTTTACTTTTGAAAATAAAGTTTTACAGTTTGTGTGTGTGTGTGTGTGTGTGTGTGTGTGTGTGTGTATGTATGTATGTATGTATCTATATAAAGTGTATACAGTTGACCCTTGAACAATGTGGGGGTTAGAGGTGCTGACCCTGAACAGTTGAAAATCTGCATATAACTTTTGACTCTCCCAAAACTTTACTAATAGCCTACTGTTGACTGGAAGCCTTACTGGTAACATAAACAGTTGATTAACACATATTTTGTATATTATATGTATTATATACTATATTATGACACAGTAAGGTAGAGGAAAGAAAATGTTATTAAGAAAATCATAAGGGAAGGAAAATACATTCATATTACTGTACTGTAAAAAAAAAAAACAGAATGTAGGTGGAACTCGTGAAGTTCAAACCATGTTGTTTAAAGGTCAACTGTCTGTCTGAGAGCTCCATCACCTTCATTCCCTGTATGTTGTGCAAAGCCAAGTCCTGTCAGTTTTACTTTCTAAGTACTCTGCAGTTCATCCTTTTTTTTCCCCTGCTGCTACCACATTAGCATAATAATCTGGACATATATATATATGGTGGGATGGCCAGATAATTTCTAATATGGCATGGTTTTGAATTTACACATTTAACCTACAGTCAAGATGATATTCTTCTAAATTAATGTTTAGTCAGTGAAGGCAAACAGGTTTAACACAGGTGGATAAATTTACAAAATTAATGGACATTTTTAATTGCTTATTATTTGTGTGTTATAGACATCTGTTTTTCTGTTAATCATTTTCTTTTTGTCCCCACTTCATTGAGATACAGTTGACATATAACATTGTGTAAGGTTAAGGTGTACAATGTGATGATTTGATACAGATATATATTGTGAAATGACTACCACAGTAGGGTTAGTTAACAACTTTATCACCTCACATAATCACTATTTTTGTGTCTATGTGGTGAGAACATTTAAGATCTATTCATTTTTTAAAAAGATTTTATTTGTTTGAGAGAGCGTGCATGTGTGCATGAGTGGAGGGGAGGGGCAGAGAGAGAAGAAGACGACTCCTCGCCAAGCAGGGAGCCCAGTGTGGGGTCAGTCCCAGGTTCCTGGGATCATGACCTGAGCTGAAGGTAGATGGTTAACTGACTGAGCCACCCAGGTGCCCCTTAAGATACATTCTTGTAGTGGTTTTCAAATATATAATACAGTATTTTTAACTATAGTCACCATACTGTACATTAGATCATCAGAACTTACTCATCTAATAACTGAAGTTTGTACCTTTGACCAACATCTTCCCATTTCTCCCGCGTTGCAGCCCCTTACGGCACTTGCCAACCACCGTTCTACTCTGTTTCTATTAGCTTGGCTTTTTTCAAATACCATATATAAGTGAGATTATATAGTATTTGTCTTTCTCTGTCTGACTTACATCATTTCATATAAAGTCCTCAAGATCCATCCGTGTTATAGTAAATGACAGGATTTCCTTTTCATGGCTGAATAATATTCCGTTGTGTATGTGTGTGTTTGTGCGTGTATGTGCATATATATATGTGTGTATATATATGTGTAATTGTATGTGTATACATGTATATACATATACATATGTTGTATATGTATAACATATACAATAGTAGTTTCAGGAAGCAGTAGTGATTCAATATTTATATACGTTACTCAATGCTCACAGTAAGTGTAGTCACCATCTATCACCATACAACATTATTAAAATATTAATGACTACACTCCATATGCTGTACTTTTCATCTCTGTGGCTTATTTTATAACTGGAAGTTTGTATCTTTTGATCTCCTTCATCTGTTTGCCAATTCCCTACATCCCTCCAGTTTGGCCACCCCCAGTTCTCTGTATTTATGAGTCTCTTTCTGTTTTGTTTGTTGCCCCCCCCCCTTTTTTGAGATTCTACATATAAGTGAAATCATGTGTTATTTGCCTTTCTCTGTCTGACTTATTTCACTTAGTGTAATACCCTCTAGGTCCATCCATGTTGTCACAAATGGCAAGATTTCATTCTTTTTTTATGCTGAGTAATATTCCCTTGTATATGTATATTTACCACATCTTCTTTATCCATTCATCTTTGATGGACGCTTAGGTTGCTTCCATATTTTTATTGTTGTAAACAATGCCACAGTAAACATAGGTGTGTATATATCTTTTCAAATTAGTGTTCTTGTTTTCTTCAGATAAATGGCCAGAAGTGGAGTTGCTAGATTGTATGATATTTCTATTTTAAATTTTTTGAGGAACTTTCATGCTGTTTTCCAGGGTCGCCACCCGATTTACATTATCACAGTGTGCAAGGCTTCCCTTTTCTCCACATCCTTGCCAAAATTGTTATTTGTATTTTTGTTACTAGCCATTCTAACAGGTGTGAGGTGTTATCTCATTATGGTTTTGATTTGCATTTCCCTCTTGATTAGTGATGTTGAGAATCTGTTCGTATACCTGTTGGCCATTTTGTTATTCTTCTTTGGAAAAAAATTTCTGTTAAGGTCCTCTGCCCATTTTTTTTTTTTTTTAAGATTTTATTTACTAATTTGACAGAGAGAGACAGCCAGCAAGAGAGGGAACACAAGCAGGGGGAGTGGGAGAGGAAGAAGCAGGCTCCTAGCGGAGGAGCCTGATGTGGGGCCCGATCCCAGAACGTTGGGATCACGCCCTGAGCCGAAGGCAGACGCTTAACGACTGTGCCACTCAGGCACTCCTCTGCCCATTTTTTAAATTGGATTTTTTTTGCTGTTGAGTTGTATGAATTCCTTAAGTGTATATTGGATAGTAACCCATTACCAATATTTTCTTGCATTCTGTAGGTTGCCTTTTTATTTTGTTGATCATTTCTTTTGCTGTGCATAAATTTTTAGTTTGAAATTGTCCCACTTATTTATTTTTCTTTTTGCTGCTGGTACTTCTGGTGTCATATAAAATCATTTCCCAGACCAATATCAAGGAGCTTTTCCCCTGTGTTTTCTTCTAGGAGTTGTTCCGTTTACCTTTTTTGTTTCTCTATTGTTAGACCACTTGCCTCCAGAATGAGTGTTGCAGTTCTGTGAGGTGTTTTAGGAAGATTTTGCAGAAAATAGATTTGATTTTGAGAATCTTTAAGCTGTGTGATGGAGAATGTACTTTGTGGTAGGTGTCTAATGCTGTAGTTTGCAGTGTTCCGCTTTTTTCTCCCAACCTCCTCCTACCCAGATCACTAGCCAAACACAATTGCTTTTATTTTTCTGCTTGTCTATCCTTTTGAAATAGCCAAAATATATTTGTTCACTCCTCAGAGTAGATTACACAACATTCTAATTGTCTAGTCCAAACGGTAACTATTGTAGCTCTGTTGTAGCTAGAAGACCTTCAAAAGGCTTTTAGCTGAACAAAGGAAAAATATCGTAAGTTTATTTTCTTTTGGATAGAGTGGGGAACTTTTTGTTTATTTATTTTGGAGTGGATTGTGAGTCCTTTTAGGTGTATTAGGATTTTTCCAGGGACAATTTTGGGGTAAAGAAACTACTGTATATGTCGAAAGAATATAAGGATTTGTGCTGCCCAGCAGTCTACAAGATTTTATCCAAAGATTTCCATTTTTTT
>NC_048237.1:16426914-16455488 GCF_002007445.2 Ailuropoda melanoleuca
TTCTATTCTGTTCCATTGGTCGATGTGTCTGTTTTTGTGCCAGTACCATGCTGTCTTTGTGATCACAGCAAAGATTTCCATTTTAAAAAGACTATTAAATAGAACTACTACATAAATAATTAAAAGATCATTTAATGTAAATTTCAGAGTGGACTAATGTAGCAAATTGGTAAGTGGGACTTTTCCTGTTCCCTCTGATTTGGGGCTGAGGTCTTAGAGCTGAGAAGAGAATATATTAGTGCCTGGAGATTCTAAAGCAGGATACTGCTCTGTTTGTGTAGAACTTGTTATGGTTACAGCCCCTGCCAAGGAAGCAGTTCTAGGCAGTTCCTGGTATATGGTGGCTCTGTGCAGTTCCATATAACTCTGCCAACTCATTTACAGCTGATTGGTGATTGTTGGATCCAGTGTTCCTCACTCCAGGTGCAGCCAGGTCAGGAGCCTACAAGATGCTGCCATGAAGGCACTGCTCTCAGAGGGGCCCTGACCAGTTGCTGATCAATGAGAGTCTTTCTTTCTTTGATTTTTCCCCCCAAATTTTTATTTAAATTCTAGTTAGTTAACATATAGTGTAGTATTGGTTTCAGGAGTAGAATTTAGTGATTCATCACCTACATGTAACACCCAGTGCTCAACACAGCAAGTGCCCTTCTTAATATTAACATCACTCATTTGACATATCCCCCAACCTACGTCCCCTCTAGTAACCCTCAGTTTGTTCTCTGTAATTAAGAGTCTGTTATGGTTTGCTTCCCTCTCTTTTTTTATTCCCTTCCCCTATGTTCATCTGTTTTGTTCCTAAATTCCACATAGGAGTGAAATCATATGGTATTTGTCTTTCTCTGACAGACTGATTTTGCTCAGTATAACACTCTTCTACCTTCACCCACATCGTTGCAAATGGCAAGATTTCATTCTTTTGGATGGCTAGGTAATATTCCATTATATATGTACACACACACACACACACACACACATGCACATACAGCACATCATCTTTATTGGTTCATCAGTTGATGGACATTTGGACTCCTTCCGTAATTTGGCTATTGTTAATGCTGCTTAAACATCAGGGTGCATGTGCCCCTTTGAATCCGTATTTTTGCATCCTTTGGGTAAATACCTAGTAGTGCAATTGCTGGGTCATAAGGTAGTTCTATGTTTAACTTTTAGAAGAACCTCCAAACTGTTCTCCAGAGTGGCTGCACTAGTTTGCATTCCCACCAACGGTGTAAGAGGGTTCCGCTTTCTCTGTATCCTCACCAACACCTGTTGTTTCCTGTGTTGTTAATTTTAGCCATTCTGACAGGTGTGAGGTGGTATCTCATTGTGGTTTTGATATGTGTTTCCCTGGTGATGAGTGATGTTGAGCATCTTTTAATGTGTCTGTTAGCCATCTGGATGTCTTCTTTGGAGAAATGTCTATTTATGTCTTCTGCCCATTTCTTAACTGGATTATTTGTTTTTTGGGTGTTGAGTTTGATAAGTTTGTTATAGATTTTAGGTACTAACCCTTTATCAGATATTTCATTTGCAAATATTTTATTCCATTCCATAGGCTGCCTTTTTAGTTCTAGTAAGAAGTTGCTTCGGCTGAGTCAAAGAAGTTGTTGCCTGTGTTCTCCTCTAGGATTTCAGTGGCTTCCTGTGTCACATTTAGGTCTTTCCTCCATTTTTTTTTTAAAGATTTTATTTATTTATTTGTCAGAGAGAGAGAGAGAGCGCGCACAAGCAGGGGGAGCAGCCCCCAGAGAGAAGCAGGCTCCCTGCTGAGCAAGGAGCCTGATGTGGGACTCGATCCCAGGACCCTGGAATTGTGACCTGAGCCGAAGGCAGACACTTAACTGACTGAGCACCCAGACATCTGGTCTTTCATCCATTTTGAATTTATTTCTGTGTATTGTGTAAGAAAGTGGTCCAGGTTCATTCTTCTGCATGTTGCTGTCCCCTTTTCTCAACACCATTTGTTGAAGAAACTGTCTTTTTTCCATTGGCTATTCTTTCCTGCTTTGTGGAAGATTAGTTGACCATATAGCTGTGGGTCTATTTCTTGGTTCTTTATTCTGTTCCATTGATCTTTGTGTCTTTGTTTGTGCCAGTACCATGCTGTCTTGATGACTACAATTTTGTACTAGAGCTTGAAGTCTGGAATTGCGATGCATCCGCTTCTGTTTCTGTTTTTCAAGATTGATTTGGCTGTTCTGGGTCTTTTGTGGTTCCATACAAATTTTAGGATTGTTTGTTGTAGCTCTGTGAAAAATCCTGGTGGTATTTTGATAGGGATTGCATTACAGGTTTGATTGCTTTGGGTAGTTTAGATGTTTTAACAATGTTTGTTCTTCCAATCCATGAACATGGATT
The DNA here is from genome assembly GCF_002007445.2 of Ailuropoda melanoleuca. Taxonomy (NCBI): domain Eukaryota; kingdom Metazoa; phylum Chordata; class Mammalia; order Carnivora; family Ursidae; genus Ailuropoda; species Ailuropoda melanoleuca. The sequence goes on from NC_048237.1 coordinate 16,429,276, forward strand.
TTTTTTTCCCATTTCTTTGTGTCTTCTTCAGTTTCTTTCATAAGTGTCCTGTAGTTTCAGAGTACAGATCTTTTACCTCTCTAGTTAAGTTTTTTCTAGGTATCTTATTGTTTTTGTTGAAATTGTAAATGGGATTGATTCCTTGATTTCTTTTTCTGCTGCTTCATCAATGGTGTGTAGAAGTGCAACAGATTTCTGTACGTTGATTTTATATTCTGTGACTCTGCTAAATTTGTGTATCAGTTCTAGTGATTTTTTGGTGGAGTCTTCCGGATTTTCTACATAGAGAGTATGATGTCATCTGTGAATAGTGAAAGTTTGACTTTGTTGCTGATTTGGATGTCTTTGTTAAATTTCTTTTTGTTGTCTGATTGTTGAGGTTAGGACTTCCAGTTCCAGTACTCTGTTAAATTGCAATGGTGAGAGTGGACGTCCCTGTAGAGGAAAGCTCTCAGGTTTTCCCCCGTTGAGGATAATATTAGCTGTGGAGCTGTGGGTCTTTTGTGTATGGCCTTTATGATGTTGAGCTGTGTTTCCTCTACCTCTGCTTTGTTGAGAGTGCTTTCTTTCTTTCTTTCTTTTTTTTTTTTAACAGAAGTGCAACAGTATAGGCTATTGGTTACAGGAGCAGATATCAGAAAAACGCAGATAAATAACTGAGTCATATCTGTGTTGAAACAATAAAATAGAGATCTACCAACTTCTGCTTGAGCTGCCTGAATCCAGATCTTAAAAAAAAATCTGATTAGATTCTATGTAAGTTTTATATAAGCCTGTTTTTAAGTATAAGTGAGGTTTAGGTTACAGGTAGTAGTGCTGTGGTTTGCCCGTTTAATGTGAGACAGTTTTTCCTGCTTCCATTCTCTATACAGATCTACTTGAAATCCTTATCTTAGTAGCTACAGTTGTTGCACCAGTGATTCTGTTTGAAGTTTCCACTATAATTCTTGTCCACTTGAGCTATAAGAACTGACAGGATCTTCTGTTGCTATCATGACTCCTTTAGGCACAGAAAGTGCAGTTAGATTTTGTATCTGTCTGGAAAGGAAGGCTCACTAAGATAGTGTTTATTTTATTGAGTAATAATCTTTTCTTAAATGTTGTTCTCACTTCTATTCCAAAAAGCACCACTGCCAAATAAAAACTTTACTTTTAAGGAGAAAACATGGACTAAAGAGTCAGGATTTAGTATAAGGTTCATGCTGTTGGCTTCTGGTGGCTTTGAAGTAAGCTATTAATGAGTGGTTGTATAGAAATCTAATAGGTTAAAGAGAGATTCGTGTGCGCACATGGAGAGATGGGGCGGGGGGAGAAAGAGAGAGAGAGAGAGAGAGAGAGAAGTACCACCTTCTTTTCCAGGTTTATGCTTTTCATCATGAACCTGAGATTATAATGCAGTCTGTATAAATAACTGCAGGCCTGAGTTTCTGTTGACTGGAGAGAAATTGTGTTGAAATTCTCATAGTCACTATTACCTCTGCTTATTAAGTAGATAGTGGGAACAGCCTTCTTTCTCTCTAAGGAAAAGGTTGGGTGTTTGAATTAGAGATACAGAATGCATAGGGAACCCCAACCTGACCTTCTGGCTGTTCAGTTGAAGACATTTTTTTGCTTTTCTTCCTTTTAGCTTTTCTATCAGGTACCACTAAAATGGTATATTTTGACAACCTCTCTCCATGACAGCACTTCTTGGCATTCTTTCTTGTAACTTAGGGGCCTTTCTTTAGCAGTTGAAGTTCTTCACAGTTCCCAATAGTTCCCAGTAGCAGCTACTACCCATGGTGTAGCTTCTGGTAGTGCAGGAGCTGATTTGATCCCAGGCTTCTTGCTTACTCCTGTAGAAACATTGTCTGGTCCCAGCCTTCCTTTTTAGCCTCATCTCTTACTAGTTCTTCCGTGTTTTCCTTCCTCAGTGGACTTACTTATATCAATACACTTGCAGTTTTTGTATATGATCCCCTGTTTTGATATTCTTTCTCCTCTTCATGTCAGCACCCAACTTTGGCTCAGGGTTACTTTTTCTGTGATTTCCCAGATGGAATTAACCATTTTGTGCCCCTCTATATACACTAACATCTGTTACAAGCATCTGTAGTGCTTTGCTGTTGTTCGTATCTTCTTTGGAGCAGAAAGCCCTGCCCAAATTGCAGATTCTTGAAGAAAATAAATATTCTTTTAAGCCACTAAATTTTGGGGTAATTTGTTATACAGTTATAGAAACTGAAATAGATTCTGGTATTTGGAAGTGGGGCGCCATGTAACAGAAACCTAAATATGTAGCAGTGGCTGAAGCCAAACTAGGACTAGACTGGCCAGAAGATGGGAGGGTTTTGAAAAGATTGTTGGTGGAAACCTGATAGCCCTCGAGGAAGTCAGTAAAGGTTTAAAGGAAAGTGAGAAAATGTCATTTGGCGTTGGTGAAAAGATCCTTGATATGTAATAGCAGAAAGTTCAGCAACATTGTCACCTATGGTAATGTGTAATACAGGAAATGGTTTGCATGATGACAAGAATTGTATGAGAAAGGTATTTCCAGGGGATATTTTCTGGCTGTTTCTTGCTGCTTGTAGTAAAATATGGTAGGAGAGAGTATTATGGTTATGAATGGTTGTGTCCTCCAAAATTCTTAGGTTAAATCTTAATGCCTATGTGTTGATATTAGCAGTTGGGGCTTTTGGGGAGGTGCTTAAGGTCATGAGGCTGGAGCCCTCATAAATGGGAGTAGTGCTTTTATAAAAGAGACCCTACAGAGCTACCTAGCCCCTTCCGCCGTGAGAGAATACAGTGACACGTTGGCAGTTTGCAGCGTAGAAGAGGATCTTGACCAGAGCCCAACCATACTGGCACCCTTATCTTGGGCTTCTAGCTTCCGGAACTGTGAGAAATAAATTTTTGTTGTTTATAAGCCACTCTGGCATTTTGTTAAAGTAGTCTGATCAGAGTAAGAGAGATAAACTAAGGAGAGAATTGTTAAATATAAAGGAACCAGAACTTACTGAGTTCAAAAATAAAACTCTCTTTTCTAGTTTCTCCAGATGGCAGATAATTCTCAAATTAAGAAAAGTCTAATGGAAAAAAACCTTAAAAATAAAATAAAAACTTAAAAAAAGAAAAAGAAAGTCTAATGAAAAGAGATCAAATCTAGAGTATTGTCAGAAAGAGATCAAATCTAGAGTATTGTCATTTAACAATGAAGCTAAGGGAATGATTATAAAACTCTTTTTTGAGGTCTCAGGAAATTTAATGTGATGCTTCACAAAGACAGTAGTCTCTTTAAGGGCCTGAGAACCTGCAGTACTTAGAAGGTTGATAACTAAGTGGAGCAGAGACAAGCTGTCTCCTCTGAGGCCTGTTTAAATTGCAGATTCATGAGCAAAGTAAGTGGTGTCTTGGGGCACCTGGGTGGCACAGCGGTTGAGCGTCTGCCTTCAGCTCAGGGCGTGATCCCGGCATTAGGGGATCGAGCCCCACATTGGGCTCTTCCTCTATGAGTCTGCTTCTTCCTCTCCCACTCCCCCTGCTTGTGTTCCCTCTCTCGCTGGCTGTCTCTATCTGTTGAATAAAAAAAAAAAAAAGAAAAAAAAAAGAAAAAAGTAAGTGGTGTCTTGGTCAGTAAGTATTAGGGTCATTTATTTATTTTTCTTCATATAGCCATAGTGACTGAAATAATTAGAAAGGTATATAGTTTCAGAATTTTTTTTTTAAAGATTTTATTTATTTATTTGACAGAGATAGAGACAGCCAGTAAGAGAGGGAACACAAGCAGGGGGAGTGGGAGAGGAAGAAGCAGGCTCATAGCAGAGGAGCCTAATGTGGGGCTCGATCCCATAACGCCGGGATCACGCCCTGAGCCGAAGGCAGACGCTTAACGACTGAGCCACCCAGGCGCCCCTCAGAATTTGTTTTTTAATTGAGTTTTGGTAATAAGGTTTTGTTGGTTTCAGGAAATGAATTGGGAAACATTTAATCTTTTATTTGGTATGGAATAATTTAAGTAACATTTGTTAATTATTTGTTCCTTAATTATTAGAACTCAGATTTAAAGGTTTTTTGGGTATGTTATTTAAAATAATAGTCACCTGGGGCACCTGGGTGGCTCAGTCAGTTGAGTGTCGGACTCTTGATTTCAGCTCAGGTCGTGATCTCAGGTCATGGGATTGAGCCCTCACATAAGGCTCTGTGCTCAGTGTGGTGTCTGCTTGTCCCTCTCCCTCTGCTCTTCCCACAGCTTGGGCATGTGCTCCACCTGTCTGTCTCTCTCAAATAAATAAAATCTAAAATAAATAAATAAAATATGGGTTTTCTACTTGGTTTAATTTGGACTTTTTGTATTCTCTGGGAAATCATACATTTCTTCTATTCCCAGTCTTGCTAATATTTGTTTTGTTTTATATTCTTAAGTAGTTAAAAAAATATCTTTTGGGATTATCAATTCTCCCACTTTCTCTGTATCACCAATTATATCTGTTATTTTTATTCATTCACTCTTTATATTTTCTTTTGGTTAATTTTGTGCTTTTTATCTTAAACCTTAAGATAAATAAAACATTCCTACAGTTGTAGTCATTTGTCTTCATAATGAAAGGATTTAGGGACATAAATTTTTATCTAAGTTTGGCTTTTGCTGTGTTCTGTAGATTTTTATGTATTTACCTTTCCATTAATTTCTAGAGAGTTCGTGATTTTTCCTCTTTGATCGGCAATTAATTTTCAAGTCTTAAGATGTTTCAAACCATTTAAAAATTATTTCTGGTATTATTGAATTATGATCAGTGACTATGGCCTGTAATATACTTTTAAATATTTGTTATAGCTTGCATTATGGAAATTTTTATAAAACTGAACAAATTAAAATGTAAATTCTCTCATTGAGAAGTAAGATTCCATATTGTTTGAGTTTAGACTGCTATAAGAAAGAGGCAGCCTCACCCTTTGTAACCATTCTATCTCCTGAGTTCTTGCGCTCTGGGCTTGTGATGGCAGTGGTAGCTCTGATGATTTCTGATTTACCCTGGCCGAGAGTGGTGGTAGTGGTGGTGGTGGTGTTGGTATTCTTTCTTTGTCTTAAAGAACAACACCTGGCTTCTGTTGAGATGGATATTTTAGGTCTGTGGTTTAGGTATTCATCTCCTTACCAAATGTCACTTAGATACACCTTTAGTGTCCTCTTCCAAGAATACTTTTTCATTTTTTGCAGTATGGATAGGCTGAAAATTTTCCAGATCTTCAAGTTCTAGTTCCTTTTTTTTTTTTTTTTTTTGCTTTACAGTTCTGTCTTCAAATCATTTCTCTCTTCTCACATTTTACCATAAGTGGTCAGGAGGAACTAGGCCACTCCTTCAATACTTTGTTTAGAAATCTCCTCAGCTAAATATCCAATTTTATTGCTTGCAAGTTCTGCTTTCCACAAAACACTAAAACATGAACACAGTTTAGCCAAGTTCTTTGTCACTTTATAATAAGGATCATCTTTTCTTCAGTTTCCAGTAACATATTCCTCATTTCCATCTGAAACCTAATCATAGTGGGCTTTGTGGTCCATATTTCTACCAGCATTCTGTTCAGGATTATTTAAGTATTTTCTAAGATGATTGAAGTTTTCTCTCCAGCTCTCCTCTTTTCTTTCTGGGTCCTCACCACAATTACCCTTTAATGCTCATATTTTGAGTGTGCACCTCTAAACTTTTTCAGCCACTACCCATTATTCAGTACCAAAGCCACTTACACATTTTTAGGCATTTGTTATAGCAGCACCCCACTTTCAGTTCCAAAATCTGTCATAGTCAAGGTTCTCCAGAGAAACAGAACCTGTGGAGGCTGAGCATTCCCATGATCTGCTCTCTGAAGCTGGAGGCCCAAGAAAGCCAGTGGAGTAATCCATTCCAAATTCAAAGGCCTGAGAACCAGAGGAGCCAATGGTGTAAATCCCAGTCCAGGGTCAGGAGAAAATGAGATGAGAGGTCTCAGCTCAAATGATGAAGCAGGAAAAAAAGAGCAAATTCCTCCTACCTCCATCTTTTATTCTGTTTAGGCCCTCAACAGATTGGATGATGCCCATCCACAGTGAGAAAGACTGAGTCCGCCAATTCAAATGCTAATCTCTGGAAACAGCTCTCACACATACACTCAGAAATAATGTTTAATATGGGCATCCATGGCCACTCAAGTTTACACATAAAACTAACCATCAGTAATTCATCAGTAGATGAATATAAGGAAGAGTTACTCTGGAGATCTGCCTGAATTAGTGGGTTGGAAAAATCAAGAGAAGAAATATCTAAAAACTAGGAACATACATATATACAAAAAAAGGAATTAGGACAAAGACATTCACAAAGACTCAATTTTCACATACTGTTTCTGTGGAAATTACTGGAACTTGTGCATTATCAAAATAATGATGTAAACCAAGGGAGAAGAAAACAAAATTTAAGAAATAAGATCTAACAGAAAAGAAAGGCAAAGGAATTTATTGAGTGTTGGTGAAGAGAGATACCAAATGACAGCTGTGCAGCAGGCCTGAAAATAAACCAATTTAGGTTGAAACAGGTCAGAAGACTCAAGGAGAGACTTCCTCAAGAAGATGAAATTAGTGAAATACCTAATGGGTTTGAGTGTATTAAGAAAAGATTTACACAAGTTTTAGAGAACATGGGGGATAAATATTAAATATAGAGGAAAGCAAAAAATGAAAAAAGATAATTCTTAACTAGAGAAAATAATTGTAGTAAAGTTTATGTAGTAAATTGTTAAATATTACATGGTCTTTATAAACAATGGATATGGATCCTATTGCATTGAATCTGTGGTATTGGTACCACAGGCCTCGAGAAGGGCTGGTTAGTGGTGGTGGCAGCAGGAGGAGAGATTGGATAGGAAAAAAGATGGATTTTGATCTATCATTATGATAAGGTTTTGGAAGAACAAGATACCCGTGTGTGTGTGTGTGTGTGTGTGTGTGTGTGTGTGTGTGTGTGTGGTGAGAATGGTGGTTATATGTGAAAGCTAAATTCTCATCTTTTGTAATATTATTAGTAGGTATTAATGCCTATAGTTAGAAGTCAGTAAGAATTTAAGATTATAAGAATGTTATTTAGAGAATGGGGGTAAATACCAAAGCTCAGCAGAAAGAGTTGAAAGCAATTGCTTCAGGAGTGAGCAATTTGAAATGTGTTGGGCCTGATGTTTTTTATAACAAGTCTTGTAAAGTTTTAAATGATGTACATGTGTAACTCTGTTAAAAATAAAATCCCCGAAAACCTAAATTAAAAGGAAATAATGAGAGACAACAAACTTGATAGATCTAAGAGGTATGATATTAGAAGGAGTTCCATAAGGTTAAGAAAAAGAAAAGGAGGGGCGCCTGGGTGGCACAACGGTTGAGCTTCTGCTTTCGGCTCAGGGCGTGATCCCGGTGTCATAAGGCTTGGCCCCCTGCCACTTCTTTTGCATATTCTTTGACCCTATCTTGACTGAAGGTGAGTGGCCATGTTCCCTGGAATGCTTTCCCAGAGAATTCTGAAGAAGAGAGTTCTTTAGTTCTTGTTCAGACTCAGGAGGCTTAGTCAAGGGCCAATTATCTTTCTCCATAGGGAAATTAATTTCCAGGGAGAGACCTGGGTGCCCTGGAGTTGCCTAGAATTGATAGGAGGATCTTAGAGATCTCAAACTCAACTCTGTGATCCTGGATTATATAATTAATATGGATAATTCAGGTAGAACACGTTTCAGATTCCTTTATACCTTAGCCATGCTGACTCATTATCAGATAAAATTTATTTACTCTGAATGTTTCTTCTTACTTGGTTCTCTTAAGAGCTGATGACAGAGCCCACTAGTATCTTATTTTAGATTAAGAGTTTATGGATTATAGGCTGATAGGAAAATTATCTGATAAGGTAAGTTTATATTTGTTCTTTATTCTACTGATTTCATGTATATGGATTTTGTAAAATGTAGTTTTTTTTGGACAAGGTAAAAGATTCCACATGCACAAAGAAGTACATAACATGCACATCTGGAGTTAAAATATTTATTTAAAATTGTTTTGAATTAATAAAAGTTTTATAGAGTGCAACTTGCCTTCCCTATGCTTTTTGATTGTCATTAATTTATTCATTTATCATATATTTATTAGCTGTAATGTGCAGGTTCTGTTCCAGGTGCTGGGAATATAAATGTGGAAAGGATACAGTACCTGAATTTTAAGGAGCTTATGGTCTGATCTGGGGGAGAGACAATTGTAATAAAATAAGTACAGTAGTATATAGTATGTGTGAATAAAGAAATGTGTACAGCATGGAGTAGAGCCCAAGGGAGGGAGTAGTCCATTTCTGCCTCAGAAGTTTGGGAACCTGCTGTCAAGATTACACTGATGAAATGATGCCTGAATCCTGAAAGGTAAGAAGGTGTTATTAAGTTTGCCATTAGGTAATACAAAGTCTTTGAGGACAAAAAACCTCATACAAGTTTGGGTTCCAGCACAAAGGAAGAATTTGTCAATAAATGAAAAACGAAAGTTCCCCAGTTCTCCAAGTTTAAAACTATTACAAAAGATGTTTTTACAATTACCAGTAGGTGGCAGTGTTACCCCATGAAAAAAGACTGATCACCAAAAGTTTAAAAAGACTCCTGACTTTCCAAACCTGGTAATGAGGGTATTCTGGGTTAAAAATGGATGAGAAAAAGTGAGTTTGAAATTTTTTTCTCTGCGGGCCAGCTTTTCCTTGAATAAGCCAATGGCTGCCCCCCCCCTTTCCATTCATCCTGATCCCTAGAGATTTCTGTAAAATTGACTTAGACACCTCTCATTCCAAGGCCTATGGGAGTCTGAAGCGCTTCTTAAGATTTCTGCACTCCATTGACCCAGAAACAAAACTGAGCTCCCTGCCTAAAAGCCTATTCACATTAAACATTCATGAGTTTAAAGAGCCTTTAGTGAAGATTTGGAAGAAAGGATAGCAAGCAGAATTTATATAGCAGCAATGCAAACAACCTCAAATGAATCAGGCAGCTGCTCAGGTCTCAAAATGTTCTTTGGCCACCCACCACCATGGGGTTTTACTGAATTCATTTGTTTCAGCCTTTATCTAGTAGGTTCCTCTTTTTCCGTTCTTGGCCCTGGAACTTCAAATTCTTTTCCCTCTTTCCTTCATCTTTTCATATTTCTCATCTCCTTCATATTTCTCTGTCCCTTTTCCCTTCCCTCTGCCACCTTTCTCTCCCTATCTTACCCCTACCTCCAAACCTATGAAGGTGCTTTACAGTAGAGGGCCCTTCACTCAGTGCGATCCCTCTCCTTTGAAGGCAGTAGTGCCAGTTTATTACACTGAAATAGAAAGCAAAAGAATCTTTCTGTTTTCAAGTGTAATAAAAATGCTTTAAAAAACACACCCTGCAGATATTTTTGTAAAAACTTCCATCAGGGTTTTCAGCTGGTGGTTGCAGCTTTTTCCTTAACAGGGTGTTATTAAATGAGCTTCTTAGTGTTCTTTCCTCCTCCCTCCATCTTTCATACGCCTAGAAAATAAATCCACTCTTTCCATGATCTATTTTATTTGTATTATTTGCTGCTGCTGTTTTCTTTTTTCATAGGGTTATCTGTGCAACTCTGTGTGGTCCTAGGATTGGTACCAATTTGCAAATTGTGATTGGTCTGCTGTAGGGGACCATTCCGTCCCCCTACCAAACTTTCATGAAAATTTTCAACAGAAAGAAAATTTGGAAGAATTGTTGAAAGAATCTACTTACCTAGATTCTGTAATTCTTAACATTGTATTATATTTGCCTTCTACCCATCCATCTTATTTTTTGATGCATTTCAAAGTTAAGTTGCAGGTATAAGTATACTTCATTCCTAGACATATTAGCATGCATGTAATTAACTGGAGTTTAATATTTGTTTTCAGTTTGTGTATGTGTGTGTGTGGGGGGGTAAAGTTTATGTCACAGTGATATCCAGATCTTAAGGTACCATTAGGCAAATTTTGACTAATGCAAAAGCCAGGGTTACCCAAACCCCGGTCAAGATATGGAAAATTTCCGTAGAGGATTTATTTGGTTGTTAGTTTTTCCACATACACAGAGTATACAATGGTTAAACTCTAGACTTTTCAGGTCTGCATAAACTATTGGGAGGAAATTACTTACAGTAAAAGGGATTTTAGCTGAGTTTTATTTTGTAGGTGTAGAAACACATCTCAGATTAAGATCTGCATCTGTGCCTTTTGTTTCAGTTTGATCACAGTGACATTATAAGTAAGCAGAAACAGAAGCAAAATGGTCAGTGCCTGTGAGTTAAAAGCAAGAACTAGGTCTATCTTATTTATTTATTTACTTATTTATTTGTTTGTTTGTATCTCAACTACCTGGAATGCTTTATACCTTTGGCACTCAATAAATATTTGTTGTTTCCAGATTATCTGCTACAAAAATTTACTAGGTCTATTTTATAGCTATGGCTTGTTCACGTAGAAAATAATCATGGGATCATGAAGTCAAAGCCATAGAAAGTGTCACACATCTTCCTCAGCTGATCATCAGTCACTACTGAAGAAGGGTTAAAGGTAGAGGATGTGATACTGAGAGGCTTTCATGGGCACAGAGGTGAAAAAAGAAGGGCAGCTAACTTCAGACAGAACAGCGTTGAAGTCTCAGCAATAAAGAGACCCGGATTCTGACTTCTCTTATGCTTCCTGTTTGGAGTTCAGACCCAGTGCTTGACCTTTCCAGGTTCTGATGGTGCATGCAGATGAGTAGTTACTGCTCCTTGAAGATGTTTATATGGAACAATCCTGATACGTGCTTATAGGAAGGAATATATAGCAAAAAAACAGTAGCGTGTTATTTTATTAAACTAAGTTATAGTCCGGGAATTCAGATATACTTTAAAATGCTACACCAAATTTCAATATCCCAGATGCCCACCATTACAAACCATTGCTTGCCATTCTTTGTTTATGAGTGTGGTTCCCACTTTACTGACTTAAATATGCTGATGAATTGTCTCTGAGTTGCCATCTTGGTCACAAATCATTTTCTTCCCAGATGGAAATTTTCTCCGGAAGAAATAACAGTAGTATTTTGGTCAGTGTTCAGTTGTGGAGAATAAAAAGTCACTCTAGCTAGTTAAAGTAGAAGGAAATTCATCACAGAATATTAAATGGTTTACAGATTGTAGGTTGAGCTTCCAGGAATGATTCCCAGACCCACATTGGCTGAAGAGAGATTGTTGCCTTTGCCACAATTGGGATGCTGTAATATCAGAATGATACCACCACAACTATCAGCTCCAGAGTTTCTGCTATGAACAAAAAGTAGCCTTCCAACTTAGGAAGCTGCTATTATAGCTCCCATCCCAGACTATGCTGCTGCTGTTTCAGGTCACCAGTGCAAGTGGATGCCAAAGTCAAGTTTAACATCCGATTGTAGGAACTTAAATAAAATCTAGAGCCCTAGGTGCAAGAGATTAGTAAATAGTTTTTAAGCTTTTTAGCCCCAGTACTAGGAGAAAGGGTTAGAACATGTACTGAATGAGCCATTCTACAGTGTCTCTTAGAAATAGCCAGCATTTGGAGATTTGACCAAGGTGGCCAAACGGGAGCCTCCTGAACATCCTTCCATTCATGGATGCACCAAATGTACAGCTACACTGAGAGAAGTACCCTCTGAAAGAAATCCCAAAACTAGCTGAGCCAACTCCACACATTGGGCAGAAGAGAAAATACCTAGTGGGTAGGAAAGGCCAAGACACACTCACCATAAATCACATCCCTGTAGAGTGTCATGAAATTGAGAGGGAACTCCCAAATGCAGCTTCTCTTTGGGGAACAAAGATTTTGGACTGCACATCTAGCACCCCAACTTATGACTCCCAACTGAGGGACTGACTGCAGTCCTCTTTGTGACAGATGGATCTTGCACACCCTTGCCTGCCTACTGGGAGCCACTAAGAACAAAGGTGGTGGCTTGGATAATCATAAAGGTTTGAGAGATGACCAGTTTAGCTTGGGCTAAACTGATTGATGAAGATCATCTACATGAGACCACTCTGTCAAATTGGAAGAGGTGGCTTGTATATATAATGTGCAGAAACTAGCAGAGTCAAGACATCTAGATCTGAAAGCCAACAGGGTTTGCATCTAGAACACCCACTAGACTATTGTATACAAAGAAGCAGTTCTTAATGGGTGTGTGATCACTTGACACAACTGTCTCCCTAGGCTCAGAGTAGTGGGAGCAGGAAAAAAAAATGCCTGTCTTCTAGACTTTCCCTGAAAAGTGTCTGACTGTATACATGCTATTGTTTGAGGGTCTGGCTTTTTTTTTTTTTTTTTTTTTAAGATTTTATTTGAGAGAGAGTGTGCACTAGCGGTGGGGGTTGGGGGGAGGGGCAGAGGGAGAGGGAGAAGCAGATTCCCCACTGAGCAGGAAACCCCATGCAGGACCTCAGGATCATGACCTGAGTGGAAAACAGATGCTTAACTGAGCCGCCCAGGTGCCCTGAGGGTCTGGCCTGTTAATTTAGCATGTATCCTAGTGGCTGGCTGTGATACCCTCTAAAGACTGGGGAGGCTATTGGAAATTTCCACTGCCCTCTCCATCCAGTTTGCTACAACAGTAAAACTTAGTTGCCAAGATCTCCCTGGAAGAAGCTTGTACACATGTATGGGCCCCCAGCTTTTGCGGCTACAGCCTGAGGGATGGACCCCCAAGCCACCTAGCTCTGATAGCCAACAGGGTCGCATGCATGAATCCCATAGGATTATAGCAAGCGAGCAGTTTTTACCTGGGTGCAGAAATACCCCTCTCTGGCTATAAACCTGTGCTTGGCACAAAGGGGGCAGGCAAAAATGCCCATTACCCAGGTTCTCCCTGAAAGGGGCTGAACTACATACTTTTATAGTTGCTGCCTGAAGGTCAAGGTTGTAATCAGCCTGTATCTAAGTGCGGACTATAATCCTCCCCTTTGTGACATAGATGTGTCTTGTGTACCCTCACCTACTGGGAGCCACTAAGAACAGAGATGATGGCTTGGACAGTCATAAAGGTTTGAGAGACAGGGGGTTGGGCTGAGTTGATTGACAAGCTTCATCTACATGAGACCACTCTGTCAAACTGGGAGAGAAAAGTCAATATTATAATGATAGAGTCAATTCATCAAGAGGATGTAAAATCTGTGAATAATGTAAGAGTATGTTATAAGAGTATAAGAGTACCTAAATAAGTAAAGCAAATATTAACATATCTAAAGGGAGAAATAGACAGCAATACAATAATAAAAGGGGACTTCAACATCTCACTTTCAACAATAGATAGATTGTCCAGACAGAAAATCAATAAGGAAACTTGGATTTAAATGACAGACCAGATGGACCTAACGGACATATACAGAACATTTTATCCAAAGCAACAGAATACACATTCTTTCCAAGTGCACTTGGAACACTCTTCATGATAGATCACGTTAGGCAACAAATAAGTCTTAATTCATTTAAGAAGTTTGATGTCATATTAAGCATCTTTTTTGGCCACAGTAGTATGAAAGTAGGAATCAATTACAATAAAAAGGTTGGAAAATTTACAAGTGTTTGGATATTACAGCATGATTCTGAAGAACAAATGGGTGAAAGAAATCAAAGGAGAAATAAATATCTTGAGACAATGAAAAAGGAAACAACATATCAAAACTTATGGGATGCCACAAAAGTAGTTCTAAGAGAGACATAGTGATAAATTCCTACATTAAGGAAAAAGATCTGAAACAGCCATTTATAACCTCAAGGAACCAGAAAAAGAATAAACTAAGCTCAAAGTTAGTAGAAGGATGGAAATAGCAAATAATAGAGTGGAAATATATGAAATAGAGACTGAAAACATGGTAGAAAAGATCAATGTAACTATGAGCCAATTTTTGAAAAGGTAAAATAGACAAACCTTTAGCTCTACTCATCGAGGAAAAAAGACTCAAAATCAGAAATGAAAGAGGAGGTACAACAACTGATACACAGAAATACAAAGGATCTTAAGAGAACACTACCAACAGTTTTTCCCCAACAAATTGAAAGAAACAGATAAATAGATAAATTTCTAGAAACATACAACCTATCAATACTGAATCATGAAGTAATAGAAAATCTGAATAGAACAATTACTGAAAGGAAATTGAGGCAGTAATCCAAAACCTCTCAACAAACAAAAGTTCGGGACCAGATGGCTTTACTGGTGAATTCTATTGAACATTTAAAGAATTAATACCCATCCTTCCCAAACTCTTCCAAAAAATGGGGGAAAGGGGAACACTTCCAATTCATTTTAATCGGTCAATATTATCCTGATATCAAAGCTGGATGATGACACTACAATAGGAAAATATTACAGGCTATTATCTCTGATTAGTATAGATGAAAAAAATTCTCAATGAAATGTTAGCAAACCAAATTCAAAAATACATTAAAAGGATTATACAGTGTGATCAAGTGGGACTTACTCTGTGGATGCAGTGATGGTTCCACATCCAAAATTAATGTCATACACCACTTTAAAAATGAAAGATAAAACTCATATGATATCTCAATAGATGCAGAAAAATCATTTGATAAAATTCAACATCCTTTCACCATAAAAACTCAACACACCGAGTGTAACAGGGAGGTACCTCAACATAAAAAAGATCATATATGACAAGCTCAAAAGCTAACATTATACTCAATAGTAAAAAGCTGAAGGGTTTTCCTCCAAGACTGGGAGCAAGACAAGTGTACCCACTCTTGCTGCTTTTATTCAACATAGTACTGGGATTTGTAACCAGAACAATTAGACTAGAAAAAGAAAGAAAATAATCCAAATTGAAAAGGGACAAGTAGTCTTTTTTTTTTTTGCGGATGACATATATAGGAAACCTAAAGATTGCAGTCTGAAACCATTAGAACAAATGGATTCCATAAAGTTGGATGATGCAAAATCAAAATACAAAACTTAATTGCTTTTCTATTAATTGCTTTTCTATACATTAACAACAGACTATCAGAGATAGTTCAATTCTTGTGAGGCTTTTGTCTACTCTCACCCTTGCAAGATAGTTATTTATATCTTTCTGACAATTTCATTACTATATATATATATATATATATTTACTATTATTGCATGTACTGAACAATTTGTTATTTTGATTACTAGATTATGAATTTTTTCAATTCAGTGTTATCTATTGTCAATGCTTAGTATCGACTTACACTTAGTAAATGAAGTACATCTGTCAAAAGGGGTGATTGGAAAGGCATTAAGATGGCAGAGAGGTAGGGGGACCCTGCACTTGGCTCATCCCTTGAACCAGCTAGATAAATATCAAATCATTTTGAACACCCAAGAAATCAATCTGAGGACTGAGAAAACAAAGGTGCACACCTACAGGTAGAAAAATAACCACTTCATGGAAGATAGGTACTGTGGAGAGTTGATTTGGGGGAGAAAAGAACTACCGGTGCTGTGGAGGGGAGCCAGCCTTGATTGTAGAGAGAGGAGTGAGAGACAGGGAGAGAAAGAGTGAAGCAGCAGGCAGGGAGTTGCCCAAGAAAAATTTCCCCAAAACCATTGACTGGGAAAAGGAAAGGGGCTGACTACAGCAAATTATTGTAAAAGTGGAGTGCAAAGTCTGAAGTTTTAGAAGTCTGAGCCATGGGGTTGTGCCTGGTGGGCTAAGTGGTGCTTTTGCAGGGAAGGAGAGCAGAGACCCAAGAGCAGGCAGCATAGTCTGAGAATCCCCTGGGTTGCACGGGGAGAAATAGTCCCCTTCTTGGAGTGCATCTGGGAGCTGTGGCATGGCCTCTGCAGGGACAGAACTGGCAGCGCCAACATGCTGCCCATTCCCTACCTTGGGAACAGACACCAGCTGAGGGCAGCAAGCCTTGGTACCAGGTTACTGCTGTGCTTTACCATAGGCTCTGAACCACTGCGCAACTGTGACTGCTTTTCTGGGACAAACTGGAAAATGGCAGAAGTGCAGCAAGACCCTCTCCCAGGGGATCAGTGCAGGTCTTTGTGGCATGGGTCCATAAAATTTGGGTTTGAAATCCAACTGCACACCTAAGAAAACCGGGAGTACTGTGCCACCTGGCAGGCAGACAGCTTGGACATAGGGTGAAGGCAGGGATCTGATGGAAGCCTGGGACACAAGAGGAATGATTGTTTGCTCTTCTTTGAGGGTCCCTGAAGAGTGGTGGTCGTAAACTCCCTGCTCTGGGAAGGAGAGAATGGGGTGATGCCATTTTCCCCACTGTCCATCAGCAGTGACCAGGGAGCCTCAGCAACACAGTGCCTCTCCCCCAAGCCCCGCCCCACTGCACCCTGCAGGCTTATCTCCAGTAGAGCAAGTCTGCCTAAGAATCAGCTCAGCAGGTCCCTCCCCAGAAGACCAGCACAAACCCCTTGCATGCACCACATCTACTGATCATAGAGTGCTGCAAAGCTTGGGCTCTAAAGGAAATAGGATCTAGCTTTTTTGTTTGTTTTCTTTTGTTTTTTTGGATCTAGCTGCTTTTAACAAACAGACCAAAACACATCTAGGATCTAGCTTCCTTTTTTAAACCTCTTTTTAATATAACCATTACTCTCAGGGGCAGGCAGACAACAGGCTTAATCACACACAAAAAGCAGTGAACCAGACAAAATGACAAGATGGAGGAATTCACCCCAAAAGAAAGAACAAGGAGAAGTCATAGCCAGAGATTTAATCAGTACAGATACAAGTAAGATGTCTGAACCAGAATTTAATCAATAATCATAAGGATACTAGCTGGGCTTGAGAAAAGCATAGAAGACACTAGAGAATCCCTTACTACAGAGATAAAAGAACTGGAAACTAGTGAGGCTGAAATAAAAAAAAATGCTATAACTGAGACACGAAACAGAAGGGATTCCATGACAATGAGGATGGATGAAGCAGAGGAACGAATCAGTGATATGGAAGATAAAATTATGGAAAAGAAGCTGAAAAAAGGTAAAGAAAGGTATTCGATCCCAAATGTAGATTTAGGGAACTCAGCAACTCATTGAAGTGTAATAATATTTTTATTATAGGAGTCCCAGAAGAAGAGAAAGAAAAAGGAGAAGGTTTATTTAAGCAAATTATAGCTTTCCTAATCTGGGGAAGGAACTTCTCTAATCTGGGGAAGAAAACAGACATTGGAATCCAAGAAGCACAGAGGACTCCCTTTAAATTCAGCAAGAGCCAGCTATCACCAAGACATATCATAGTCAAATTCACAAAATACACAGGCAGGGAAAGAATCTTGAAAACAACAAGGAGAAACAAAAGTCCTTAACTTTCAAGGGAAGATAGATCAGGATTGTAGCAGATTTGTCCACAGAAACTTGGCAGACCAGAAGGCAGTGTCATGCTATATTGAATGTGTGAATGGGAAAAATACACAGCCAAGAATACTTTATCCAGCAAGGCTGTCATTCAGAATGGAAGGAGAGATAAAGAGTTTCCAGGACAAACAAAAACTAAAGGAGGTTGTGACCACTAAACCAGCCTTACAAAAATATTAAAATGGATTCTTTGGGGGGGAAAAGGCCAAGTGAAACAAAGACTAGAAAGGAACACAGAACATCACCAGAAATGCCAACTTTACCGGTAACACAATGGCATTAAATTCATATCAATCAGTAATCACTGGTAAATGCTCCAAAAGACATAGAGTATCAGAATGGATTAAAAAAATCTATATGCTGCCTACAAGAGACTGATTTTATATTATTATTATTTTTAAAGATTGTAGTTGAGAGTGAGAACGCAAGTGGGGAGGGGGAGAGGAAGAAGCAGACTCCCTGTTGAGTGGGGAGCCCGACATGGGGCCCAATCCTGAGACTCCATGATCTTGACCTGAGCCAAAGGCAGACACTTAACTGACTGAGCCAGCCAGGCCCCCCAAGAGATTCACTTTAGACCTAAACACATCTGCAGATTGAAAGTGAGAGGATGGAGAACCATCTGTCATGCTAATGGCTACCAAAAGAGAGCTGGAGTAACCATACTTGTATTAGACAAAGTAGATTTTAAACCAAAGACTGTAACAAGACTGGGGTGCCTGGGTCGCTCAGTTGGTTAAGTGTCTGTCTTCGGCTCAGCTCACGATCCTGGAGTCCGGGATTGAGCCGTGTGTAGGGCTCCCTGCTGAGTTGTGAGTGTGCTTCTCCATCTCCCTCTGCCCCTCCCCCTGCTCCTTCTCTCTCTTAAATAAATAAATAAAATCTTAAAAAAAAAAAGGCAAAGACTAACAAGAGATGAAGAAGGGCATTATATTATAATTAAGGGGTCTGTCCATCAAGAAGATCTAACAATTACAAATATGCCCCCAACTTGGAAGTACCCAAATATATAAATCAATCAATAAACATAAACTTAGTGACAATAGTAGGGCATTTTTAACACCCCACTTACAGCAATGGACAGATCATCTAAGCAGAAAATCAACAAGGAAACAATGGCTTTGAATGACACACTCTACCAGATGGACTTAACAGATATATTCAGAATATTACATCCTAAAGCAGTGCAATACATAATCTTTTTGAGTGCACATGGAACATTCTCCAGATTAGAACACATACTGGCTCAACAAGTACAAAAAGATTGAAACCATATCATGCATATTTTTAGACCATGATGCTATGAAACTTGAAGTCAACCACAAGAAAAAAATTTGGAAAGACCAAACATACATGGATATTAAAGAACATCCTACTAAAGAGTGATGGGTTAACCAGGAAATTAAAGAAGAAATAAAATACAAGGAAGCAAATGAAAATGAAAACGGTAGTCCAAAACCTTTGGGATGCACCAAAGGCAGTCAGAGGGAAGTATATTGCAATACAGGCCAACCTCAAGAAGCAAGAAAAGTCTCAAAAACACAACCTAACTTTACACCTAAAAAAGATAGAAAAGGAATTGGAAATAAGGCCTAAAGCCATCAGAAAAAGGGAAATAATAAATATCAGAGCAGAAATAAATGATATAGAAACAAAAACCCACAGAACAGATCAACAAAACTAAGAGCTGTTTCTCTGAAAGAATTAATGAAATTGATAAACCCCTAGCCAGACATAGCAAAAAGAAAAGAGAAAGGACCCAAATCGATAAAATCACAAATGAGGGAGTAGAAATAATAACTAACACCACACAGATAAAATTATAAGAGAAAATTATGAAAAATTATATGCCCACACACTGGGCAATGTGGAAGAAACGGACAAATTCCTAGAAACATGCAAACTACCCAAACTGAACCAGGAAGAAATAGAAAATTTGAACAGACCTATAACCAGCAAAGAAATTGAATCAATAATCAAAAATCTCCCAACAAACGAAAGTCCTGGGCCAGATGGCTTCCCAGAGGAATTCCACCAGACATTCAAGGAGGAATTAATACCTATTCTTTGCAAACTGCTCCAAAAAATAGAAACGGAAGGAAATCTTCCAAACTCCTTCTACAAGGCCCCCACTACCTCAATTCCAAAGCCAGACAAAGACCCCACTAAAAAGGAGACATACAGGCCACTATCCCTGATGAACGTGGATGCAGAAATTCTCAATAACACTAGCAAATCAAATCCAGCAGTACATTAAAAGAATCATTCACCATGATCAAGTGGGATTTATTCCTGGGCTGCACGGGGATGGTTCAATGTTCACAAATCAATCAACGTAATATACCACATTAATAAAAGAAAGGATAAGAACCATATGATCCTGTCAACAGATGCAGAAAAAGCATTTCACAAAATGCAGCATCCGTTCTTGATAAGATCCCTCAACAAAGTAGGGATAGATGGAACATACCTCAACATCATAAAGGCCATAAGCGAAAGACCCACAGCTAGTATCATCCTCGATGGGGAAAAACTGTGAGCTTTTCCTCTATGGTCAGGAACAAGACAAGGATGTCCACTCTCTCCATTACTATTTAACATAGTACTGGAAGTCCTAGTCTCAGCAATCAGACAACAAAAAGAAATAAAAGGCATCCAAATCGGCAAGGAAGAAGTCAAACTTTCACTATTTCCAAATGACATGATAGTCTATGTAGAAAACCGGAAAGATGCCACCAAAAAATTGCTAGAACTGATACATGAATTCAGCAAAGTTGCAGGACATAAAATCAATGTGCAGAAATCTGTTGCATTCCTAGACACCATTAATGAAGCAGCAGAAAAAGAAATCAAGGAATCAAAGACCATAAGGAATAAACCTAACTAAAGGGGTAAAAGATCTGTACTCTGAGAACTACAGAACACTTACAAAAGCAACTAAAGAGGACACAAAGAAATGGGGGAAAATTCCATGCTCATGCATTAGAAGAGCAAATGTTAAAGTGTCTATACTACTCAACACAGTCTACACATTTAATGCAATCCCTATCAAAATACCATTTACACCAAAAATAGCATTTTTCACAGACCTCCAACAGTCCTAAAATCTGTATGGAACCAAAACAGACCCCATATAGCCAAAGCAGTCTTCAAAAGGAAAAGAAGCAAAGCTGAAGACACCACAATTCTGGACTTCGAACTATCGTACAAAGCTGTAGCCATCAAGATAGTATGGTCCTGGCACAAATACAGACACGCAGATCAATGGAACAGAATAGAGAACCCAGAAATGGACCCACAACTATAAGGTCAACTGATCTTCCACAAAGCAGGAAAGAATATCCAATGGAAAAAAGACAGTCTCTTCAACAAATGGTGTTGGGAAAACTGGACAGCCACATGCAGAAGAATGAACCTGGGTGACTTACTTACACCATACACAAAAATAAATTCAAAATGGATGAGACAGGAAACCATCAAAATCCCAGAGGAGAACACAGACAGCACCCTCTTTGACCTCGGCCACACCAACTTCTTACCAGATGCGTCTCCGGAGGCAAGGGAAACAAAACCAAAAATGAACTATTGGGACTTTATCAAGATAAAAAGCTTCTGTGCAGCAAAGGAAACAGTCAACAAAACTAAAAGGCGGCCTACGGGATGGGAGAAGATATTGCAAATGACCTATCTGAAGAAGGGTTGGAGGTTCCTCTAAAAGTTAAACATAGACTTATCTTATGACCCGGCAACTGCACTACTAGGTATTTACCCAAAGAATACAAGAATACAGATTTGAAGGGCTACCTGCACCCCGATGTTTATAGCAGCATTATCAACAGTAACCAAACTGTGGAAAGAGCCCAAGTGTCCATCCATCAAGTGATGAATGGATAAAGAAGACGTGATATAGTGGCACCTGGGTGGCTCAGTCGTTAAACATCTGCCTTCGGCTCAGGGAGTGATCCCAGGGTCCTGGGATCGAGCCCTGCATCGGGCTCTCTGCTGGGAGCCTGCTTCTTCCTCTCCCACTCCCCCTGCTTGTGTTCCCTCTCTCGCTGGCTGTCTCTCTCTCTGTCAAATAAATAAATAAAATCTTAAAAAAAAAGAAGGTGATATATGTGTGTGTGTATATATACACACACACACGATAGAATATTACTCAGCTGTCAAAAAATTGAAACCTTGCCATTTGCAATGATGTGGATGGAGCTAGAGTGTATAATATTAAGTGAAATAAGTCAGTCAGAGAAAGACAAATACCGTATCATTTCACTTATATGTGGAATTTACGAAACAGTACATATGAAAATATGGGAATGGAAAAAAAGAGAGAAGGGGAAGCAAACCTTAAGAGACTCTTAAGGATAGAGAGCAAACAGAGAGTTGATGGAGGGAGGGGCTTGATGGATGTTCTAAGTGGGTGATGGGTATTAAGGAGGGCACTTGTTATGATGAGCCCTGGATGTTATATGTAAATGTTCAATCACTGAATTCTCGTGAAACCAGTATTACTCTGTATATTAACAAATTAGAGTTTAAGTAAAAATTTGGGAATAAAAGGGGGTGATTGAAAGAATAGTAAGTGATAGAAGGACTGGGGGTTATAATTAAAGTATAGAATAAGAACAATTAGGAGTTAAGATTATAAGAAGTGTAAGAGGCAAAGGGGGGAACTTGTAGCAGCAAGGCAAAATAATAAAAAAGAAAAAATGGGATGGTAAGGTCAAAGATGTGGTGATGCAAGCAGGTAACTAATGAGATGGAGGGGATTATCAGAATCGAATTGGCCAAGGAACTCTGTTGGGAGTTCCTCCACTGGGAAAGTTGGTGTTTTTTTTTTTTTTTTAAATGGTAAAATAGAATAAATATCAGTACAGTTGAAAAACTTAAAAAATATAGACACAATAGAAAAATCTAAAATTGCCTAAAACCTACTCTACCATCAGAGACCACAAATACTAATTTTTTTCTGAATTTTTTGCAGTATAAATATATACCTAAAAGCACTTCTGTTTGGGGTACCTAGGTGGCTCAATCAGTTAAGCCTCCAACTTTTGATTTCAGTTCTGGCTGTGATCTCAGGGTTGAGAGATTGAGCTGTGTGTTGGGGCTTTGTGCTCACCATGGAGTCTGCTTGGGATTCTCTCACTCTGCCCCTCCCCCCACTTGCATGCACGTGCTCTCTCTCTCTTTTTTCAAATAAATAAGTCTTACAAAAGCCCCAAATAAACCGCTTTTGTTTAAAACTGAGGATTGCTGGAGGGGAGGTGGGTGGGCGGATGGGCTAAATGGGTGATGGGCATTAAGGAGGGCATTTGTGGTGAGCGCTGGGTGTTATATGTAAGTGATGGATCCCTAAATTCTACTCCTGAAACCAATACCACACCAAATGTTAACTAACTTGAATTTAAATAAAATCTTGGAAGAAAAAAAAAACCCACTTTGTTTAATATTGAACAAAAGTGATATTGTCCTGTACATACAATTTTTAATCTTTTTTACTCATGACATATATACCCCGAATTTGAGTTCAAATACAGGTAGATATATATATTTAGATCTGATTGAGAGGTTATAAGAATACTTAATAGTACCTGTGTTTCTGATAGTTTTCCAGTTCCTAGTTCTAATCTCTTGTGTTTTCTGGATCCATTGCAGCCATTTATTTCTGTATGACACCCCGCATCATTTTAATAAATTTCACCATTTTTGCTTAAGCCAGCCCCAAGTTATTTTTTGTTCTTTCTGTGTCTCTTTTAATGTATAATGCCTAACAACCAATGGTGTATGGTGTGTAATAATTGACCTCTGTTCTTTCCAGCACAAGATCATGACTCTTTTTAATCTTGATGAAAATGACAGGTAAAAAATCCTTATTTAAAATTGTATTTCTTCCATTATAAGCATATTTTGAACAAAGTATTTTCCATTTGTCTTGCTCAAATCACGTTTATTTAATTCATTTTGTAATAGTTTCACACAGTCATGGTATTCAAGTTTTCCTATTTATTATTCATCTATAGAGGCCTGCTTTTTGCCTAGGAGAAATTATGGGTGCATTCTCCTTGACTTGGCTTCCTGTTTTATTTTAACTTGGCATGTTCTCAGTTACTCCCTTAGAATTTGAACTGGATTTGAGCTGGAGCCCTGGAAACATATGACTTATAATCTTTGTTCTGGACTTCAGCCACTTGGTAGTAAAGGTTGCTGTCACCTGGCTTCTAAGGTTTGAGTGGGTTGAATCACATCCCCTGAATGTACATCATTTCTGGAAGTGCTTTCTCTGAATGTTGGTCTATTTTCACATCAAGAGAAGCAGGTTGCGGCAGGAAGTGAAGGGACCAATGTGAAACTGTGTGGCCCATGGGCATTTTATTTGGTGGCATCACAGTGCTTATTTCTTTCTGCTCGGGGTTATTTTTTATATATTTCATTCTTAAGGAATTGCTTTCCTATTTCCATGGAATACTCTTTTCAGTAATTTAATGATGAAGAGAAGAGAGGGAATTAGCAACAGACACAGTATTTGAGAGGTGAGTAGGTGGGTAGATGAGGTGAATTTAATCACTTGAAGAAAATCTAAGACAAATGAACCAGTAGAGAATCTAAACTGTAAATTAGTCAAGGCCAAGGATCTTTGTTTTGTCCGCTAATGCATCTCATCTCTCCAGAACAGTGCCTGACATATAGTTCATGCTCAATATTCAATGAAGGATTGAAGACAGAAGAGAGACTGATGAAGTGAGATCCTGAAGTAGAAAATGGGGGATAGAATTGAGGTGATCTCCTTCCTTTCAGGCTGGAGGTTAGAAATAAGAAATAGCACATGTGGATAGATTTAGAGGTGAGGGAGAGACATGATGCCCAATGATAGCTATATTCTCAGTGATATAGAAGGTCAGGCCCTAGCTTGAGAGTGACGGTGAGAATAGAATAGAAGCAGTAGAACAGAAAATGCAGCTTGAACAGAGGGTTAAAGCTTAGGAACTCTTCCCTAAAAGTGGGAAAGGAATCTAGCTTGGGGTGCACGCAGAGGCTACTGAATACTATTGGAATCCTAGCTTAGGAATGCGAGCCAAGCAATTTGATGATGCAGTTTTTTTCTGTTGTTACATGATTTATTCTTTAGTAGCGTGAAAACCAGTGAGGATAAAATATGTCCACAGCTGGCTAAGTAAGTGTTGTGGAGTGTCAAAGGAAATTGAAGGCATGGCTATAAAATGGCAGAAATAACTGACTATAAGATTGTAGCACTATCTTTGTCAGGGTGTTGTGAGAATTACATAAGGTAATATTCATATAGCACTTAGAATAGTGCCTGGTAGAGTAAGCACTCAATCAATGTTAATTATAACTTCTGGTTAAGTTGGAAAGACATAATTAAAGGGAAGGGACTGATAGATTGGGAAAGAGGTTAGAGTGGTGGGCTTACTAATAGTTAAGCCTTGAAATGATCAGAGAAATTAGGTATTGTCTAGTTTCACAGCTCAGGATTCCAGAAATGCTGTGATCCTGAGTGATGACAAAGTTTTGAGTATTTCCCGAGAGAGGATTGTTGTAGTAGGGGACACGTTTGTCATAGCAGTCTAGGTCAGGTACCTCTGCTGTTACTATTTAGTGGATCCTCCCTGTGAGTGATTCAATCAGGTAGAATGTGACAGGACTTCGAGTGTGGAGTATCCTGAGCCAGATGCTACGGATCTTTTTTATTTATTGATTGATTGATTGGTTGATTTAATTTAATTTTTTCAAATAATTTTTATTTTGTTATATTAGTTACCATACAGTACATCCCCAGTTTTTGATGCAATGTTCCATGATTCATTATTTGTGTATGACACCCAGTGCACCGTGCAATATGTGCCCTCCTTAATACCCATCACTGGCCTATCCCAATCCCCCACCTCCCTCCCCTCTGAAGCCCTCAGTTTGTTTCCCAGAGTCCACAGTCCCTCACGCTTCATTCTCCCTTCTGTTTACCCCCCTTCATTCTTCCCTTCCTTCTCCTACCGATCTTCCTATTTCTTATGTTCCATAAATGAGTGAAACCACATGATAATTGTCTTTCTCTGCTTGACTTATTTCACTTAGCATAATCTCCAGTCCCGGCCATGTTGCTGCAAATGTTGTGAAATCGTTCTTTCTGATGGCTGAGTAATATTCCATTGTATATATGGACCACATCTTCTTAATCCAGTCATCTGTTAAGGGCATCTTGACTCCTTCCACAATTCAGCTATTGTAGACAATGCTACTATGAATTGGGGTGCATATGGCCCTCCTCTTCACTACGTCTGTATCTTTGGGGTAAATACCCAGTATTGCAATTGATGGATCATAGGGTAGCTCTATTTGTAACTCTTTTTTTTTTTTTTAGTCCATAGTCTCTCATGTTTCATTCCCCCTTCTGATTACCCCCCTTTTCTTTATCCCTTTCTTCCCCTACCGATCCTCCTAGTTCTTATGTTCCATAAATGAGTGAAACCACATGATAATTGTCTTTCTCTGCTTGACTTATTTCACTTAGCATAATCTCCAGTCCCGGCCATGTTGCTGCAAATGTTGTGAAATCGTTCTTTCTGATGGCTGAGTAATATTCCATTGTATATATGGACCACATCTTCTTAATCCAGTCATCTGTTAAGGGCATCTTGACTCCTTCCACAATTCAGCTATTGTAGACAATGCTACTATGAATTGGGGTGCATATGGCCCTCCTCTTCACTACGTCTGTATCTTTGGGGTAAATACCCAGTATTGCAATTGATGGATCATAGGGTAGCTCTATTTGTAACTCTTTTTTTTTTTTTTAAAGAGATTACACAGCTAAACTATTTAAGCTG